>NW_006434897.1:6702740-6823189 GCF_000325575.1 Pteropus alecto | reverse complement strand
TTTGGGATATAATAATAAAGAAAAGGTAAAACTGTTAATTAGAGCTGTTACATTTTAAAATTGAGATGACACCAGATAAGGATATACATATATATGTATTTGAATACATTGTTATTATTATTATAAACGAACCATTATCTGATAAATTAAGAATAAGGAATATAAAAGTTTTTTTACTTTTACTTATTTCTTCCTCAATGCTCTTCCTTTCTTTGTGTACATTGAAGTTTCAGATATATATTTTTTCCTTCTTTCTAAAGAACTTCTTTTAACATTTCTTAAAGTTAGATGTACCAGCAACAAATTCCTTTAATTTTTGTTGGTCTGAGAAAATCTTGATTTCTCTTTTATTTATGAAGAATAATTCTTCAGGATACAGAATTCTAGGCTGCTGGGGATTTTTTTCCTCTCAGCACTAAAAATATTTTACTGCACTCATTTCTTGCTTGCATAATTTCTGAAAAGTTAGATGTAATTGCTTTCGTTCCTCTCTAGGTAAGGGGTCCTCTCCTTGAATTTTTCAGAATTTTAAAAAATCTTTGATTTTCCAAAGTTTGAAAATGATATGCATAGAATTTTGACATTTATCCTGGTTGGTGTTCTCTGAGAGTCCTGGATCTTTGGTTTGATGTCTGATATTAATTTGGAGGAAATTCTCAGTCATTATTGTTTCTTTTCTTTCTTCTTATTTTTTTTTCCCTATGCCTTTCTCTCTTTCTTCTTCTGGTGTTCCCATTATGTGTATATGTTTTATAGTTGTCACACAGCCCTTGTTTCTCCTCTTCTGGTCCCCCCCGCCCCAATCTTTGTTATCTTTGCTTTTCAGTTTTGGAGGTTTCTATTGAGAAATTTTCAAGCTCAGAAATTCTTTTCTCACCACGCCCCATCTATCGATAAGCTCGTCGAAAGGATTTCTGTTACAGTATTTTTAGACTCTAGCAATTCTTTTTGTTTTTTTCTTTAGGATTTCCATCTCTCTGCTTACATTTCCTATGTATTCTTGAATATTGTCTACCCATTAGAGCCTTTAGCATATTAATCATATTGTTTAAAATTCCTAGTCTGAAAATATTAATATCCCTTATTCCAATGCTTTTACTATCTCTAGAAATTTTGTTTTTGGCTTTTTGATATGCTCTATAATTTTTCTTGATATTCAGATACAATGCATCGGATAAAAGGAACTTTAGCAATGGACTTTTGTAATGTGATGATAGGGTGTGAGGGGAGGGGAGCATTTTATAGTCTTATGATTAGGTCTCAATCTTTCGGTGAGCTAATGCCTTTGGACTGTGAATTTCACAAGGTTTTCTAGGTCTTTTCTTCCCTGTTAGGTGGGAGAAGAAAACTAGAGAGGGCAGAAGTTGGGTATTTCCCTTCTCCCATTTGGAAGGCTAGAGCTGAGTGGAGTTGGGCACTTCCCTTCTTCGGGTCAGTTGGGCTCTGAGAATACTCCACTAGGTTCAGCTCTAGTTAACTAATTTCTCCTGAGGGCAGACTTTGTTAAGAATAGAGTGGTACGGTTACTTTCCACTCCCCCTACTGGAAGTACTAGGCGATTTTTTCTTTAATATCTACTGTAAGAACCTGATCAAGCTTCTGAAGATAAATCTCACAAAATTGTGGGGGTCCCCCGTGACTGGATCTCTCTGGCATTTTTAACTCTCAGATTGTCCACATGGAACCTCCAGCAATTTGTTAATTACAATTCAGGTTTTCCTACTCCAGCACTGATTCCCCAGGAGATTTTCACTCATGTGTCTCTGCTCAGGTAAGCCATGGCTCTTTGTACTCATCTGTCTATCTTCCCATTCTTGGGACCACATTTTACTCTGTGACCTCACCTCTATTAGGTATCCAAAAATAGTTTTTATTTCAACTCTTTGTTATTAAGAAAAATGGTGACTTTCAAACTCCTTGCATGTGGATCCAGCAATTAGTCATCTCCACTTTTGAACTACAATTTCACCAGATGGAGAATACTAGATTAGTAGAGGTTTTTCCTTTTTATTTATTTTTATTTCAACGCCTTTAAACAACTACTTAATTCTCTTCTTGCTTGCACATTTTCTGATGAAAAGTCTTCTGTAATTCTTTTCCTTATTTCTATATAGGCAAGGTTCTTCCCCCACCCACATACTCCCCAGCTTCTTTCAAGAATTTCTATTCTTTGGTTTTCTGCACTTTGAACGTGATGTATCTAGGTGCAGTTTTTTGGTCCTTAGCCTGAGCTTTCTTTGTCTATGATTTAGTGTAAGTCATTACTTTTGGAAATGTCTCATTATTATATCAACCATTTCTTCTCTATTGTCTCTTTTTTTCCTTCTTCTGGCCTTCTAATTAAGTATATGTTACTAATTTTTGAAATTGTCTTACACTTCTTGAATGTTCAGGTTTGATTTTTAATTTCTTTTCATATTTGCATTTCAGTTTGCAAAGTTTCTATTGATTTACCTTCAGCTCACTGATTTGCATCTAAACTATATCCTTTCTACTGATAAGCCTGAGAAAGGTATTATTCGTTTCTAGTACAGTGTTTTCGATTTCCAGAATTTCTTTTTAAATATTTCTAACTCTTTGCTTATATTACTCATGTGTTATGGCATGTTGTCTACTTTATCCATTAAAGCCTTTAACATGTTAATCATAGTTGTTTTAAATTATCTATCTTTTTTTTCATCATCTGGGTCATGTCTGAGTCTGATTCTGATGATTGCTTTGTCTCTTCAAACTGTTTTATTTTGTCTTTCAACACACCTTGTAATGTTTTTGTTGAAAGCTGAACATTGGTTAACAAGAAATAAAATAAATTGGCCTTTATTGTGAGGATTTGTATTAATCTGTCTGAGAGTTGAGCTGTGCTTAACGTTTGCTATAACTGTAGGTGCCAGATATTTGTATTCCTCTGGTGTTTTTGTTTTTACATCCCCTCTTGACTTTGGGTTTCTCTCTGTACTTCTCAGGAAGAGTCTGTCTCTTGCAACTTTTTCTGCTATAATCCACTGCTATTATATTACAGCCTTATTGACATATTAGTAATGAGTAGAGAGTAGAAAGCATTCTAATTTCTTAAGGTTATGTCTCAGTCTTTAAGTAGGAGGCCTGTGTGTCTGGTCTGTGATCTTTTTCTCCAGTAGTGTAGCATTTCTCTCACCTTTTAGATAAGATAGGAAGGCTAGAGAAACCTAGGGTAAAGCTCTGACAAAATCTATTCTTCTGGAGAATAGAAATTTGTTATGGAAAACTCTGGATATATTTCACAATGGCTAGTCTTTTCTTCCTATTACCAGAGCCATGAGGGGATCTTTCTTGGGTTATTCGCCATGAGGACCTGACAGAATATCTGGAGGTAAAACCCATGAAAGTTTTGAGGATCTTCTAAGATTTCAGCCCCACAAATTTCATACTCTCACATTAGTCTACACTCAGCAAATTTAAGTCAGTAGCATATTATTGAAATAGGTATATGTATTGATGATTTTTACTTTTCTCTATTTATCAAAAAGTAGTTGTCTTCTTTTGTTTAAATTTATAAATAAAAATTGAACTTTGAATAAAGGACAAGTATATTTAGATTTGATTTTTTTCCCACATATAGTTAGTGCACAGAGCATATTTTGCTTTACTATTTTAAACTGTAATTACTTATTATTACTTAGCATATTTTTAATGTAACATTGTGCCTTCGGGACTAGAGGAGGCCAATAAGATTATATTTTACCTATTGCTGTCTTTCGTTCGTAAGATTGTCAAAAAAAGCATTGTCTATAAATATTGTAACTAGGCTCTATTAATGAATAATATACTTGTATAGAAGAAGTAATATGGCAAACAACTGTTTTTCCACTGCTTACATCAAGGGAATTGATAATCAACACTTGAATGTCTTTAGGGCTATTTTACAACTTCTTTCCTTAGCCAGTTCTACAACTAAATATTTACTAAATAAATTGGCTTCTACATTTTACCTATATTCAGTTCTACGTTAAAAATATTAATGATCTTAGTCAATCGTGAAATTTAGTTCAGTTGATAAATGCTATAACAAGCAGACTTCTTTTTTTTCTGGCATGATTTAATGGCATGATATTTAATGGCATGATAGATGGTTATATGTAATATGGAGTCTTGTTGAAATACAAATAAACAATTAAGTTAGTATTTTCTGATGGATATATAAGTTCATTATACGAATCTTTTAACTTTTCTACTGAATTATAAATTTTTGAAATACAAAGGGGTTAGGGGTGAGTGAATTAACCATGGGGCTAGGATGGCCTACTCTGGTCTATAGGCTCCGTGGCTTCCTTTAAACGGTTAACAAGTGAGACCCTTCACCTCCTCCACAGCAGGGTCTGGAGCCCCCTGTCTCTTGCTGATGGCCCTAAGTTCTAATGTTCTGATTGCTGAGTTGGTGACCTAGATTCTTTGAGGCCTAGATTTGTCAATATAATCACCCGAATGAAACATTAACTTCTTTTCTTGCTCTTCTCTCTCTCTCTGATATATATATACATATATTTTTAACAGCTATATGGTGGTATAACTGGCAAAAACAGAGTATATTTGTGATATACAACTTGATAAGGTCTAGCATTTGTATACACCTATAAAGTGATCAGCACGATCAAGATAGCAAATATGCATCCCCACCCAGAAGTTTCCATGGACCCTTAATAATCGCTCTTTCGGTCCTCTCCCTACTCTTTCACCCCTCAAGCAACCACTCATTTTCTTTCTGTCTCTAGAGATAATTTTCATTTTATAGAATTTCACATAAATGTAATCATGCAGTATGTGCTTTTGTTGTTGTTGAGTTTCTTTCACTCAGCATCATAATTTGAAATTCATCCATGTTGTTAGATGCATTAGTAGTTTATTCTTTTTATTTGAATAAGAGTTCAATGTGTAGATATATACAATTTGATTACCTAGATGGACATTTAGGTTCTTTTCAGTTTGGGGTATTATAAATAAAGCAGCTATAAATATTCATGTAAATTATTTTTATGAAAATATGTTTTAATTTCTCTGTTAAATTCTTAGTGAATAACTGAACAAGTGGTAGATTTATGTTTACCTTTTTAAGAATTTGCAAAACCATTTTCAAAGTGGCATACATTACACACCAACCAGCAGTTTATGAAAGTTCCATTCTTGTAATATTTGATATATTCAAGTCTTTAATTTTAGACATTTTAATATGTGTGAGGCAGTATTCAATTGTGATTTCAGTTTACATTTCCTTAATGACTAATGATAGTGAGGAATTTTTCCAATGTGCTTATTTGCTATCTGTATATCTTCTTGAAGAAGTGTCCATTCAAATAAATTGATGAATTTTTCAGTGGATTGTTGTTTTTTATTATTGACTTTTGAAAATTCTTTATGCATTCTGTATTTATACAAGAATTTTATCATATATATTACTTATGAACATTTTCTATAGTCTTATCTTTTTATTCCCTTTTAGTATTAATGTTTTAGCTATAAATTTATGCCCAGAATTTAAAAAATATATATAACTAGAAGCTCATAATAGCAACTTAACAATAAACTTATCAAATAGAAATGTTAACAGTGCTTCTCTCTGTTGTGATTTACATTATTTACCAATATGTTAATGGTCCAAGTATCTAAATAACTCTAATGTTATTTAGGTAAATGTTTCTTCTAAAATAAACACATGAACTATTATCTTTATGAATTACCCTTTAAAATATTTCAGATATAAGTTTTATTGAATGAGTTCTCTGAAAGTGATGCTGTGCATTCCTAGTGTGCTTTCTTGAATGATTCAAAGTGTTTCATTTCCAACCTACTACCAATATTGACAATTAAAATATTGACAATTAAATTTAGGAAATAAATTATTTTCCCATTGTTTATAATCCAGCATACTCTTTAGATGTTTTTGATAGACAGGGAATGAATATTATTAATTATTAATTCCTAAGTGGTTAGTAATCAGTAATTATTAATCCTACAGGGAAACATGAAAAGGCAACAGAATATATGTTTATATTTATACTTATATTTATTTATTTCTTCTTATCCTTATAATGCTTAAGAATCATGTTGATTCTCCTTTATCTTGGGGGAGAAGTGGATTTTCTTAAAATTGCAAGATTTACTCAAGGAGTGCTCTTTCACTAAATATTTTAAACAAATGCCTACTATGTGCCAAGAGATAACTTCATCTCCATAAAGCCTCTATTTCTAAAATAGTAAAAATTAAATAGAGGTGGTTCAGGTTCTGCCTCTTGTGTGAATGCATTGATGCTGAATAGTGGGGCTACAACTACTTGAAATGTTATTTCCTGGCCTTTTGAAATAAAAACAATGACATTTAGAATGCAGCCAAATAACATTAATCTGACTTCTCTGCCTGCAAGTTATATTGGCAATTTATCTCTAGCAGGGTTTCATAGTTAAGGTGACATCACCCAAAATGTCACTCTGGAGAGAGAGCAAATGACCCTGTTCTTATAGGATAAAAACCCAAACAATGTAACAGACTATATTTCAAATTACAACATGGTATATCCTAAAGGACTCTCAGAACCCAAAGTGTGAGATTTATAAGCAGATTTATGCATCCAAGGGCTTTAAATGTGTTCCAAGATTCATTTAAATATAGCATTGTCATTAATTTCATATTCTTTTCAACAAAGAGCTATTGAGCATCTACTATGTCCAGATACCGGTTTAGTTAATTAACGCTAAAAATTCATTTATTCCATGGAGCTTAGTATCTATTAAGAGTGGTAGGCAATAAAAAAGTAAATGAGTAAATTACTATTAGTAAGTATAAAATAAGAAAAAATAAAAACAGGAAAGAGAGTTGGATGATATTGGGGTTAGAGATGGTATGAAATTCTTAATAAAGGGTCAGGGAAAATCTCATTAAGAAAATGAAAATTTTTATTGTTTACAAGAAACACTTGTATAAAAATATCTTCCAAGCTAAGTGCTTTTCAAATATTAACTCACTTAATCCTGTTGACCTTAAAAACATTCAGTTATTTTACCAGCAAAAATGGGTTTATTTGTGAATAGAAAAGAATTGCAATTTGGGACAAGAAAGCTAGAGCATATGCTGTAGGCAAGTTACAACAAACAAAGGAGAGGAACATTATTTTATAGAGAAAAAGCAGAAACTGAGGAGGGGTTGTTTTGAACAAAAGTCTATTGGAGAAAAGCAAGAGTTCAAGGCGATGACAGTTTCTCATTGGCTGAGTTGTTGGGGTTGTTGCTTTGTTATAGAAGATGCAATGCACATCTTTTCTTGTTAGAGCCTATAATTGATGATTCTTTCCTCTTGATGTTTCTTTTGTTAGGGTCAGTAATTGAGAATTCTTACTGTAATTGACCTCAGGTGGTGCTGTGTGAGAGCTCCCCCTTCTGGCCTCCCGACTTTATTTTAGTGAGGGTTCCCTTTATAAATTTTCACAATCTTCGTGACAAATCTATGAAGTAGGGACTATTATTAGCTCGACATTACAGAAAATGAGACAGAAAGTTTAACAATTTGCCCAATATTCACAAAGCTGGAAAGCAGCAAAGCCATCTCCTGAAGGCACGTAGCCTGCCTCTCGGCTCCGTGCTCTTTGCTATTGTGACTTTGCTTCTCTTCTCTGAACAAAGACATGAAGAAGATAAGGAGGGTGAGGGCAAACCATGTAGATATTGGAGGAAATGTATACTCAACATGCAGAAGAGACAAGGGCTTAAATTGTTTGGAAAACAGCCTAGAGTCCAGCAGACAAAAGAAGGGTATTAGGAGGTGAGGTCTGAGAGGTTGTGGGGCACTAGATCACATAAACAATTTTACTTTGAGCGAGGCAAGGAACCAGTAAAGAGATTTGAGCAGTAATAACACATTGTGTCTTATTTAAAGATCAGTGTGACTACTGTGTTGAGAATAGACCACAGACAGAAAAGCAGGACTTGGCATGGAGAATCTAATCTGAAGATTTTGCAATAATAGTGGTAAGAGATTGTAGCTCCTTGGATCAGGTGAATATGTTGGAGGTATTAAAAATGACCAAATTCTGATATATTTAGAGTCTGGCCAATAGAATTTTTTGGTGATTAGATATGAGGTATAAAAAAAGACAGAAAACCATGATGACATCAAGAATATTGGCCTGGATAATCAGGATAAAGTTGTCATTGAGAGGACGAGTCTGTAGTAGATGGAGATTATGCATGAAGACAGCTTTGTACATGTTAAACTTGATGTCTATTTGACTAAGTGGTAATGTTAATTTGTCAATTGGATTAATGAGCCTAGGATTCAGAGAAGAGATTCATGCTGGAGATATCAGTTTGGGATCATTAGTGTACAGCTAGCATCTAAAGGCATGAGACTAGATGTAATAACTAAAACAGTAACCGTGGAGGAAAGAAAGTAAAGAGTTCCAGGACTAATCAAGGGTTGATAGTTAAGTATTTTTTCATTTGCTGGCTATTAAAAGTAATGTGTCCCACATGAAAAGATATCAATCAGTAAGGAAGAAGCTAAACGTTTCTTTTTATAATCCTTTGATATTAACAGATATAGAAAATGCTGGCATATGTACATCTAAGTTACACAACACAGAAGACTACAAATTTAAAATTCTTTTGAGTACAGGTATATATTTTCTCAGAATTCTAGAGTCTTAGAATTAATAACATTGAAATACTCCATGTCATGTAACTTCTATAAATGGCCCTCCTTTGAAGGTTTCTTAGATTAAGTTTCATTGACAAAAACTGGCTATATTGATACAAGTTACAAATGGGCCAATAAATAATGTTTGTATTTATCAATAAGAGAAAGGATAGGAGAGAGAAATGGAGAGAAGAAAAAAGGAAGGACAGCAAAACGGATAGTTGAAAGCTGCCAAATTTGCTGGGTCTGTATTCAAAACTTGAATGGCAAGTTTTACAAGGAGTACCTGGATTCCTACCCACTCATTCCCCAATCGTGTAATAACCACAAAGAAAGCACACTTTTGAAGCATTTGATATTGGGAAATAGCTAACAATCTTTGGTATTTAATTGATCCATGAAATTAAGTCTTTGTTAGAGTTGATTTTGCAAAGGAATTTGGCTTCTGAAGTCCATGACGAGCAGATGGATTCTGGGAAGGAATTAAGTGTCTGCTGGTAGGGGGGAGATGGGTTATTTCATTAATAAAATGTGAACAGCAGGAGGATGTTAATGAATAGATGTTCCAGAAATTGCATACCAAATTTATTCCATGGGAAAAAAAAAAAAAAAAAAAACTTGAATATGTTAACAAGTAGAGATATTTTACAGAAGGAAATGCCGAATCGGTGAACAAATTTATTATTTAGAACCATACAGTTTTTTAAAAAACCAGTTTATGTTACTTTCAATATAGCATAATATTTTTTCCAACTTGTGATTTAAAGATAAATGAAAAATGTAACTATTTAGCATTCCATAGTTAAAATATTGATCCCAACATCGGAGAATTTTTGACACTGGTCTCTTTTATTTAGATCAATATATTGGATGACAAAATTAAATCTTTAAAAATTTAAACTAATTTTGTTTATGTGACAAAATTCATTAGTATTTTTAATAAAACTACAGATAAGTCAAAAAAGAACATTAAAAGCTATCAGAATCCCACAATTCAAAGATTATCATTGTTAACTCACTCTCCTCCCAGACCTTTTTTTTTGAGCAAAATACTGATTTATACGTATCGTCTAAAACTAATGTTAGGAGAGTGCTTCAAATATCTGGGGACACGAAAGTATGTCAAACAAAACAGGACTAACAATCATTGCAGGGGCACAAGTGCAGGGCCTTTTTCCCTTTCAAAGTTTTTTTTTTTTTTTTTTTTTTTCAGTCCTGAGGCTAAGACCTATCCAGACAGCAAGAATACTGTAAAAGTAGCTTTTTTGGCACATTTACCATCACCATTTACCGTCATAATTTTGCATTTACAATTAGTGAGGTAAAGTGTCAGGAGTTTTCTGAATATTCTGTAGTTCTCTGGGGTTTCCAGCTGGTAGGCTGCTCTGCTCTTCTCTGTAAGAGAATCAGCCATGCAGAGACACTCCTGTAATGTATGATGCAATGCCATATGTGGCCATCCGCCTCGTGATTGCCACGCGTCCCCTGACATCCTAATGCAGAAGTAGGATCTTCCCTGGATGAGTGACATTCAATTATCCAAGAAAGAAATTCTTAAAGGACCACATGATACAAAGATAAATCACCTTGGCTGACAGCTTCATTACAAAACTGACATATGGAGAAGAGAAGTAGCCTACTGGGCTAAAGGTATCCTCTCAGCCACTCCCTAAATATCCATGATGTCTGGGAAAGAAAGAGCCTTAGCCAGATGATTTGAGTAAGGCCCAGTAGTCACATCCATAAGAGGATTTGATTTTCCCTACCATATCAAGGACTGTGTTTCTGACATTGATTATTCACTAAATAACCCCTGAGAAATTCCTGACAAGTAAATGTAATAATAAAAATTATGATATAATCTCTGACTAGGCTATTCAAAGCTACTCCCTCCTCCTAGCAACCCAACTCCCCACCATTAATCTAGACTAGATCTCAGTCTTTCATGTGCTTTTTATACTTCACCTGGCATAGTCCGTGTCTGTCTTACTATTTATGTTATCTCTATCAACTAGTACAATGCCTGGTATTTCGAAAATATTAAATAAATATTGGTGAATGAATAAATACATGAATGAATAAAAATATAAAAGACTTAGTGCCTTACCAGCTGAACAAAGACTGCCTGCCTCATGCACTAACCCACAAGGCAAAAGGGTATATCCTGCTTCTCCTCCATTATGATACGAGAGGGAAAAAGTTAGAGCTTTGGCTGTTATTGTTTCTCTACCCCGACTTTTTCTACACTGTCCCCTAGCACTGTTAAGAGATAAGGCTAAGTAAGTTCTTTTTTTTTTTTTTGCTTTTCTCTAAAGGGATACTAATGGTATCACAGTCATTGGATTATTATAAAATTTAAATAAGATAATGTGAGTAAAACACTAAACACTATGCCTGGCACATAATAAGAGTTCTGTTAACCATCACTATTTGTCCCTTGGCTAGAGTCTTATGGCTATGGCTGAGAGGAAAATACCATTGGCTGATAGAAGGAAAGGCAGAACATTTTAGGGGGTCTTTGCTTTACACGCACTCTGTGAGCTATGCATCTACTTCGGAAGGACAGGTCAAAAAGGAAAATCCTAAAATGCTACATGCTAGTTGTGCAACCATAGCTAAATTATGAAATATTCGAATTAAAAGAGGCTTTAATGATGATAAGTCTAGCCTCCCATTTTGTTTGAATCCTGTCTACGACATCCACAGCAAAGGACATTCAGCTACTATTGTCACTGGTGACAAGGCCATTCCCAAATATATTCAGGAGAGAGGTCCATAGGGAAGAGTAGTGCAATATTGCCTGTATTCTGTCTTGCTTTTGTAAACACTATAAATTCAACAATATGAAATTCTACACAGCATGTCACAATGCACAGAATGCTGTAGAGGGCTTCCTTTAAACTTCTAAAATCATCTTATTCTCATTTGATTCTAGTAATAGGAGATGTAATGAAAATGTCAAAAGAGGTTACTAAACGATTTAGGCACATTTTCAATTCCTGTGTTGCATTTTTAATAGTTACATTAAAAAGTGAATACTGTAGGGACTTCTCTCTCTCTCTCTTTCTCTCTCTCTCTCTCTCTGTCACACACCACACACACACACACACTCAGAAAATGAGGTGTTCTGGAAATATAGCTTTGATATAAGAAAGGCTTTAAAGAGACAGCTATTTAATTATGCATTGATATAAATGCTGAATAGATGTTTCTTAATGAAGGGAGTCCCTATTACAAATTATACCCTATTCATCCTATTAATGTTTAGTTCCTATTACCGGTTATAGGGCTCACCAAAGCTAGACAGACCAGAGAAAAGCCTAATTAAATCACCTACTTTCTTGGGAGATGGAAAGTGAAAAGGAAATTGATGTCTGCATGGGAAAAAACAGTCATTGAGATAAAATGAACCAGAGGTTCATAGTGAAGGATTGTGTTCCTTTATCACTTGGTATGTCAAAAACACTAGAGTAGAAATAACATTCACATTCATATACTACCACCTTATAGAAAAGGTATTTGAAAATGCTAGTAGCATGGTACAAGTTAGTCCAATTAAAAGGAAAATAGACAAAAATCCCTGGAAACCTCCAAAGGATTCTAGTCAGAAGTGCAGGCTAATTTTTTTTTATGAACTTCAAAACCTATAACAGATTTTTCATATGACTGTTTTATGCTTTGCACTCTAGAGTGCCACAGTGCAAGCTGTGTTGTGTTTTAGTTTCCCACCATCATCATATTTGTAAAGATAAAATTTAGATAGAACATCTAAGTAGCCTTGAAAGTGAGAAATAACAAAAGGGCAGGATTCGAAGTAAGTGTGGTACAAGCAAAGCCTTGGCATATGTTCTTCACAGATGTTTTCTTCCTAGCTCAAGCAGGTGCTTTCCTGATTTAGAGATTATACCATTAAATGGAAATCAGAAGTTATTAAAGACAACAGATTTTTTCCTTTCTCCCTACAGTCTTTGAAGAGACTACCTGTAAAGACTACCTGAAATACCTGTAAAGGGCCACACCGGTAAAGGACTTAAGGAGGAGGAGTGAGAGTCTTTCAGGAAAACAAAAATGTGGTGAAGTGTTAAAATTCCTGAGATTAAAAAGAAGTCAAAGAAAAGAGAATAATCTAAAACTTTTCAAGATTAAAATTTCTACCAATTTGATGAGATCACTGGAGGAGTCAATTTTACCTCATTTAAATTAAAAAAGGTATGAATACTTCTTGTACTTTTGAGTTGGTGGGGTGAGATTCACATCAGCTACAGATGTAGAAAACCACTTCCTCCTCCAGGTGTACTTGCTAAGCTAATTGGAAAGCCAAAACTTATGTGGTAAATTCTAGCACCAAGATTTTATGGTTCAGGCTCTAAAGCTTAAGTGTTAAATTTGAGTAGGTCTGATTTTATAATAAAATTGTCATTTGTTAATTGTGTCTCCAATACCTTCATGACCTCTCCATGGTCACATATGGCTCAATGATTCTCATATTTTTAGTTTCTGAACAGAAGCTGATATTTTTTCAAACATGCTCTGTGCTTAAGTCTCTTCATTGCTCTTTCACCATTAGGTTGTACTTGAGATCCATTTCCTTCTAACTTCATCCTTTAGAGAGTGCTGATATATAATTTTATAACATTATTCTAAAGCATTATTTGGATCTCAACATTTGGATTTCCACAAGATATTCCAATGCCCTGTTTTAATGGTGGAATTCTAAGCAAGATGATATCAAGTTCTGTGGCAGAGAACTGTGAGACATGGCAGGGGCGAACAGGTGGAATGTGTATAATCACATGAAGAAAGCCCAGGCCAGGGGTTAGGTTGTTTGGGATCTAGTGCCACTGTGTTTTTTGTTATTGCTGTTGTTTTTTTCTGGATCACAGTTTCCTCATCTAATAAAAAAAGTTGAAAGTGATCCTTTCTACTTTTGTAATATCTGTCATTCAGTAATTCTATTTTGCCACCAATAGTTAAAATAAGTACCTGTTTAATATCTATCTTCTTTTCACATACACACTTTTTCTTTCTCTCTCTGTTTGCCCCTCTTCATGTCTATTTCCAATTAAATAAGAGCAAATGTATCCATGTCCTAGAATATACAGTCAAATAAAAATAAAAATGAATAAAGTTTTTGTACTCATTAAGGGCTACCTTTCTATGCTTAGATATCAAAAAATCAAAATACTAAACTAATAGTTAAAGAATTGTCATAATCATGATTTATTTCTAAAAGTTTTGCATTAAGAACAGTATTTTCAAAATTTTTCAAATTAATGAAATAAATTTATCACAATCCTAGGGAATGGTTTTACAAATAGACATAACGCTATAGGCAGAATGAAATATGGTATGAATGTACCTAATAAGAAAAATCAAGCCCTTGGCATAGACTGGAAATGAACAGGTCATTACAGCAGGTGGTAAGCAAACATATTTTAAAATAACACAGAAAGGGGTGGTGTTAGACCAAAGCCTAAATTTGGTAAAATCTATCCTTGGTATCCCCTTTCTTATTCACTTTTTAGCTAAAGTTATTCCATTTATCCCTGATCTAGACCACCTTCAATCTTATTGCACTTGATAGATATTTGGGCGAACTCTATTTGCCTGTCACCATGTTACCTGGGAGATATATAGTATTGTGACACTTCCAACTGGGGAGAGGGAACCAAACATGTGCATCTGTCTCATTATGTCTTTCTTGGAGGGTAACATCACTCTGGACAGATAGGTGCCTTCTGCTTTGTGTCTGCTTCCACTCAAAATTCACCTTGTCAGGCCCGGCTAACTTCTAAGAGGCAGGTCTGGAGACATTTTTCACTAGACCCCTTTTGTCAGGCTTCAAAGATAAGGTAGAGCATGTTGTTCTATAGTGTAGCAGTTAGCACATCTACTTTACACGCAAAAGGTCCTGGGTTCATGCCCCAGTAGAGCCACGATCCATGGTCTATGGCCATGCCACCCTGAACAAGCTCTATGTCTGATCTCGGAAGCTAAGGAAGATCGGACCTGGTTAGTACTTGGATGAGAGACCACCTAGGAAGACCAGATGCTGGAGGCATAAATAATAATAAATTTAAAAAAAAAAAGAAGAAGAAGATAAGGTAGAATGATTACACTTATTGATGCTTAGGTAGTGTTTGCTTGCTTTGCAGACTCACATTTTCCCTAGATGAGTCACCCCAGGGGCTAGACTGGGGTAGCGGGGAGAAAGAAGTTAATTGTTGAGAACCAGTTTGGCTCTAGATTCTGGTCATGTTCTCCATTCTGGTACCTCCGGAAATATAACTAATATTTAGAGGTTCATTCATCTATTTATTTATCAACTAGTTCTTAACTGTAGGGGATGGGGATGGAGTAGGAGGAAGTATTTTTGATTAAACATTAACTTTAAACCCTAACATTGTCAACAATATGTTATTAACTTGTAAATATTTTAGCTGATGCAAAGCTGATATAAAGAGACGTTTTCTAAATGATAACATCTATTATCTTGAAAGTTTATTGGAAGTCCATGGTGGTAGTGATAATAAAAATGATCACTACCACCTTTATATATACTAATTCTAATTCTTATAAGGTGAGAATTATTGTCTCTACCGATAAACAAAATCAAATAAAAGTAACTATATAATAATTAGCTGAGCCCAAATTTTAACCAAATTACATACTTGAAAGTGCACACTCTGTTCTGAATATCACAGGGCATTAAGACAGATAAACTGATATATACAAATGATAATTTAGTCTAGAAATTCATATCTACCATTGAGAGAAATGTAAATGCTAACCTGAATTCTGATATAAATTCTGATAAAAAATCTGAAATCACCTTTACTCATACTCTAAATAATTCCTTCAGAACATTTATCACAATTTATATTTAAATATTTATAGTTATTTAGCGACTATTTTCCAAAATGAATTGTATGCTCTATATGGACAAGAATTATTTCTATTTTCCTCACCATTGTACTCCTAGCACTTGGCTCAGTGTCTGACTCATAATAAATAAACAATGTTTATTGAATAAACTTAAAAAAATATATACTCAGCCCTATTCTCCATTTTAGCTACTATACTCTTTTTCAATGAGAAAAATTTTGTGAATAGACCCGATTTTCTTTCTCCAGAATCTATTTTGGATGTATGGGCTGAAAGTAGCTTACTTGCATTTGAGAATCCAACCAGCAAGACACAGAGAAACAGAGACAATTTCCAGAGTTCACTTGAATGTGCTCCTCCCTTTTTATTTTTATTAATTCTTTATCCCAATGTTCCCAATGCCTTTGTATGCAACATGTCCTGGGATCCCCAAACTGCTGTGTATTTTCAGAATTTGACCACATGACCACGTGTGAGTGACTACTGAAATTTGTTTAGTGCTTGGAATGTTTATCTCACCATTTTCAGCTGTCAAAATGCATTCTTTATTTACGATACAGCATTTACATGAAGACATCACCTACTCTTTTCAAAAATAATTTCTCCTTTCTCTAATCTCCCATCAAACATCTTTAAATCTATATTATAGTATTTATTCCAAACTACTTGGCATTAGAGTTTGTTTTGTACATCTCTGTCCGCAACAGAATGCAGAGCTTCTTTGTGCCAGGAGCTATATTCCCTTAGTTCCTGGCACTGTATCTTAGGCATGGAACATAGTCAATTAATGCTTATTAAACTGAATTCTATATTATTTATAGTGTGGAGATAATGACTAGCTTATAAGCGGAGGGTTGTTTCATAATGCCAGAATCAGGAAGCATTGTTGATAGTTGAAATGACAGCTTGTTTAATCAACTTGTTTGTTTTGTTAGTCATTTTTTAAAATATCTGTTCTAGAAGTTATTGCGGAGAAGAAATAACAATGTAGAATGCTCCAGGAATAGGATATCATAATGGACAGATCAGAAGACTATTTATAAAATTATGTCTAATTTTCTATTATATACTAGGAATAGAATTTTAAGTTACCTAATATTGACAAAAGAAGTCATATACATTTTGCAAGCCTCATAATAGACTTACCTTTAACTGTTTTGGCAAATGTAATTCCAATAATTTTATTTTTTTTAAGGTTAAGTAAAGCAGAATGAGTTTCTGGTATATGCAGCCAAAATGGCCTACCTGCCATACTGGCTGAAATAGAAGAGAAGAGAAGCTTACTGGAAATGACAGTAAAATATATGAAGGAAAGTCATGAGAGGGATGGCATCTGTGAACTCTCTGGATATTGTCTACTCCGCATCTATTTTGGAGACTTTTGAGAGAGTAGTGGAGAATCCAATGCACCTGAATTTGAATGATTATTTCTACTCAGGATGGTGAATGCACCTAATTTTGACTGATTATTTCAACTCAGGATGGTGAATAACCTGTCTATGATAGCATCATTATCACTTATTTATAACACCAGTACTCCAATCTCAAGCTATCGTGTTGCTCAAACTCCTTTCCACTAATTAAGTGATAAACTGAGTCAGATTCTCCCAGTAGCCAATCCTAAATTAGATAACTTTGGAAGCTATATTAAAATTTTAATTCAAAACTTAAGCACCATTTTCAGAAATTGCTTAATTATTAAGCAAACACTGGAGAAATATAACTCAACACATCCTAAATAATGAGTGCTATATATTAAGTGTTGGCTTAGTGTAACTTTAAAAAATAAATTTTTGAATTATCATAAGTCAAGACAGAATTATATTTCCTATTAACTGAGATGCCAGCTACCTTACTCCAAAAACAGAATCTACATCTTTAGTCAAGGTAAACAAAGGGGTGCACACACATAGACTGAACTAAGCATGAGCTTGCATCGACAGTGACAGGCATGTAATAGTGATCCGATATTGAATGTCATGTAAATATTTCTGAGGAATCATGAAACATTCAGTGTGTGAGAAAATCGTTTACCTAGAAGAGCCAGTATAGATAGATCTTCAAGAAGAACAGCAGGATGCAGCAAGTTGCGTTTGACATGTCCATATAAAAGCTGTTGTTACTTTTCTTAACTTTTTCATGATTTCTTTTTAATTAATGGTTCCTTTTTCTACAAGTATTCTCAAAGTGTGGTTCAAGGATTCTTGAGGATTCTTGAGATAATTTAAAGTGTCTGCAAGGTCAAAATTATTTTTATAATAACGACAAAATGTTATTTGACTTTGCACTGTGTTGATATTTGCACTGCTGGTAAAAGGTGATGGTGGGTAAAACTGTTGGTTTCTTAGCTTGAAACAAAGCAGTGATGCTAAACTGTATTAGTTTAAACTATTATATTCTCCACTGCCATGCATTTACAGGGGAAAACATCCATTTTCACCTAATGTTGAAGCAATAGAAATTAATAATATTTTATTTTGCTAATAGTATTGAATTTATAATCTTGAGTAATTTTTTGAGTGTCCCATGTATTTAATGTATGCATCACATTTTCAAAGAAAAAAAAAAATTTTAAGCTCATAATAAAGAAAGTGCTTTCTTTCATACTCTGTGGTTCTAATACAGGGGCCTTAAAAAAATTAAAGAAGTCAAATTTGATATGATGAGGGAATCTTCTAAAGGCCATTGGTTTCAGAACATGGAGAAAGTGAGTTTCTCAATTCCAAAGGTATCCTAGGACAGCTAGGCAATAGCTTGGAGTGATGCTACAGACTCTGTGAGTAAAGGAAATCACACATTACCTGAATTGATAACCTTTACAGTCATTTCCACATTGAATTTCTTGGCAACTTGCTTTCCTCAAGGTCTGAAAATTTGATTATATACTTAGCAGAGGCTATAATACTCAGAATTGATTGAAATTCGGGAGTATATTGGGTAACTGGCTCAAAAATAAAATGAAAATAAAGAAAAGAATAGAAAAGGGAAGGCGAATCAAAAAGAGAGAAGAGAAAAAAGAGAAAGAAAAGGTCATTTTCTCTAAGAATCCAATTTTTGTTTATGCCAACATGAGGCCCACATTGTATCTGAGGTTAAACCCACCAAACTCACAAGCTTTTTCAAGGGAGACAGTGTGAGGGCTGTTCAGGATGTTATCCCTGAGCCTGACCATAAAGCAGTTTCAGCTGTGTGGGGTCTCTAGCATCTACATTCTGATTGGAATAAAAGAACTAAATGCACTATTTTGTTTCATCTATTCCTTATTCTCCGAATATTCAGCTGTAACCCATCCAATTTAGTTCATCATCTGTGTGAAGCTTGGCCTTCAGCTTCTGCATTTTCCTCTCATTTCTAATCGTATCTTTGTGTGTGTGTGTCTACTCATTCATTTTTTTGTTTTCTTCAATAGTTCTCAGACTAAGAATATTCTTCATAATTTATTATTCCTGTTCTGCAACAAAGATAAACAGTAGACATAGAGTTGTCTCTTATCACCGTTTTCACAGATCCATCCAGTATCTGGATTTTCTGAGGCTCTGTATCTTTTCATATTCCAAACAGCTCCATTTTATAACACATGGTAATCCAGTGTTCTACCCCCTTCCAATCAAATGCTTTCCCCCGGGATCTTTACCTGAAAGAAACAGGCCCCAGTTAGAAATTTTGCCAGTTTATACATCAGATACATGCTCCAGAATTACTTGACATGCATTCTACAGATCGTAGATGGCTCACACTGCATAGTCTTCATCATGCTGCAGTAGTGTATACAAATGGCCATTTAAGGGCAGGACTACAGATTTCCTAGATAATTTGAAGGCTCTCACTTAGAATTTCTTCTGCCTCATCTGGATTCTGTCCAGCACTCGGCTAGAATCTATGTGGGCAAAAGTTACTCTTATCTTCTCTCCTGATAAGGCATGCAATCCCTGTCCAGCGCTTGCCTAACTATAAGAACACTGGACAACATTGACCATTCTCATAAGAGTCCTACCATCCCTCTGACCCCTCCTCCTTTGTCTCCTTCACAGGCTCCTCTCCCATCTTTAAATGACATATTTTTTGCATTTTCTTCTAGCCCCTTTTCTCCTTCTACACCTTACCTTTCTCTGGTAGGTCCCTTTCACTCTTAGGGCTTGCAGTCACCAGATCCGCACATGGAGGACTGACCTCTTCCTGGTGTTCCTTTTTCAAGTCTACACCAAATCTGTTCCCAAGATCTTTTATAAGCACATAAATTCTTCTAACTAGAAAACGAACTTGATGGGGTTCAGGACACACTACTCCAAAATATGGTATCTTGGCATATTGAATATTTAAAACTGAAGGGGTTTGAGAAGATGGCAGAAACAAGAATGTCATTCTGACTTTCTCTTCTACCCTCCACTTGCTCCTTGCCTCGCCCTCCCTTCTTCCATGAAACAGGGCATAAAACCCTTATATAACAGGTATCCTACCTATACCTGGAGGAAAAGAGCATCCTTATCTCTAGAGAAAAAAGAACATCAAGAAGAATCCTAACAAACAAGCCTTGCTAATTTTTCCTAGTTTACTATAATTACCTCATACTCCTTAAGCTATTATATTCTTCCACATAAGACCACTCTTCATTAAAGCTAACAGAAAGTACATAGGTCTAACACTTTCTCTAGGTTTTCATTTCCTTATGGAAACTCCCATGTCTCATAATCTGTTAATCTGTGAATTCCTGTTAATCTGTCTTTTCAGTTAATTTTCAGATCCAGACAAGGACCTTAAGATGGTTGAGGAAAAATTTTTTCTACCCTACAAACACATCACCTCTCCTCTGCCTCTACCCTTTCTAAACCTGCTCCTCTTACATTCCTGATCTCGGTGGCCCCACAATCTACCCATGTGCCAAAGCCAGAAATGAAAGATTCATTCTTGATATAACACTCTCCACATTCCATCATTCAAATTCTGACATTTCAACTCCTGAATATCTCTCAAAGCTGTTTTCTTCTCTTACTCTAGGCTACCATCATCTTCTGCTTAGAATACAACAAGGTCCAACTGGTCTTCCCAAGAAGGAGGTTTTCTTCCTGCCCAATACTCTCCACATCCCAGCTAGTTGAATACTATCTTTTTAATATGCTGTGTGACAAAATGGGAAGTGCACATAAAGCACTACTACATACCAAAATATGATGGTTGTCTCAAAGAAAAGCACATGTGCAATTTTTTGAGTTACAAACTATCCTGGCCACCTTTTCATGAAATATCATGCTTGCTTGAAAGAACCGATGAACCATGGTTATTCGTACTTGAATACTAAACAGGCAGATGTTAAAATGAGCCTGTCGCTTTAAGGCTTTAAGGTGTTTAAGAAAAACACTTGACAGTTCTTTTTCTCAATGATAAAATTTGAAATTTGGTGTAAAAATTATGATTTTGGAACATTTATATACACCAGTGTAAGTCTGACAGCTTTCCAATTCTAAAGACTTTTCTGATCAGATCAGTGAGATAGTAATAAATATGATTTTTTTAATTATATAATGGACTGTGTCAACATTTGGAAGATATATATATAACTCAGGGAAATATTTGTTTCCCAAATGACCAAAGCATAATTTTCCAAAATCTGTTCAAAGTGAAGACAAATAATTGATTTTAACAAAACAGAGTATAAATCATTTTTTAAACATGGTTTCAGATTTCAAATTGCAGCTTACATTTAAGACACTACTATATGTTGAGTTTGGTATAGTAATAAAGACTATCTATTATTAATCTGAAAGAGCTATAAAGGTATTTTTTCTTTTTTCAACTGTATAACACAAAAGACATGCTTTAACCAAAAAAAAAAAAAATTCACAACAGATAGAATGAAGAAGCAGTTATTAAAATTCAAATGTCTTCTATTAAGTTAGACGTTGAGGAGATATGGATAATTATAAAGTAAAGCCACTCAATGTTAATTTTTTTTTGTTATGGAAAAGAGCATTTTACTTTTAAGAAAGTTATTTATGTTAACATGCAATGAGATTATTCATGTTATTTTTAAATGAACTAATATATGAATAATTTAAAACTTGTCAGTTGTCATTTTTAATAAGATAAATTTTGACAGATATTGTCTACATTAAAACAGCACTTTGGTAGCCTCAATAATTTTTAAGAATATAAAGAAGTCCTGGGAAAACCAGAAGATTCAAAACGACTTTCTTATATGTATAATGTATAATACAGTGCTGAATAAACACTTGCTACTTCTTGTTAATTGATTAATTGATTATGATATCAATTTAATCTCTGATATTGAATTCCAAATAATGATTTAGTTATGTGGTTGAGTTTTTCTAAGTTTCATTTTCCAATCTGAAAGATAAAATAATTTTTTCAGAAACTTTTTCTACATTTTAGTTTCTAATTTTGAAAATATGCATCTTTAACCCACTAAGAATTTGCCTGAAGAGAATAATTGAACAAATACATTAAAGATGTATATGGAAAGGTGTTCACTATAATGTTTTTATGGTAATAAAATATGAAAACAAATGAATATTGATCTATATTTAATTACTTAAATGAAGTACATCCATCTGAAAGTCTAGTGCAGAGTCACCAAAAGAATAATATAATTGCAAGTGTATTAAAATAAGTATGTATTTATCACATCAAAACCGAAAAGCAGATATCAAGACAATATCAAATCTGGATACTATTGTAAATATACTATTTTTTTCTTCCTTCACCTGCCACTTCAAGGTTTAGCAATTATAGGTAAACTGTAAAAACAGAAATTTTAAGACAATAACTGAACACAAAAAGATAGGAAATATTTTCACATACCAAAACATAAAATCAAATAGTGAGTAAGCCTGAAGCTGTTGGTTTACTGGGATCTACTTCATGCTCAGGTAGAGGGAATAAAGATGTCTCATGCTGGATAGGATGACCAAAGCCAGGCTTAGTGTCTGAAACCAGGATTTGAGTGAGATTCTCCCACTTATAAAAGGAATCTGGAAGAAAAACGAGAAAAACATCTTCCAATAGTTGCTAGGGGTTTCAGGTTAAATGAAGCTCAATGTCTGAGGAGACAGGAGGACAGAAACAATAAAGTTGAGAAATTTGAGCCAATTCTTTTACTAGGTGGCTAAATTCCCTGATACCATCTCTGAATAGAAATATAAAAACTGATTCTTGACTGACAATCCTGGAAGTGGAAATGGATATAACTGCAGAAGTAAAAAACAGGGCCGAATCTAGAAAAATGAAAGACAAGAGAGAACAAGTCAGGGAGAAAGACTAGAGAAGGGAAAAAGAAGGTGGTGGGGAGGGAGACAGAAGAGACAAAGAGCACTCTCAATCAGAATGAGTTGCTTAATGAAAATAAATAAATAAAAAATAATGAAAATTAATACTGAGAGTCAATAATGATAATAATTGAAAGAAATTCATAAAAGATGAATAATTTTTTTAATTAGAAAGAGAAGAAATAAAATATATAGGTTTAAGATGTAAATAAAACATATTAAGAAACCAGTAGTTTTATAATCTTAATTTGCGTGTGTTAATATATATAATAACGTGGTTGATAATTATGTGTTACCTAATAAATTGGCATAGTATATCTTCCAATTTTGCTCTTTTTAGTATATGCCCAATGTATTCAAGAGTAAATTTTGCACATATATACCATATGCAAGAATAATCTATGATTTATTTATTAAATGCACACACACACTCAAACAACAATAACAAAACAGAAGCTAAATTATCCCAGGAGAACAGTTAAATAAATGTTGTCATATTTATACAATGGAAGAAAACTGAAGTTATATATACTGTTACATGTACCAAAAAAAATAAAATCCAAAAACAGAATACTAAAAGACAAAAAATGAGTTGCATAATAAACCCTACGATATGAAAGCGCTTGTGTAAAAATTTAAAATATGCAAAACAATATAAACTGAATATTGTTTATATATATGTATTATGTAGTAAACATGGACAAGAAAGACAGGCACCATCTTTAGAACTGTGATTAATACTGGGAAGGAAAGGAGAGACTAGAAGTAGATAAAGGTACAAACAAAAGCTTCAATTATCTATGTTTTGTTTTATTGTTTTAAAAAATCTGCTGTAATAGGGCAAAATACTATAATATTTACTTACATATATGTGAAATATTTCATCATAATCTTTTTAAACTATGTTTACTATAATTCCATTTCAGGCTAGTTCAATAGACAATATTATTTAACTTTATTTGCTATTTTTCCTGTAAGTAACATTTATATAAGTAACATAGTCAATATATAGTCGACTAATTAAATAGAAAAAATAAATGTAATTGTTTAAATATATTATGTTATATTCAGAGGCATATTGAAGTTGCCAGGCACTTGACATGTATAGTAAAATAATAAAGATAAATAATCCTTAAATTTATTTTAATGATTATTTCTTGGATTAAAGTACGTAAATAAGATTTTATCAATTTTGCCCAACACGATATTTGTCAAAAATGTTTTATAGTCATAAAAGAAATTTTAAAAACTGACATATAAACCCTTAGCAAATATTTAATATACTTGTAATTGAAAGGATACATAACATCTTCAAACTTAAAGGCTGAAAATTATAACCTTTACATTTTTTTCTCAAAGTCAGTGGTAGGAATAGCATAATGTTTATTGGGTTATGAATTCCTTATTCATTTTAAATAAATTTGCTTTATGCCACATTTTACTAAAGCATATAAAGTCCACTTAGAAGGAATAATTTTACTCATCATTTAGAAACATTAACTAATTGTTAAGCTGTCACTTAAAGATTGCTTTGGGACTAGAAATAGAAACAAAAAGTAATTTCTTAAACAATCAGTTTTCTGCTACAAGCAATAATAATGTTCATTAAGAGAAGAATTTTATGTTTTTGGAAAACCATTTTTAAGTTTTTAATTTTATAAAAAATTCATTTTATTTTTTCTTCACTTTTATAAAGTTTTTCTTTAATCTTGAATTTTAACTTTAATTTTTTATTTTCTTTACCTTTTCTTTTTCTTAATTTTATGTTTTTCTTTAATTTTATAAAAAATTTACAGTAGTAATCCTATCTTCCCCCATTCAGCAGCTAGTCATAGAGTTTCCATAGTTTGGCTTAAAAGCTCTAACTATAACATACAAACAAGACGATTAAAATGACATAATATCTGCTTATACTCTATACAAATCTTGAAAATTTGCTTTGATACAATTGATAGAAATAATGCATAATACACAGGTTAAGATATATAATAGGTCCACACTACTATGCATTCTGAACTAGAAAAAGTAATATTCACTATTAAAATTAATTCATCAGTATTGTGTTTGTACTTGGCATTATCTGGGAAATGCTCTTCCTGTGTAAGAAAGAAAGAAAGAAAGAAGAAAGGAAGGAAGGGAGGGAGGGAGGGAGGGCCTACATGAAAGGAAGGAAGGAAAGAAGGAAGGAAGGAAGGAAGGAAGGAGGGAAGAAAGAAAGAAAGAAAGAAAGGAAAAAAGAAAAAGAGAAACTGATTGAGATGGTTACCTGTCAAGACACTCTGAGATAGGAAGTTGTGTGCAACTTTATCTAGCAATGCTCTTGGGAAATTCACCTGTATGTTTAGGACAAGATTAAGCAGAAGGAAGAGCTGACTTACAATGGGTTACAGAAGAGTTCTCTTCAGATTGCCTGTGGAGCTCTGGAGCTGGAATGGCCCTTCTGTTGCTACAAATTGAAATGAATGGCAGAGCCTTTATATCCACCCCTGCAGTAGCTTGTGATTGACCCCGAGCCCTGTAGGAAGGACAGAGCCTTAGACAAGGCAGTGTCCTGATACTGAGGCAATCTGCAAAGAGGAAAAGAGCTGTGAGCCGGCAGCAGTCTATACTCTCAAGAGCTACATAACGTCTTCTAGAGTAACCCAGAGAAGAGAATAGAAATGGAGCACTATGTATTGGACCCATTTTAGTGGTAGCCATTTCAGGTATTCAGAAAGCAAAGCCTATATGGATTGATTAATTTTTAATATGCATGTGCATACTTCTATATGTATTGGAGATGTTTGAAATAAAATTTGTACACTTCACATAGTATTTTAAAAAGGTCAGAATCAATATAGACGAGTAGCCAGCAGGAAAGGTGAGAGCTAAATTATAAGATATGGAGGAGATTTTTGCTGCAAATTAAAATTAAATTTAGATTTGAAATTTGTGGCTGCCAAGGTAAGAAGCAAACTGAAATAATATGGTCATCTGAAAGAAGAATTAGCTTTCAAGGAAAGTAAACATTTTATGTTTTTTAAACTTAGAAATAATTTATTACATCTAGATATTGAATAACAATGTCTTTAATGTCTGCTGAAAATATAAAGTGTCATCATTCAGCTATTACATATACTGGTAAAATTGGAAAACTGATGAGAAGATCAATGGCAACAAATCATTACAAAACAGTAAGCCTAAGTGCACTAGTTTCTAGTGAGCTAACTTGAACTTACGTAGAGAGGTGAATTGTTACCATGTCTTTTAGATCAATATTGATGAGAAGCAGTTGCCTCAACCATATTTTGCCTGGAGCTAAATAATAGCCATTTCAAGACTGAGCTCCCGGGCACGAATCTGGCACATGCATATCTATGGTGATGACTAAAAAGATACCAGATGGTCTGTAAGTAAGATTACATCCCGTTAAGGAAATTAAGGGGTTGAATTATATTCTTGCCCACTTGGAGGATCATCTCCTGTCCACATTGGAAGTGAACAGTAGGGGACCTGTGAATAGAATCAATTTTTAAAGAACTTTTAATCTCCATCGACTAAAGACATTTCTCTGTTTTATCTTAAAAGCCATTTCAGATAGACTGGTACTGGCTGCCCAGAAGTTTAACATGAGAAGAATTTTGAGGTAGTCTCAGTATTCTGTGGCAAAAACAGTCGTGACTTATTAGCAAAATCTGCCATGGAAAAGGGAGTAAATATGCTATTTATCTGCTAACCAGGATATAGCCCCTTGGAAATTTGTACCATACAGCTTGGGGAGGCTCTGGATGAGATCATTTTTGGAAGAGGTGAAATCTCAATTGGCTTCTCTAGAACCTATGATTGTGAGTAGCATGGCCTCGTTTGGAGGCCATGAGCTGCAAAATGTACTCCTAAGGGACTCTTGATGGAATTATTTACTGTGGCTCATGTAAAGTTAGACTATGCAAAATGCAAATTTAGTTTTAGCCTAGTTGCTACATAGTTGATAGTCTCTGAGAGTTATAGCCAACTTAGCTGCTTAAGAAGTATTCGGATTTCAGATAGTGCAATGTCATTTGGAAAGATGAAAATGCCCGCCATTCCTATTCCTAATGGCAAGAGGGTAAAGTATATGGCTGAAAATGTTAAACAAATGTATTTAGGTATATGTGCATATGTACTAGGAGAGTTAAATATATTTCCAGTATATTCCCATTTCATTCCACTGATTGTAAGTATTTCATCTTCTCAGTGAGGATTTTTCTAAATACACCCTCCCCGTTTAAAATGGTAACTTTCCGTCATTACTACTCTGGCTTCCATATCCAGCTTCCCCACTTAATTTTTTCAAATAACACTACCCATCATTTTGAACACACTGTGCAATTTACACACAAATCTTGTCCATTGATTTTACTTCCCCATGAGAATGTATGCTCCATAAAGGCATGGATTTCCACCTGTTTTATTCACTTCTACACCTTGGAGTCTAGAATAGTGACATTACATACAGTAAGGAATCAATAAATAAATAGCTGTTGACTAAAATAATGAATATACTCACCAACAAATGGTGGTTGCCCATTCTGAGTCTATTATTATACTGATTTATATTGATTTAAAGAACAAACAAGATCTGAATTCATGTAGGAATTACAAGGTTTGGCCAGACATAGTTCCTATCAATGTGAAATGTGAGGAGGTAAATTATAGATCAATATACAATAGTATGAATGGATTGAGTTGCTCTTAATTGCTTTCTCAAGATAGAGTATTTGAGGAGGTTACTCATTCTCCAGACTATATTGCATGTTCATCTTCCTGAAGTTTAATCCTGACGAATATTGCTGCACTCCTCAAAGATGATTAAAAGCCACACTCTTGGCTTGGGACTCATTGCTTTCTTTCTTCCTGATATTTGCTCCAAACCAAGCCTCATTTCTACTGTTACCACATTTTACTCTATGTTCTACAATAGCGTTCTACTAATACTATTTCTCCTCTGCATTTCAGTACAAATGAATTATGCTAAAATGAGAGTCCCTAATGATCACATAGTATTAAATCTTGAGCTGAAGACTGGCAGACTGTTGAGTTTATTCACACCCTTGTGATTTCTGGGAGAATTTTAGATGGAGCCCTTTGAATAACCAGAAATAGAGAAAATAGTTTCATTAATTATCCTGAGTTAAGCTTAGATGATTTCACAGTAACTTGTATTGCATGGTACCACTGTATAATAATTGGTACATCCTACTAAAAAGGAAAAATACATAAGGTTTCCTGGTCAGACCACTTAATGAAACAAAGGGTGTGATAAGAAATTTATTTATTACAAAGAAGAAGTTGACAATTGGTAAAAATACACTTTGTCAATTTTTTTGTTTATCCCTACAATTCTAGCACAATGAATTTTAAACTCTATGAGGGAAGAAACATGATCAGTTTTCTTTACTATTAGATACCCAGCATCTAGCACAGTGACCAGCTGAGGGCATTTATTAAATAACTGTGAATATAAGATTAAGGCAGAGAGTTTAGTTTATAGGGCAATTACCAGTCATTTATTGTGCATTCTTCCAAGGAGTCTAATAAAGAGGTTTTAATGTCATATTCAGATTATTAAAATTCACATTGATTTCCTTCTTAGTCCACAGCATAATCCATGTGCGAAGCATGGGTGTAAATAAATTTTATCTACTGGAGAAATCATGGTTTTTAGTTTCCAAATGCTCCCATATGAAATCGTGAAGGACCTCTAAAGGCAACAGATACCTGAATTTGTTCTTCAGGCTGTCATTCTGGCTGCCCTTTTCTTTCTTTTTCTTCCTTTTTTTTTTAATAAAGGAAAGTGAGGGTAGAGGGTAATATTAATATTTAAATCAGTGCGGCTTTAGAGACAGTCTGGGTCCTAACGGCAAAATCTGCCCTGGTCCTAGGATGCTTCTAGTTATGTTTAATGTGAGATAGCACTAGGAATGTCCCATTTTACACTTACATTCTTATAGTCATTAAAGGTAAAATATAAAAATATACCTTCAGAGTCATTAGATAAAAGTATTGTACTTCTAAAATGAAAATCAAGCTACCCTCAATAGTAAAATGAAAAGATAAGAGAAAAAAAGTCAGAAGACTACACATAGTACCGAAAAGCAGCTAGCAAATTGGCATCTGAGAAATTAGCGATAATAATAATTATAATTTAGAGCTTACCATGTGCTAGTCACTGTTCTAAACACTTCACACATTTAATCTAATTCTATAACATCCTTCTAGCATAGATAGGGGTATTATATTCATTTAAAGAAGAAACCGAAACAAATGTAAGTTAAATTATTTGCCTGAGGTTACACAGCTGATGCATTCTATAGCCTGGTGTTAAAGCCAGGCAGTGTGATACAGAACTGGTATATTAACTACTGTATACCATATAGTCTCACAAACCCACAATCTTTGTGAAAATAGACAGAAGATTGAAGTCCCTATAGTAATCCATGTGTACATTCCTTTTATTTTCTCTTTCTCTATATCTATAAATAAACAGCTTGCTTGATGTGGTGTTTGTTAAAGTATAGCCCACACTCTACTTCCCTCAGAATCACCTAAAGATTGCAGATTTCTGCACTCTGTCACCCATCTACTAAATCAGAATTTATGTGTGTGTGTGTGTCCCAGATATCCATATTTAAAAATTATACCTTATAAATATAAAGGTCAGATACAGAAACTAAGTGAACACATAGAGGGACCTCAGAGTAGTGATCTGCTTCTTAAGCCGAGTATTGAGAAACAGGTATTCATTAAATTTTTATTAAAATCATTTCCAGTAAAAAAGTAAAAATATATGTATAAAAGTAAATTTCTGGGAATTTTCTTGCAGACTAAAGTTTGAGAGCTTCTGTTTTAGTCAACACAAAGAACTTTCTTTTAGAGGAAAAGCATATATAGAGATATTAGAAATATTCTTCCACTTTACCTGTTTAGAGAATTACCAGGCTCATTTGGCCAATATACACATTTATGTAGGCAATTTCATTCTGAAAACATTTCTTTTATCCCTAAAATGTATAGCCCTAGATAATGTAGCATTAATAAAATTTTGCTATGTTCTAGGCACTGCTCAAGGCAGTGAGAACAATATTAACAAGACAGGCAAGTCTTTGAGGTAACTTCTGTCACATTCGTATACGATGCATGTAGATAAATTAGTTATTTGTAAAAACAAAAAAAGAAAGATTATAATGTCCAATGACTGTATAGGTTGTATATATTATTTTGCGGGCATTGTTCTATACAATAAAAGTAGTTTATTTCCTGAAGTTATGTTTCTTATTTAATTTTATTTTGTTTACATAGTGCTATTTCTCTCATGATATCTTACAAGTCATATTTTCAGAAGCCACTTCAATCATTTTTGAAGTGAAACTTTATCTCAAGTGAAATACAGCTGCTGTTTTCACAGAAGCATCATAGCATAGAACATGAAACCAAAGAGAGACCTTCATTTCATATAAACACATAATACATTCACTGAAATGGGTGATGTGCTACATGGAGCATCCTTTTATGGCAACATTTGTCTCAATGCTGCCAAATGCAAACAAGAAAGAACAATAATCTGCAAAGGCCTATAACAAGTAGCTTTGAAACTTCTTATGTCTATGTACTTAAAGTCTTGACTAGATTTGGTATTGAAAATGTCTAAGCATTATCTCTAGAATGAATCAAAACCTCCATAAAATATATAGCAATGCATCTAAATAAATAAAAGAAAAAGAAAAAATAAAAAAGATAGAATATATGTAAAAGTCGACTTTATAACTACTTAAATATAAACTTTTATGGCATTGGATAGAAAACTAGTCCTTTCTCAGACTATCACAAATCAAGACTACTTTGAATGAATCATTTGTTAAATGTTTGGACAACAGTAGCATTTTTCGTGTAATGCATATGCTTTCCAGATTCTCTGGCATTGGATTCTGCACACTTCCATGTATTGGTAAATGATAAAGCCTGAATTTCACATGTACAATATAGATTTTTGACTTGGCATTTACTTACATACTGACTGAAAACACAGTTTACAGAATTTGATAGCTTCTAAAATCAGTGCACAACATCCTTGAAATAATTTTTATAGGTGGAACCGCATATAGCAAAAACCAGTTGAAGATATTTAAATAACATGGATAATATTTTTTGGAACTATTTTTTTATTTAAAACAATGAATGCATGTATTCATAGGTACATGCCTATATGTAATCATTTATTCATTAATTCTTCCAAACATTTCTGAGGCACTTAAAAAATAAAAAAGATACCATCATTTTTACTGATCCTTAAAATTGAAATAACTCATTTTAAATGAGTAAACAGAGTTGATCGATCAAACTTTAGAAATATTGCACCATTTTAAAAGAAATATTACTTATTACTATGCATATCTACTACAGATGATATCTTAATCACTTTCACATACATCAACTCATTTGATTGTCACACTAATTCTGTCATATTCCTTCTATATTCATTTTATGTATTTAGAAAGTAAGCTAAGAACAGAAAGTTTACACAGCTCATAAAGTGCTCCATATGTAAACCAAGACTGTATTCCAAGCAGTTAGATATAGAGGGAAGATAATAAGAAAAGTATAATACATAAATTGTTGAAAAAAGAAATTAATTTTTCCTATAAAATGATTTGATTATTGTAATTAACACCAAATTACAAAATTCACCATTTAGCATTTCATGGGAGAGTGATATTATACAGGTTATAGATTTATATAATTCCTGGCAAAATACACCAGAGAGATCTCCATTTTGTCATTTGTCTCTATTAGTTGTCTAGCACTCAGGGATTAGGAAGGGATACTGTCAGATCAAATGCAGTATTAAAAGAAAAAAACAATATTTTCTACAGAGATCTTTTCATACAATATGACTTAAAATTCCTAAGACTAGAGCAGGTATCACATTGAGGACAACAAACCAATTTTAAGATAAATTATTTAAAAAGAACTGCATTTTCTAAGTAATTCTTTTCCAGAGAGAATTATTGACCAAATTAGTACAGAAAAATCTTAAACTTATTTGCGAAACATAAACCATTAAGAGTCATCTATCCATGTATTACCATTGTTCTCTTGCTTAGATAATATGCCTTAATAATCCTCTTTTACAATAAAAATTTCAGCTTTTTATATCTTATAAACATTCCATAGTAGATTAAAATTATCATAGCTATTAAGTCCTTCAAAAGCATTATGCAAATTCTCCTTCAACTATAATAGTATTTCACACAGCCAGGAGCAATGAAAGATGGGATTGTTTTATTTTAAGGAAAGAACAGGACATTATTATTATGATGATGTTTTTTACTGATAGATAAAAGTAAGAAGTGAATGCATTCTGTTTTGTAGTCAAGGTTAACAGTATTACAGTCATTAACCACTCTATAGGGCTATTTACTGGCATTATTAAAAACTAAAAACATGAGTGTCTACTAATACTAATTAATTATCTAAGTAACTCTACTATTGTAAAAAAAAAAAAGAAAAGAAAAGCACATAAGTAAGTCTTTTGTTCCCAACCATTTCCTGTCTTGCTTAATGTAATAATATACACTGTAAACCCTTTAGATTTTCCATCTGAAATGACCAATATGTTTACTATTTTTATTTGTCTTGCTTAGTGTAATAATATACACTGTAAACCCTTTAGATTTTCCATCTGAAATGACCAATATGTTTACTATTTTTAGGACTATAAAATGTGCTTTTCTTATATCTGAAATGTCATTATAATATTATTTTTTCCTAATATTTATCAATAGGACATTTATCTTAAAATGGATTTTTGATATTTAGATAATTATTCAGAGTACTCACTATTTCTCTAAATGATATTGAAATATAAAATGGCTTCTGTGTAGAGCCACCCATTTACACATTTTCTTTCTTTCATTCCTTTTTTATCTCTGACTCCCATCTTTATTCCTGATAAGTTTATATCAAAAACTATATATGTTACCTGGAGTGTGCCATTTTGTTTTTATTTGCTTTTAATCTATTCGAAAGTTACCTGTTTTTTCTTGGGATCCCCATTCCAAGGACAATTCTCTGCATAGTACATCTGCTCTTATAATAAAGCCTAATTAAATTATTGGCTATGCTTTGCAATTAAAAAATTCCTCCTGGAAGTGGGGATCTTTCAGTCCCCACTCACTTTCAAAACACTAGAAATAAATATGAATATTTTTTTAAGTTTTAATAAGAGATAAATTCTACTTTACTTGGGAATATTTAAATAATTAATGAACACAAATATTAATTATTTTCATATTATGTCTGTTGGGAAAATGTAGAATCTTAAGAACTGTCTTCTCTGCTGAATATCTTTAGACCAAGACCCAGTCTGTGTCTGGGATCTTGTTTTGATAAGAATAGATCATTTTAGAATCCTTCCCAGATCCTATCAAAATGTGTATTCATTCCCTATCATCTAAGATAAATTCGAAGAAGGTATTTTATTAGTCTACAATTAGCAGACAACTCTGTCTCAACTGATGAAAATATTCTCAACGAAGAATATTTTTTTTATAATATGATAGGAATTTCCTCACTTTTCATATTGCTCCTCTTACTTAGCTGGAGTTGAGGTTTGGAGGTAGGGTCGGCACTATCAGAGGGCTCAATCGTGTTTTCAAGGACACAGCTCTTTCTATATCTGTGCCCTATGGCCCCGAGTCTTAGCCTTATCCTATCTTGGTGGCAAGATGGCTACAACAATTAGAGGGCCAGACATCCTGTGGTAGAACAGAGGTTGTTTCTTTCTTATGTCCTGCTTATCAGTGAGTAAAAATCTTACCAAGGACTATCCCCAATGGACTTCTCAGATCCTATAGATCATACAGGGTCATAAATCCATACCTAATCCCTAAGAGGGGAAATGAGACCATCAAGACTTGCTTCAAGCTATCAGTTTATATGAAGAGACAAAATCAGGGCTCTGCCAGCTTGACATGGAGGAAAAACTATTAAGTAGGCAATCAACTCATGCTGCAGACCAGTTTGTCTACCTGAGAAATATTCACACTTTTCGTTAGCACACATACATCTAAAAATTCATCTAAATGAAGGCAAAGCTAAGAGCACAAAGGAGAGGAAAGACTCATAAGGCCCAGCAAGATAGCAAACTAGAAAGAAGGAACAGACGATCTTCCTTCCCAAGATGTTTAAGATGTTTTCAATAACTGCAGCCTGTAGTTTGGCATACCCTGGGAAATGATTAATTGGCAATTTGATTCATTTTGGTACCATAGAAGAAATAATTTACCATTAACTCCCTGGTGCTCTGAAGGAGTTAATATTCATCACATGAATGAACACTTTATTCCCAGAGAGTATCATACTCACCCTGCCTGATCCCAGGAAAAAACTCAATTCAAGGAAATATTGAACCATTTGGGAAGAACATTAGACTGAATTAAACACTCTCTGTGCTTACCCATGTGATCCAAATTAGTTCATTGCATTCTTTTAGTCTGTTTGCCAAGAAGCACCAGAAATAGGAATGTGTACTATTAATTTAATTACATAGTTAACAAGCAATATTTAAGTGCCTACTGTTTGCATAGAACTATCCTTGGAATGGCAATAGTCACAAAGGAAATAACATTCATGTAGAGACAAGTAAATAAAAGTCCATCAAATTCTAACTTTCTCAGTCTGTCTGTAAAATTAAAACCAGCAAAACCCTACGTGTACTTATTTCACAGCAGAACTGGTAGACAGGACATGCAGTAAAGAAAAAAGTAAGAAGCCACTTTGCCATCACTTCTAAGCCTTATTCGGTACATTTTTAAATGTATTTTTTAACACTTCTAGTATCCTAGCTTACCCACACCAGTTCCCTCCTCCGAATGCTAAATATTATGCATTTTAAAACTTATAATTGATAATTGTTTGCATATGTAACATAACATGTTTATTTTTTTCATATAGTGATATAGAAATGTTGAGATTTATCAATAATATAGTCTCAATTTTGTAAAAGAAGAAATAAGACAAAACAAAAAATTTTAATATGGCAAGAAAAATACATTAATAATTCTATTTTCTTTTAATATAAATAAATGCATTAGATACAATATTGTAGAAAATCATTTAGTATTTTAAGTAGAATAATATCAATTTCACCCACAATTTTATAAAAAATTAAACACATATTTTATATACTATATGGAGTTTATATTATTTTCTTTGGTCCAGTCAACTATCTTTGACTCAAACATGAATACTATTTTGGCAACGAGAGGTGGTAAATTCAATGTAAATAAAATTTTGTTCGTTTCTCAGCTTAAAAAAGAAAACTAGTTTAGTACAGGATCTCCACTCCCCATGCTGTATATTTCTGAATGTTCTACAACATCCATTGCCTGATGCCATTAGACATTCCTAGGGACTGGCACAGGACCCATTTGCATTCTTCAGAGTAAAACATTGAGAAAGAATTTATGGAGATTGAAATGTGAGCTAAATTGAGAGCATAATTCCAAGCAGATGATTTCAGTTAATTAAAACTAGTAATACAGGTTCTATATAAATGGGTGCTGGTAATTTCCAGAATATATGAGGACATCTACTGAACTATACATTTTATCACAGTCTAATAAGCTGTGATAAAATGCTTTAACTACTATGAGGATTTATGGAACCAACCGTGTTTATCAAACTGATATTCAGTCAACTCTGACATACTAAAAGAGGGCCTGGTTTGGGTTATCCATGCCCTTACTACTGTTTATCTTCCTTTCTACCTACCTCTAAGCTCATTATATCCTCCATCAGAGGAATAACAGGAAATCATTCAATCACATCTAATGTTTTGGGTGAAACTTGCCTCGTGTGAGCGAGAGCCTGGCAAAAATTACGTCTGAGATTTAGCTGAAGAATATGTTCATGTTTCATTTCTGGTCATACAAGAAGAAACTAATCATTAATTTCTAAAACTTAACAGATAATGAGAGCAACACTGATCAACTTGCTCAGTGTTTAGTCATGTTCTTGCCTTTGTGTGTATCTTGTCCAGTGGGCCATATCAAGAGATGTCATGTCTATGGTCATGCCCCCCTGAACAAACCCGATCCCGTCTAATCTTGGAAGCTAAGCAGGGTCGGGCTTGGTTAGTACTTGGATGAGAGACCACCTAGGAAGAATAGGTGCTATATGCGTAAAGAATAAAAAATAAGGAATTGTAAGCTGACAAGGTCCTTGCAATCTGTGAGGTCAACCAAGGGTTGTCTCGCCTAAAAAAAATAAAAAATAAAAAAAAGAGATGTTACTAATTTCAACCATTTTTTAGGTGTCAATATCTGCTAGATAATAATTAAAATTTTCCAAATGAAACCATTTCTTTTATTTTCTAATATGAAGCTTATTAGAGCATCAACTAATAACATGAATATAATGCCATTGGTGATGAGCATCTTCTTTCACTCAATCCTGTTATTAAATGGGATCACAAAGTAGTCCTATTGATATTTAGCTATGGTCACAAAAAACCTACCACATGGTGCCAAATAATATTCAGGACCTAAAGAATTTGGCTTACAGAGTTTATGAGTAAAACTGCCAAGGCTCCACTAATACAGGCAATATGAGAACTCATATTTTATTTGAATATATGTTCTACATATTTTAGCATGACTTTGAGTATGTATAAAATTGCTTTTTGAAGAAAGGTCGACTTTGAAGAGGAAGGCCCCTGTTATGTCTAATCTTTATGCAGAAACCCAATTATGAACATTCGGGTTGTTTCTCAATATTAATTAAATGATGCCAGACTTTCTAGTAATATATATGGTAACCTAGATAGAATCTTTATTTTCTAAAATCTTACTAAAATGTGTTTTTTTGCAAGGACTATATGTAAGTTGGTCATGAAGCAAATACTTAATGAAAGTTTGTTATAATATTGTAATTATGATGATAACTAATAATAAATTTGATAATGTTATAATAACAAATATCATTTATCAAGCTGAATAGTATATATAAAATTTTATTTAATTATCATAACAATATTATAAGGACTACTATTAACAAATAGTATGTGTTATGTTCTTACTCTCCGCCAGGATGTCAGAATCTGGGCTGTTTTCTTTTTAATATTAATTTATCTAATTTTTAACAAGTTAACATTTAATATAAAGTAAGTATTCTTCACCTCCTCTTTATTAATCAAGAAATCAAACTTTACAAAGTTATGTGCATTGCATTGCTAGCTGCTCTATAGTTTGGAACATATTCACTCAATGTTGACAATCCAAGGTAGCACATACAATAGCTATACTCTTTAATAGTTGTCTATTTATTGCAAACCCCTTTCCCCTACCATCAATGATCAAAGAAGTGACATTGATAGCCTATTTCCTCTAGTATCTCACCTTGATCTAAAAGCAAAATATCCCCAGTGTCTAGGTATAGTTGTCTTTGGCAAACATGACTAAAGCTGGACACGTGTTTAGGAAATACTGATGGAGCATCACCTGACTACAGCTGGTTCCCTAATTTTAGGAACTTATTCAAATCCATCTGAATAAGCAGAATATTCATACGAGTACCAGTCAGTGTTCAGGCTGACTCCTTTCACAATATCCCTTCACTGCACCTCATTTCTTTTTGATAAGTATAGATCTATTCATGACTGAACCATCTTCCCTAAGATTGATATATCAGAATGTGTGGGCTACAGTACTTATTAGCATTAATGACTGTCTTGATTTTATTGATGACATAAAGTTCAGTGGCTTTAGAAATTAGAAAAGAAAAAGAATGATTGCTTAATGAATTCTAGTTTCATTGCAAATCTAAATACTACTTCCTCATGAGCATTCTTTTCACTTTTCCAAATTTAAAAGAATAAATTATTTCTATAAGAAATTCATTATGGTTGGGTGGTTATAAATATGAATTCTTAACTCAAAGATTTATTTATGAACTCTGGTTCCATTACTTACCTATGTGAACTTGGACAATTCACTTAACTTACTCCTGTCAGATTTTTCATAACACAGAGGCAATAATGCTAGTTATCTCATAAAATTTCTGTGATGATTAAATGAGTTAAAACATGAAAGAATTTAAAGCTGTGCTTGGCACATATGAAATGCTTGCTAAATACCAGCTAAATAATAATGATGTCATTACCAACTCAGGTTGGCTTTTTCATCAGATATTGATTAGCCAAAGTTACAAAATATGCCAGTAAGGAACTCAAGCCTCAAAAAACTGAATTCTTCAGCAACCCAAGTTAGCTTCAAATGGATCTACAACTAGCTGAGTCTCAAATGAGACAGTAGGCCCTAGCAACCCCTTGACTACAACATCATAAGACCCTAAAAGTAGGTCCCAGTTTAGTCATATCCAGACTCCCAACTGGCAGAAAATGTCAAATAAATGCATCATCTTTTAGAGAACTACATTTGTTAAGCAGCAATAGATAGCTATTTACAGGCAGTGGAGAGTACAGGTAATTATGAGCTTTCTAGTTTAAGAGTCTATATGTATAACTATGTTAAGTTTGAGATATTATTTGCTATACAGAAGTTGAATGGTCCAGGGACTAAATGAGGACCATTTGACTCAGCAGTAGCACTGATTTCTTACTGGCAGTTTGACAAGTTAGCAGGCCCTGAACCAGATGCAGTGGATCAAAATAAACCAGAGATTCAAACTGGTGACAGAAAAAACATATAAGTGGCTACTCCAAACAAATTTTTTTTTTCACTGAATGAAAAGGAAATAAATAGCTGGCCTGAGGAAGAGGTAAAGTTAAAGGTGCATTATTTTATGGTGAGGTAAGAAAAGGGAGTAGATAACTTCAGGAAAGTAAGAAAAGAGGAAAAGGACTTAACTGTACTTTTTAATGGAAAGGAAGAAATTTACATATAGCACAGAGTTAGAACAAGGTAAAGAAGAGGCAAATAACCCTCCATATCTGAAAAACTGGGTAAAAGCAATACTTAAGTCACATAGATGTTCGGGAAATTAAATAAGATAAAAAATATAAAGCTTTTAGTACAGTGTTTAATCTGTAGTAAACCATAAAAAAGTATCAAGTACTACTAATTTTGTTATTATTAGAGATACCAAGAGAGAATTAGTGGCATACGGCTTGAAGATGGCAAAAGAAGGGTACACATACATAGAATGATAACCATTTTTTTTTTTTTTTCATGAAAAGAGAGATGCTAGATGAGTTAAGAACCTACAGTTGGGAGCCATTAGAGAGAATGTGGAATCTAGGATAATTGAGGTAAGCTTGTCTGCATGTAAAAGCTCCATTGAGTTTTCTGTGATGAAGGCATGCATTGGGTGGCCTATACTGACAGCTAAGGCCATGTTCTAGTCTATTTTCTCTTGCTCTTCCAATTGTTAATTAAGCTTCCTGTGCTTCACCTTAACACCTTACTTTACTTTCACGGAGGGAGAGGCATAAAAATGCCAGGTTTCTGGTGAATCTGATTTAGGATTAAGGTAAATTCTATTTGAAATATCTGAAAAATATTATTTTAAATTTAGATACAAGATCTGTTATGCTTGTCATTTTCAGAAATTGTTTTTAAGCATGTAACTGAGTAATTGAAGACTCCTTGTCTTAAATTTTGAATCTTCAGTTTGTGTTAGCAACCTCTCACACACATCTAGGCAGAAGTGTTAATCTTGTACTGAACTCTGAGTTGGTTAATGTGCTTTTCTCATCATGTTACCTTCACACTCGGCTCTAATTTATAAATCTCACCAGTGTAGGCAATTTTGCTATCTTTTCACAAGATGACAGAATTCTTGGTTCAATGATGAAGTGTGAAAAACTTTCTACTAAAATAATAAATGTGATACATGGTATTAGAGGCTTTATTTTCCAAATTACTAATGTAGTATTCAAGCTGTTGGAAAAATTTTAAAGGAAATGAACAGTTTTGTGCATCCCCCAAATTTTCAAACTATATAAAAAAAAAAAAAAAAAGAACAAAACTAGATTGGACATATGTTTAATTTTTGATAGACGTCATATCACATTTGCCTTATTTAGTGTATGGGCATATTACAACTAGGATAAATAAACATGGCAAACTAATGAATGTAGAATGGACAAGTATTTAAATAATTAAAAATAATTAGAATGTTATGGTAACGGCATTAAATCTTTAAGTATTTTTATTACTACATACCAAATATAAACATTTTTTTCTGAAAAAAATGTATACAGCCATTAATAATGGCATTCTGTAAGCTCTGACATTTTTAAATATAAATACACAAAGAACCTGGTTTTTTTTAATTGTCCATTCTCTTATTATATTGAAAGAGAGGAAAATTACTTTATTCTGAAAGGATATGGGTAAGATAAGCAGAGGTAGATTTAGTATAAAGCTAAAGAAACTCAAGCTCCAGGGCCTGTCACTTCCCTGGGCCTCTGAGAGTTGGACTTTTTTGTGAGGTGTTCTAGGTTGCGAAGAGAAACAAAATTGCAACCAGGATTCTTTCTTATGAAACATTTCTAATACTTTTTCTAAAAATACTTAGAAGAAAAAAGGACCTGAATTTACAAGCCTCCAACAGTTTGTTTTGGTTTCTTTTCTCTTTTAAATAGACACTCTGTACCTAATTGTGTATTTGCATTTTTTTTCTTTGTGGGGAGCATTGAACAATCTGTAAACTTCAGACTCCATCAAAACCTAAATCATGTCTTTGAGCTAAGTCAATTAGTGTAAAGAACTGCACTGGTAGCACCTCTATGCTTCGGGACACATGAAGTTCTGGAGGTACACAGCTAGATTGGTTGATTGCATTTTTAGAATTTTTTTTTTTCCATGAAAACAGTATACCTAGCAGTTAGTTTTTTCGCACAAACTGCTGAAGTCTATTGGACCAGTAAATAACTAGAACTATAATTCCGTGGGGTTAATCTATGGAAGGAGATAGTAGGCACAGAAAGAGGAAGAGAGAGAGAAGGAGGGGAGAGGACAGATAAAAGGGAATTAAGAAGAGGTAGGATGGAGTTGGGAAAGTAGAAAAAGATTAGGAAAAGAAGGAAGGAGAGGAGTGGGGGAAGGAGAAGAAAGAAAGAAAATAGGGAGAAGGGATGTACTGTCTCTCCTCCCTACTCTAAGATATGTTTTAGGCAAAATTTTGAAATAGGAAAGAATTTTTTTTGAATCTCTTCCCTCTGAATTCTCCAAAGCTATATAAGTCGCTAATATTTTCTCCATTCCAGAGTGCTTAATTTTCTAATAGCATCTGTATTACCAGTTGAGCTAAGCTTCAGCCTAATGAGTATGACCTATCTCTGATGTGGAGTGCAGGCATCTGAATAAACAAAATCCCTTATAGTAACTACAAGACCAAGAACTCCTTATTCCTTCCAAAGTATGTGTTCACTTTGAAAAGAGAATATTTAGTTTTTCAGTTGGATTTCTTGTTAAGGAACAATCAGAGAGTGCACCGGTATGAAGTGGGAACCATCAGGCAGTGTGGTGGCAGTAATGGCAATTGGGGGGGGACAACAGGGGAGACACTTTGGGTAGAAGGAGCACTCAGGTATTCCAGAATTGCTAGGTCAGCTTGTTTAAATTACTTCTTCTTTCCAGAGCTTCCTAGCTACTTCCTCTTTTACATATACAGATTACCCAATACTGCAAGTTTGGAAGTGACAGTCATTTTTAAATAAAGATTGTTTGTAAGCCAGGCACTTTCTACACATATCTCATTGCAGCCCAAGGCAGTCTACTCATACATGGCTTCTTTCTCTGATCCCCAGCCCACATTCAGGTGAGGTCCCCATACGATATCCATGGTTTTTCCCATTAGTTTTGTCCGTAAGAGCAGAGTAAATGAAACAAAATCTAAGTTTCAGTTCAATTACTTCAGACAACAGCACATACTGAAGAGAGCCAAGTCATTGTTTCTTTTTCTGTCACTATTAGCTTTGAACCATTGTGGAGCAGTAAGAGATTCTATGCATTTTAAAGTTATTCCCACAAAGGAAGCGAACAGTAGCTGAATCTGCATGAATTTTTGGTTTATATATCTTTTTGTGGTCTATATGACAATATCTTACCATTCTTTTCATAAACTTTTGGATTATTTTCTCTTATATTAAAATGAAGAGTGAAGAATTTATCTTTAACTATTGTCTCATTGCTTTGTCAATTAAAAACAAAAATTCTACCCACGTATTGCCAAACAACATTGAACCATTCAATCTCAGATACATTCTTCACCAGAACTGGGACCATCAAGGCGAAAGATATATATCCTGAAAACAAGAAGCTGCAAATGTGATTTTCTTTTGCTTATGAAGTTAAATTGAAAATAACTGAATTTACTTTATTTTCCATTTTCTTATACAAGTTGTCATCAGATTAGAGATAAAGTGAAAATGCTTAGTTCATTTAATGAAATTAAACCTAATAGGAGCTTTGTTTAATTATCTAAGAGCAGAGTCAGCCAGAGCCTGGTGCTGAGAAAATGATGGATCCGGTGAAAGCACTTTAATCCAGGGCTAACCTACTAGCTGTAGCTTTCTTTGTGTGCATATTAATTGTAAAGGGGAACTTTTATGTATCATTTAAGTGGATCTTTTATAATTCAAGCCTTCTTTATGCGAAGTGCAAAATGTATGCTTAGTTTTTCCAGTAACACTTGGGGAAATGCCTTGTAAATGGGTATATAAATTTGCTTAATTAATCAAACAAAAGGAAAAGCTTTTAAAGAGGAAAATCATGACGGGAACTTAAAAGAAGGAAATTAAAAAGATAAAGCTTATTACGGCCTAGTAATTTCAATTCATGCTGTAAATAAAATAGGTTTAAAAGCAAAGCCAGTGCAAATATGCCTCTACAGCAGGTTCTCTGGGATAATTGGCTGTGGCCCAAGAATTACCAATGGGATTTGAGTCAATATTGTTTTTTGAGTGTCCTTGGACTATTGAATTTATTAAGTGGTTTATTTGTAGTAAAGACATTCTCCAAGTAACCTTGCCTATACTCCACATGTGATCTCTAAGTCACTAGCTAGGTACAAGAGTTGAATTCTGATAAATAAGGGTTTTCAATGTTGATCTTGGAAGCTATGCTGCTCTACAGTTAAAAGTGATTTTTAAAATCATACTGATTTGAAAGCTTTGTAAATTATATTCACTTATAAACATTTCCAAGAAATTTGACCAAACTCTTAGTGAAATCAGCTTCAATTAAAGTCCTCAGTCTATGGCAAACAGGCCATGGGAACCTGCAGTTCCAGTGGTTGATAATGATACTCTATTTCTTTGATGGTCTGTTGGGCAACGACATGAATTATTGGGGGCCCTTTTACAGTTGCAGAAGGCTGAGCGCCATGCCTGAGCTACTGAATCAAAATTCACTTTTTATCAAGATCCCAGGTTTGGGAACGACTGTTCTAGCTAATGTGGGTATGCCAGACAGTGAGAGCATCTTCTTATTCCTTTGATTTGTATTTGTACCTGGCATCCTATTGATTCATAATTTGATGGCATTGTATGTGCCACCAATTTTTTTTTTTTTTTTTTTTTACATTTTTAGGGACATATTTCTCTTTTCTTCTAATGGCTTGTAATAGTAATTTAAAATAGTTCAGAATAGGCAAACGAGTTAAGAAGTTATTTGAGCCATAGAAATAAAGAATTATAAATAGGTCTCAATTTGGGTAAAGCATGAGCTCAAACATTTTTCAAATTCTAAGATTAAAGTACAAATCAACTATGTGTGTTTTTGCAAATTGTCCCTCCCATTAAAAAAAAAAAGATTCTCACCATTTTCAAGTTTCTCTGTGGGTTACAATTTATAAGCTACTTTGCTATAGAAAATGATTTTGTTCTTACTATGTACAATGATTTGATTCAGTGATTTAATTATTTGCTATTATAATTCTAATTTAGGCATTTGTCATAACAATTGTAAAAACAAGAAAAATATATGGGTTACAATATAAATAGCTAACATTTATTGAGAAATTTTCTATATGCCAGTAATTTTTCTAAATATATCTATATATATTGTTTATTCCACACACTAACTCTAAGAAATAAGTACAATTATTAAACTGATTTTACATTTGTAGAAACTGAAGCATAGAAATGTTAAGTAACTTTTCCAAAATTATACAGCAAGATTATAATGGAGTTGAAATAGAAATTTAAGTAGTCTATACTCCTAACTAAAATATTATGACACCCTAAACAATCTCAATACTCAATAACAGGAAAGTGGTTAGGTAAAGTTCATGTCAATGTCAAAATATTAGGTAATCATTTTAAATGACATTTGGGCAGCATGAGGTACATTCTCTGCTTAAGTCTTTCAAGGCTGAAATCTAGGTGTTAGCCAAGTTATATTCTCATCTTCAGGACTGAGAAAGGGGATTCATATGGATTATCGACAGACTCTAGTCCCTTGTACCTGTAAGACCTCTAAGTCCCTTGTACCTGTAAGGTTTTTTTGTTGTTGTTGTTTGTTTGTTTGTTTGTTTGTTTGTTTCTGACTGTGATCCAAACATTGTTCTTAGCTTCTAGAAGCAGATTCATATCTCTCCATATAGTCTTTCATCTTCAAAGCCATCCTTCTCATTCTCCTAACCTCTCTGATCTGTCCTTTTGCTTATAGCCAGAGAAAACTCTCTGCTTTTAAAGGGCTCATGTGATAATCATGGGAATTATATCACATCATACTCAAAGGTTCTACTCACATTCAGAGAAGAAGTAATTCCACAAGAACCAGGGTGATTGAGAGGTCAACTGAAAATTTTATCCACCACATCTTTCTTTCCACATTTTTCTGTTTAACTAAATTTCTGTAATGAGAAATATGTTTTCTAATCCAAAAATAATTTATAAAATTAGTTTGAATTCTTTTTAGAGTAAATTAATGTAATAAAGATAGAATTAAAATTTACATTGTAAATTAAAAACCCATATTTCTCCTTATTTAAAAAGGAATTTAAATAAAATTAGAATGATCCATGTGTTCTTTTGCTGTTGGTGCCTATTTCCTCTTGAAATAATCTATATATTTTTGCATAATTATAACTAATGTCTTTAGGCCGGTTTATTTCTCATAAACCAAGCCAAGTTGGTTTACTTAGTAATAAGAATCAAAGGTATACCCTGCCTACTGCCTCCAGCTCAAGCACCCATTAATTCAAAGGCATTGCAGTGAACTGCTGTTAGGTTGACATACCAAATTATAAGAAAACAGGCTTACTGCTTTTATATGTAGGGAGTTTAAATGACATTTCTGGGGAGGGGGCTGTGGAACAGAAAGAGCTGCTATTTCTGTCAAGTTATTGAATGTTTCATCTGTTTGCTAGAGTTGCAGGCAAAATAGCTGGAGGCTAGACAGGTATATTGCTCTTTTAAAAACAGATGGTGAAATTCTCAAGAGATTTGAGAGGGAGAGAAAACAGAAACCCCAATGGAGTCACAGATTTCTATAAAATGAGAGATCTTCTATATAATAGTAGGTATAAAATCACCGCTGCAGTCTTTGATTCTCTTTTACCTCTCTAAAAGTTATATGATGTTTATTAATAAGATGTTTACCCTATGATATTTTTTCCCAATGTTTGTTTTTTAATAGCAAATTTTAAAAATAATTTTTATATAGCACTATTACTGTTATATTCTCATCTAAAAATGATAACATATAACTATTATTCTAGAGAAATTTTACTTATTGCCTAAATTTATATCTCATAGTTGAGGTTATTGATTGCCTGGTAAATGCAAATATACTTATTAAATTAAATTATTACTTTTATGTTGATGTAATATTTAGTTCTGTAGTAAAATACATCATTGGAAAGGCCAAGTTGGAGACTGCTGTCCTAATTCTATCTAGGAGGGTTTCTATTGCTATGTTGAAAGGAAATAGATATTAAATTTTCTTCAGAATTTACCTGCAATAGGTATTATAAAATGATGAGATCAGATATAAATATTAATGTAGCATATGCCCTTATCATAAGAATTACACATACTAGTGTGGGGGCTAAAAAAAAATTAATACTTTTCCTCTCATGTTCTAAGTTCTTCTAGCCAGGTAAATAATCAAATTAACAGAGATTAATAGGAGAGAAACAATCTTTTAATATATGCACATGGATAATTAAAATACACATGAAAATTCAAAAGACATTAAGGAAACATTGGGTATATATGATATTTTGGGCAAAGAGAAAAGTGGGGGATCAAATATTACATATTAGAAGTGAGAATGGGTGATTTGCCAGTAGTTGAGGAAGAACTGAACACACGAGGCAGGCAAATTCTTGCGAAGCATCTCAGAAACAATGGGACACAGCGGTATCTACCTAACAGGCCCATGACTTAAGCCCTTTGTTTGATGTACTTAAGTAAAATTAGGCTGAGGCAACATCCTACAATTCCTTTCCTGGAGTAGGTCTTTCCATCTGAACTTTTTAGGCAGGGAGGGGGAAGGTCAAATGTTCTTTCTGAGTCTTTTGTTTCCTAATAACCAGCTTAAAATCTCAAAAGGTAGCTTCAGAGTGGCAAAACTTTAGTCCCCTTCAATAGCAACTACTCTACATTTATTTAACTTTACATCTCAGAAAATTATTAAAGAATAATTAGTAGATGGCATTATTATGAAACATGTAATGTATAAAACATTTGAGAAGCAGTTTGCCTTATTTCTAACTTTAGAGAGTAATGTATTTAAAAATTTGATAGAAGAAGAAACAATATATAAAAATAACAACTCACTCTATTTACTGTGGCTAAGCAAAATAAGGTTAAAACTTGGTTCTACTGAGTGAATTAAACATGATCCTGCAATGTGACTGTAAAAATAAGAATACTATTTGGATTAACTAGCATTTCCATAAAATTAGCTGATTTATTACAATCTGAGTCTTGCTTTCCTCCAAGTATCAGCGTTTATCAATATATCTTATATAGGCTGTTTCTTTCTTTTTTTTTTTTGATATAGGTATTATTCTTAGAAAAAAGAAAAGAGAAAGTCATTCTAATTACAGCATAAATAAAATACATAAACTTTAAAATTTGAAAATAAAATTAAGCAAAAGACCTAGAAGAAACAAGCTATTTAATCTCATTATGTCATAAAATATTATCTGAATACATGGGAAGACCATGTATCTTCCTCATATTAAAAGTTATTTTGATATATACGTATCATCTCTCCAAAAGATTATGTATATGCATATCTAATAGGTATCTCAAAAGTGATTTTAGGGGGAAATGAATTTAGTAATGTTCTTCTACGTATTTATATATATATTTTTTTATTTTAAATAACAAATACTACCTGAGACTGACCAAAAAAAAAAAAAAGAGAGAGAGAGAGAAGAATCAGGGGAAAGAAACCTTGTTTAAATGGTGACAAGACATAGTCTAAAGATATTGTCATCAAATTAACATGGTTTTGGCATAGGTAAAACAAAAGGTGCTGACACAAAATGGGTAACCATCTAAAAGAATATAAAATTTAACCCCTATTTTATACCGTATATATTAGTTTTTTAATGGCAAGTAAAACATAATATTAATTTTTAACTGTTTTCTTGTATTTAACTTAGTACTATGCACACATATAGTATCTGCCTAAAAAATACATATTAATTCGTTTAAATGATAAAAATTTAAAATAATATTGTATCTATCAAAAAGTGAATTCGTATAAAATCTTAACAGCAGTAATGAAATAACAATTATAATGGTATATTAGCAACTAACACTTACAGAAGGCTTCTTTTTACTGAGTAAAATGCAGAGAATTCTATAGGTATCACCTTATTTTTTCTCTCAGTAACCCCATGAGGCAGATTCTGAGATTCTCTACACGTCATAGAGCAGGAATTTGAGGACTGGAGAGGTCAAGCAAAGTACTGGAGGTCACTCATAGGGGAAGAAGTAAAGCCAGGATTTGACAGTCATCTCAAACTATAAAATGTGTGTATATAAATATTCATATTCACTCTTTCACTTTTCATGACAATGCTTCTGTTAGAGGTAATCTAAAATGTATATGCATGAAAAATTTATACAACAGATAATGATAAAATAACTTAATTCCAGTGAAGAAAGAAAAAAAAGACCAACTGAAACTTCTGCAAGAATTTCTTGAGAATTACTTTGTTATTGTTAGTTTTACTTATTTTATTTGTTATTTTACTTATTATTTTAGTGCTACTGAAATAACTTGCTTTGGCTGTAAAGAATAAGAAGATGTTTTTATCAGTGAGGTATTTAAATATTACTACTAAATATTACTATTAGATATTATTATTTCTTATAGAGACACACTTCAAGTGTTCAAGGTCTTATAAAATTATTTTTAAAACGCATTCTTTGCTCAAATTTTAAGAAAAAAAAAGATGAACTGTCAATAATGGCATATAACTGAAGCTTACTCTGAGATGTTTGGCAACCAGCAAAATAATAATAGATGGGTATATTCTTCTCAGAGCGATGTTAAAAAATATACATTATAGTTAGTACAAAAGGAAGCAGGATTTCTGTTGTTTTATAAAAATGAACCAAAAATATTAACTGTATTGGAATATAGTTTACAGTTTTAACTGAAATTGAGATGAAAAATTTCTACAGTCCTAGAAAAAGCTGCTGTTTCGTAGCCATAGCAACAAATAGCCATCAGAACCAATTTAAAATCCATTCATTTGATTGACAACAACTTATAAACTGATTAATAAGCAAGTCATTCTTTTCTGAAATTCAGCTACTCAGGGACTAGACGATCTATTATGGCCATCCAGTCAATAATAGTCTTATCCAGATTTCAACACACTTTTGCTGCTGATACTGAACTCCACCAATCCCTGAACTCCATGCTTCCCCCAAAACATTATACATGATTTGTAGTCACCTCTGCAAAAAGAGGCTCTCCCTTCCTGATGTGCAAAATAAATGCAAGTTAGTTTTCTCAGTTGAGATGATTTGTTTCATGAACCTTTCATAGAATCCTCTAACTAAAGGTCTTATAAAATTATTTTTAAATAATTGATATTTTTATGGATATGAGAGCCCTAGTGAATATAATTGACACTGCCATCCTTTTAGATTTGTGTTCATAAAATAAACACAGCTGAGTGGAACATATAGCAGTGATGAAGAGAGGAGACTCTAGAGTTAGACGTTCCTAAGTTTTTTATCCTGGATCTATGATTTACTAGCTGGGTGACATCAATAGATTTTTAAAGTCTCAGTTTCTTGTATGTAGAATAGGATTAATAATACAATAACCTAATAGGGATTTTGTAAAGAACAAATGAAGTAGTTTGTCTAAAACACAAAGATCATATGGGAGGTGACCACACAAGTATATATATATATGCCTTACTGTTAAAGTGTACAGCTGAAATTTATTGGATTTCGTTAACCAATGTCACCATAAAAATAATTATTAAGACAAAAGGAAATTTAACTTTGGGTGGTGAACACACAATGCAATATACATATGACGTGTTATTGAACTGTACACTTGAAACCTATGTAATTTGATTAATCAATGTCAAAAAATAATAATAAATAAATAAATAAATAAATAAAACACAAAGATCAGCCCCCAGCACCCTGCAATTGTATTTATAATTCAATATGTCTTCAGGTTTAATCTAGATTAATCAATGGTAACTTTTAAATGCAGTTGATTATAACAAATAAGTCTTTAGAAGAAATAAGTAGTTTTACACGTTTTATAGTGCAAGAATTTGATAAATTTTGCCTTTTCAAACTTTTTTTTCAGTTTAAGAATGTGTTGCCAGAAAAAAATTGTTAATGTTAGCAGTTGCATATAGCAGACATGTTGCTAAATGATCTCAAGATATTTAGAGACAATTATTCTTTTTCAATAATTGATCATTATATTGATGGTCAACAACCAAAAATCTTCAAAGATTAGCTTAAATTCTTGGTATGTTCTTTATATCTCAGAGTATTTGTGTGTGTGTGTGTGTGTGTGTTCTGCAGTTTCTGATTTTCCTACTGATGATGCTGCTTTCTTCCAAAAAAGATTTCAAATACCTTGACCTTCTCTTTTCTTTACTCTAATTTTACATATATCTCCTACAACTAATAAAAGCCAAAGCAGACATATTGAATCTGAATGAAATAAATACGATGAGATTGTCAGAATGAATTTGTCTAGGTGAAAAATACATAACACAAAGGCTTTCTAGAATTTGGGAGGAAGTTTAATGAGGGGAGTGGAGGGCATAAGGGCAGGGTGCATATTACAAAGTGGGCATTCACTAAATAGCTCTTGAATGAATGAATACATAAATTATCATGAACTACCAAATCAAGAAAGCCTTGACTCCAAGAGCTCTTGTAGATTTTTTGTTGATTCATTGACAAGGCTCCTTGATATAGACCTTTCTTCTGTAGAGGTATTTTTTTAAATCATTTCTTTCCATTACCTCTTCTTCTCTCTATCCTTATTAGTTTAAAACCCAGTGACACAGCATATCTACTTACACTGAATTTGATTTTATTAGCCTACGATCAAGAACACAGAGAAACTCTTAAGGGTTTATGACCTCAAGTTGTTTTCTACAGATAAGAAAACTAGCTCACATTTTTCTTGCACTTAGATATTCAATAAGGGAAAGTGATATTTTATTGAATTAATAATCACAGGTACATGAAATTATTTAAATTATTAGAAAGCTAATCTCATGCTCCAAGGACTTTTTGGTTGTAGGGTCACACAACTCGTTTTTTTTCCTATTAGATCTTGCAATTAATTAGCTAACAGAATAACTCATTCAAATTTTCTGTCAAATTCATTATCTATAACACTGCTTTACACTGGGAATATAGAAAATGTTGGCCCAGTTGAGTCCAGAAAGAAAATAAGCAAGTTTTTATATTGTTTTATTAAAACTAAAAGAAGTTAGAGCTGACAATAGTACATGCACAAAATATATGACTATATATACATGAGATAAGAAGGGTGCAATAACATTTTGCAGATCACTGAGAACTCTCAGGTCTTGATCTTGATGACATCTAAGATGATGCCTTATAGGTCTTCCATTTTTAATTTAATTTTATTCGCATTAACAACATGAATATTATTTTAGTATAAAATTATTTTATAAAAATTTCTCAAGCCTCATAGAAAATCTAGGTAAATAGATTACAATTTAACCTCAGAGTGAAAACCTTAAATGACAAAAATCTTGTTATTAGTGATTTCATATAATTGTAGATATTTGTAAAGACTGTGTATTCCTTAAATACGATTTGAAGATTTAATATCATGGAACTGTTTTGTTGGTATATCTGATAATGTGAGAAAATTTAAATTATAACCTTAGTCTTTACAGAATTATATTGGAAAAATTATTTTGAGAACTTTAAAGCCTTTATCACTTGTGTTAACTCTTTAAGTACCTTAATATTTCCACTGAACTTATATATACCAAAATTCACAAATATCTGAAAATCTTTTCAAATAAGACAAATGATTATAACTAAAATTAATTTGACTCTAAAAATTTTGTTGATGAAATGAACACTATTTTAATGTTTAGAATCTTTGGGGAAATAACTGTGTTCTAAATATGAGGTCAGTAAACAGTGACTTGGTATGTCAATAAAATGCTACATATCTATTAACTCTTTACAAAATTTGCCACAATGTTCTTCACTTGATAATCACATCACATGTAAACTCAAAAATAATTGGTTTTTTAGAGACCATAAAATAAACAGAGGAGATAAAGAGAAGTTTAAAGGGAAAGGAAGTGTAAGGAAAAACAATGAAGGGTGGAGGAAGGCAAGAATGGTGCATTAATTTCTTTTCATTGTTAATTTTAAAAGATTTTTACCAGTCTAGAGTTGACAACAGGCAGGTGGGATAGGTAGCTGTCATTCTTTATAAATCTGTTTTTGGACAATAGAATATTCTGAGACTTCTTTTCTTTCACTTAAAAATAGTTCGATAACAACTTAATTTTTGTATGTAATGTATCACTTGTAGTTATACATTAATTAAATGAACTGTGGAATTTTTTCTTACATCAGAAATTACATTGGAATAAATGGAGTGCTAAAAGGATGTTACCACATACTTTGTCATTTTACATTTAGCTCCTAAGATTAACTATGCTCCTTTAATTGCTCAGAATTAGAAAGCACGTTCCAGTTAATACCTAAGACTGAGGACAAGTGAATAACTGTGCTAACTCACCACGCTTAATAGAACAGAATGTAGAGTAGTGATTTACACATCTAATGGAAAGAAGAAATATCAATATATATATATATTTTTCTACAAAAATCCCATGTCAGAGGGCACTGGCTTAACACACACACACACACACACACACACACACACACACACACACACACACAAAATCAACAGGAAGGTCATAAGTCTCTTTCTTCTTCAGATTTAGCTAGCTATTCAGAGAGAAGTGATATCTTTATACAAATATCATTTATACGCACATAGGAAGCCTAGTTTTCTTTGAAAACACTCTTAAATATTAAATGGGAAGTAAAGTAGAAGAAATTTCAAGTTACTTGTAATGGATGTAGTGATCAAGATAGGGAAAGCTCTACTCAATCCTTATGATTATAAATATACTCAAAAATTCCTTTGTAAATAACTGCAGCATCTGAAAAGGTTACTACTAAATCAGTCTAAGAAACATTACACCTTTGACCTCATAGAGGTGAACTTATGGGAATATTTCTTTCTCCTGATTCTTGGATGAAGAATTGTTTTTTCTAGTTCTTATAACTTGGCTGAACTAGCTATTATCTGGTAAGACTCTGACTATTCCCTCAAACCAGTAATTAAAATACAGGAAAAGAGGTGTTAGCATCTGTGGATAATGCCTAGTATATTGAAGGCTGGATTCAAATCTAGGAAAATAGGAATTTCTTTTAAGTCAAGAAAGTCTTAGAGCCCTAGAATAAAATATGATGAGGATGCCATTCTTGGGCTTATCAATGTAGAATCTAACTAAATTAGATTCTCAACAGGTGAGACTGAGGATTTAGTGTATTAAGTACACCACCAACAAATTTATATAAAATCAACAAAGTCAGCAAAATCTAGATTTTCTTCCAGAAGGTTAAAAATTTAACACTTGTCTTAGGAGAAGGATACAAGAAAAAACATTGCCTCTTTTGTTTTCTTAAATGTGATGCTATGTTGAATATTTAAAATCAGATAACAGAATTCATGAAAACACAGACTATTATTAATACTTTGCTTACTGTTATAATTGGTCTGTTCTCAAAAAATATTTAGATTTTAATGCAAAGCTCAATTCCTGTGCAATTATAATATCTTTAGATTCTTAAGATTTTGTGCCTCTCTTGTACATGTGTGAAAGTGCATTATAGTCATATATGCACATATACATATACACATTAATTAATATATACACATGTGTATATATATAATTTCATTTGTGTGATTTACAAAGGTAAATATAAAATATGCCCATACAATTTAAATGCCAGAGTATATAATATAGAATTTAAAATCATTCAACTCTGCCTTCCTCAGCTTTGCCCCTTACCTCACAGACTTAACCATCATTGTCAGTTTAGTACAAATTATTTCATATATTTTCCTCTTCTAATATAGTCATATATAAACATGTATTGTTTTTTATTAATTTTTTTACAGTGAGATGTTTTGTACCTTTTTTTATTTATCTATTTTAGCCATACATACTTCATTTCATTTTATTAGCTTCCCAGTATTCCATAGTTGAAATAAATCATTTTAACCATTTTTCTTTGGGTGAAAATGTGGCTTTTACCCAATTTTTTCTCCAAAAATGGTGATGCAATAAACATCTTAGATGTTTATTTTGACTTAATACTATTTATTTTTATTTAATACTATTCATTTTGACTTAACAATATTAATATTTAATAATATTTGACTTGATTTAATATCTGAAACATTCTCCAAAGTGGGTTTGCTTAGACACATAAGAGCTTTTAAAATTTGGGGGAAAAAAGCACTGTAGATGTTCCACAGTCTCACCAGCAGTATGGAGAGGATCACTTTCTTTACTTCCTCACTGTCATTGAATGATACCACTTCATTTTTGGGTCAATCTGTTGATAAAAACATGTCATTGTTTTAAGTTCCTTCCTCTTACTACTAGTGAGCAGAGCCAGCTACATGATTTGCAGGCCCCAGTACAAAATGAAAATGCAGGATGTTGGCCAGGATCCTGCAAAACTTTGTCCCCTTCCCAAAGTCTAACCCTGCAACTCATGGCCTGTGGGTCACTTCAAGGACTGAAGCCTTTGCACCTTGGACACGCTTGGCACCTGGCTGCAGGTGAGCAAGAGAGCTGTGCCCAGCCAGAGCTGGGCTGCCCTTGCCTTTACCAGCCTGGGACACCCTCCCATCAGCAGCTAGCCTAGGCCCCCTGCAGCTGTAGGGCAACAGCAAAATGGGGGCCTTTCCCAGCCACACAAGCTGATCTCTGTCTCTGTCAGGGAGGGAAAGAATGTATCCCACCCAAGAAGGTGGCAGGAGGCAGGAAGGTAGACAGAGCCTGAACCTCGCATGAGCCAGGGTACATGCTCCAAATGTCTCCTCGGAGTTCACTTACAAAACACAAATTCAAAATAAAATTATTGAGACTGCCAAGATGATGGCCACAGTGCTTTAAACCCCAAATGAGGAGGCCTGCTCCATGCCAAAACCTGAGTCCATGGTGCTTGTCCATGAAACAGAACCTGTTAGTGACAGTAGACAACTATTTATAAGTTTATTGAGCTTTTATATTTCCTCTCTTTTAATTTCTTAGGCATATCTTTTGCCCACTATGATGTTTGTTTATATTTTTCTTAGACATTTTAGAATCATTTTAAGAGAGATGAGAACATATTTTCTGTTTTATATGTTGTCAATATCTTCTCCTAGTCTACTTTTGTTCTTTACAGACTTCGAAATTTTTGTGCAATAAAGTAGCTCAATTTCTTTTTTTTCATGGACTATGGAAATAAGATCTTATCCACTACAAAAGTATGAAAATACTTTAATGTTTTCATTTGATCCTTTTTATTTAATTTATTAATGATTTAATTATTTTTACATTTTGAGCTTTAATTCAATGGAAATACATTTATATGTATGATGAAATGTTTGGATCTAATTTTATATTCTTCTAAATAGTCAGTTGCCAAACACCATTATTAAACAATTAAGCTCTTTGGCACTAGCAAATAATTTCATCAATATTGCATATAAAATTCTCATTTACACTTAGATAAGTTTTGGTTGTTTTCTATTCTATTGAACCACTGTGTAATTATGATAAATATATGATTACAGTAGTTTGATACTGATATTAGCTGTCTGACATTGCAGATAATTTAAAGGTTAGGAATAGGTAGTTAAATTTACTCATAATATACAGCTTAGCTCTTATAGTACATGAATGTGTTTATCCAAACATTTTCTGTTCTCTTTAGTAATTAAGTTTAACGTAATGGATAGCATAAAAAATTGAGTCAAACCTTGTATTTAAATCCTATTCATAAGAGAACTAGTCAACAAGTAAATTGCCTGTACTTCCAATGCCTTATTTGTTCCATCTGTATAAAATGGTAATAGTCTTCTCACAAACAAATAACCTTTTGGGAACATTACAAATATTTAATAAATATTAATGCCCCCTCAACATAACATCAGAGTATTTTGCTTCAATTTATATCCTAGTATATGTTTGGCCATATCTTTGTCTTATATCATTGTAACTTTCAAAGAAGTGTGATTTCTTTGGCAATCAAGGTAGAGTTGAAAATTTTTAATCCCATTGAAGGCATTGTTTTTCAATAGAGTATTGTAGCCTATTTAAAGTGATTATAGTAATAAATACATTTGAGTTTATTCCTCCTATCTTATTTGACTTTTATTATTCAATATCCTCTTTTTATTTTTCTTTACTGGATTGAATAATTTATTTGTTTTCAAGTCTGTAATTTCAAGTTCCTGTGTATATACATATATTTTTCTTCATTTGTCTTCATCATTAATGATTATATTTAAGCATAGATTTATTACACTAAAACCAAACAATTTAGAAGCCCTTACTCCCACTTACACAAAATTTTTAAGACGTGTATTTCCTGAATTCTTCTTCCAACTCATATGAACACTTAAGTATTAGTAAATAAACTTTTGAATTTTAAGTTTATTTTTTTCTTATAGAATATTTCTTATAACAACAGTATTGTTCACAATCACATTATTATTATCAATTCAAATTAACTATGAATTCTACTGGATTCGTTTTTAACTATGCTTTCTTAATTAACTTGTATTTTGAGCTTTTCTGATATAATTTTTATTCAACTATAGTATTTTCTGGAGTAATTTTCTCAGAATATATATATATCCCTTATAATTATCTTTGAGAGTGTACACTTTGTGTGTGTGTTGGTGAGTGTGTGTGTGTGTGCACATGCGCATGCACGCACACGCGCGCACAGCGTGCAGGCCACTTGCCTGCTTTCTTTCCTTTTCTTTGTTTTTAATTTTCTTTTTTTTAATACCTTGTAAAGTAAAGAGTTCTTAATTCAGAGAACTGTGCTGCCTTCTAGACTTTGTTGGCACAAATGAAATCTCATGAACTGCATATATCTTTTCAATTTATCCTTAGAAATGAGAAAATTTCACCAGGCTAGATCTGCGTGTGTATCTGCTTTATGTTAAACACACTTGGCACATCTGATAAGTACAACTTAAAATCTCAACTAATAGATATTTCAAGGCAAACAACCTGTTTTAAAAGTACTCTATATTTATAAGATGTACTTCTTTATTAAAATTATTGTACGCTATTACCTCCAACAACAACACCAAAGATGCTCCTACTACAATTGCCTGGGTGCTTGCCATTCAGAGAGCAATGTAAAGAACGGTTGCCATGGCTGATTTTCCCTTTCTCCTAACAGCTGACATTTCTGATGTGGGACTCTGTTGCTCAGGAGTTGCCCATGGCCTGAAACAAGGGCAGGATTAGACTTCATCGAGTATTAGAAAACAGATGCTCCTCCAAAATATACCATAGGAAATGTATGACAAGGTAGGAGCTTTGAGATGTATGGAGTATGCTTTGTTATGTTGTAGTACAATAGAAAAAAAAAAAAACATGTCCCATGTTTAAGATTTAAATAAAATACTCGCTATTATTAAAAAAAAAAATTGTTATTTCTTGACTTTTTCTTTACTTTGATTGGAAAAGATTAATGACTCAGTTGTCAGTACAACTTGTGATCTCGAAGTTGAAATGAGGTTAAAATCTGTGCTTGGCATTCTTAAAAAGCATTTTTCGTTTAACTATGGCTATAAGAGATCGCTCACACGTTATTTGATATTTTTGGTTTACCATTGATAAATTATACAACTAGCAAGGAATTTGAGACTTTTTATGGCTACCAACCAATCTCCAACTCTTAAATTAAACATTTAAATGAACAACTAGAACCATAATTAAGAGTACCTACTAGGGAACAGAGAGTCTCTAATTCTATGGTTTTCAGTACATCAAGGAATAGAGGTACTGCTTAACCATCTTGTATTAAACCTTTTAAAAGCAACACATTTTAAAGAATGACGAGATTAACAGTGTGTTGCAGCCACAAGATACTACCAAGCAAGGACTGAGATAAGAACCTAACAGCATAAATACATGCCTCACAGTTTGATGTTATAAAAGCTTCTATTTTCATTTGACCAACGCTCAAGGTATATAGTGAGGATGAGAAAATGTCATAAAATAAAATGTATCGAAAACATAATGGACAGTTGGAAAGAGACAAACTTAAAGAACACTATAATTAATGTGAATCTCAGGCTGACATTCGGATTTCACACAAAAGGAGGAATTTCTTCATAACAAAAAATATTGAGTGCTGAGAGGCTGATCTGATGCGGGTCCTAGGCCTGGCTGTGATCCAGACTCGCGGCTAGGAATAGGACCTCAGATTTAGAAGGTTACATTAATGTAGTAGTGCGCCTGTGCCTAACTGATGTAAGCATGATTCAGTTTATTTTATCACGCATGTGTGGCAGAATGCCACTATTGCACTCTGATATATGTGGAGCACATGCGATCCCTTAAAGCAGAAGCAGAAGCTCACTCTCTGCAATAAAGTCGGTGCCTGCTGTTTCATTCTCACGTCGGCCCTTTGTGCGTTCTTCCAACTGGGTGTCTCACCACCCAAACCTTCCCTTTTCTATGAGCTCGGTGCTGACACCTGAGTACTACTTTGGAGAAGAAATTAGAAGAAGAGGAACCCCAGTCACTCTTTGGGACAATTGGGAGAGCAGAAATGACTAACAAATTTTGTTCTAGCTGGCTGGCAGCGTAGAGAGTTCATTAGTTTACACTGACACTGACGTAAATTGACTGTCAGTTGTGGAGTTAGCGCCATTGATATCTTTTATAAATACAATTTCATTATTGTGAAATATGGCTTCAAAAAAAGCACAAATTTTTATCAAGATACAAACCTATCCAGAAATTTGGAAGAGAAAAACATTGCCCATTGTTAGTCCTTATATAATTTTTTTTTTCCACTTGGGTAAGTGTCTGAAAAATCTTAATCTTATCTCCTCTCCCTTTAGATTGGGAATATTGTTTTTTAATTCTGTATGCAATCTGACAAAATACTTGGCCATAAAATAATCTGTTTTTGTTTTTGTTTTTTTTGCAGAATAGGTTATAATAACATTTCTCTTACTGTCACTATATATATTATTTTTCTTCCATTTTTATCATAAATATTTCTACCTATATTTATAAAAAATACCTTAGTATTGATTCATATTTTATCTCTTCTTGATTCATATTTCTCCTTCTCTTAGACATTTTGTTGGAGATTACCTAAATTACAATTTCCATGAACCATCAGTCCTCTAGATAATGTCTTCAAGATTGGAAAGACTCGCTGAGTAATAATAAAGAGATCTGATCTTAAGATGCTATATCATTGGTTCTTTTTCCTTTCTCCATCTTCTGAAGAAAATCCCATCAAAAGCCACTTAAGTATTCTAGGGCTTCCTTCACATTTACTTAACCTATGATAAAAGGAAGCATATTTAATGCTTCTTACAAAGCTCCCACTCTCTTGCCCCTGCCACCCACCCTAGATTTTTTTACTAAACACTGATGTTTCTGTTGGTGCTGATTGTGAAACTTCAATGCATTATGTTTACCAACAATATCTAAAAGAAAAAGGTTGATGGTTTTCTGTAAGTAAAAGAAGGAAGAAAAGGAAGAGAAAGTAAGGATACAAGAATTGAGAGGAACAAGCATAAAATTAGGACAATACATTAGAACCATGAAGTTTTGCAAAAAGAGGGAATATTTATTAACTGGTAAGTTCTCCAAAGCCAGAAAAAATATCTTTTTTTCTCCAGAATATTGCTTTGACAGAAATTTCTGAATGAATACAATGAATTCAACACACACACACGCACACACACACACACACACAAATTCAGTAAGAGACAAAAGATTTTGATGCTCTTAATTACATTTGGGAATCTTCAATGTGTATACAAGCTATCTAAATAACATGTAGAACTTGTTTGCAGCCAGTCTGCCTCACAGGCTAAAAAAGGGATACCTTCATGAAGTAATTATAGGAAGATTATTTACCTCTGCCCCTCTCATGCCAAAACTAGAAATTCTGCTTTATTTTCTGGCTTAAAATTTTGATTCTTACTTAGAAAAGAAAATGTTCTCCTTTGTCTCTTCTCCCCATCCTACATACATTTGGAAGAGAAATAGTAATTGAATGCAGTGGAATAAGCAAGATAGAGGTATTTTCTCAAACCACATTTTCAGAGAATAATGTTATAAAATCATTTATCTCTTAGAACAGCCGAATGCACAGTTATTGCTCTTATATCTGCATAAGTCCCACTATACTAATTTTCTCACAGCCAATTCATCCATCTTGTCAAAATTTGTTTTCTACTTCATTGCCTTCCTCGTTATAATTTGGACCCTTGAGCATGGATTGTCAATTTTTTGTCTGAACCGCAGAGTATTTGCTCAATAAAATGGTTAAATGAATAAATGTCTTCAGATGCCTTTGACTCTAGATATTATGATACTAGCTAATTATGAGTCATTCATTACTGAAAATTATAAGCTAATGTTTATGAACACTAATTTTTTCTCGTTGTGAGATGGAACTTTCTATTATTAAGGTCAGGTTGGACATATTATATATTAAGATGTGTAATTGCAGGACAATACTGCTTGCGTCTTTCAAATGATTTTTGGAGTTAGATGCACTACCTATCTATTGTTTTATTCAGAAGTGTGTTTGTGATGAGCATTCTGTTTATTATGTAAAACCCCATGTTAGAGGTTTTTTTTTTTTTTAATTTTACACCTCTAGGTACACCTAGTATTTTGCTGGCTTCAACATAGTAGAAAATCTTGACAGTTTCTTTATGATGTTTCTCAATTTTCTTCACACTAGTGTGTCTTCTGGTATTATCACTTAGGTCAGAATAATTACAATGACATTTTAACTGGACTCTATGGATCTATCTTCTTTCCCCTTTATCCATCTGTTTTTATATTCTGCTCAAAAACTCCTAATAGATTCCTGTAATATAAGATATAAAGCTAGTTTTAATTGAGCTGGCATTTACCATCTTCCACAAGTGTCTCACAACCTTAATGGCATAATAACATTACTTCTGCTCAAATAGATCATTATACCTCTGTGTCTTTGCTGATTCTACTATGCCTATCTATAACTTATTTCAATCATTCTTCCAAATCATGAAATTCTAATATAATAAAGAAAAAAGTCCATATGTTAAATAAAAGATTCTTCTGTTTGGGTTTAGATTATGCGAAGTTGATTATAGAAATGTTTTTCTAAGAGCAAATGCAGAGAATATAAAAGCTTTTTTAAAAAGTGTGAGAAGAGCTCCATGTGAGGATGGGGTGCAAACTGGACAAAGGGTATGTTGAGGGAAAACTAAAATGGAAAAGAATAGAGAGGAGGCAGTGAGATAGTGTGAGGCTGGGATTTCGTGAGATAAAGGAATAGCAAGGACTTCCTGGTAGTGGAATGTTTATTCTCTAACCTACCCCTTCCCATAAATTGAATATTCTGTAGTCTACTAAATTAACATGTGTTTATGTCAATGCACGCTTTTTATCTGCCAGTAGAGAATGGGACTGAGTTTTACATGGAGGTCATTGCAAAGATCAAAGAGCATGATTCTAAGCAAGATGGAGGATTGCAGAATGAAAGCTTTCCCCACCAAGGACTCTTGGGATGGGTTTAGATTGCTAAGGACTGGGAAACAATCATGGTATCTGAGATAAGCATAATGAAGATAGAACTGCAACTCTCTCTTGCTCTCTCACTCACACTCTCATTCTCTCCATCATTTTATTGAAGACTTTTCCGACCACGCTGTAGGGGTGATGTCTGTGACTTTATTACAACTATAGAGTAGAATACATATCTTCTTCCATCATTTGTCATACACTGTCTTGTTTATGACAGTTTAGTAAATGTGTATTTACAATAATCTATATCATTTTTTTCACTTAATGATAAGATGGTATTAGTAAAGACCCATATTTTTACTTCTTTAGGATTGTTAAAATTTCTAGAGTATTAATAAACACCTTATTAATAGTTGTTTATTATTTGTTGATAATAAAGCATACTCAAAAGGAAAATTCAGAAAATGAGGAAGAGAGGAATGACCCTACTTCTCCACAAGAACAACTTCCCAAAGCCCAGAGAGGTGAAGTACTGGACTTCTAAGGTCAACTAACTAACAGGACTGGTGATAGCTGCATTTTTTCCATGTGCTCATTTACAATTATGCATATGGGCTGTTGGTTAATTAATTCAAAAGAACCTATATATTTATGTTTTTTGTATGTGTGTCTTCTATTCTACTACCAAGAATTAATATCTCAATTTACTAGAAATATGAATTAAGCAAACAAGTTGAAATTTTCTCTTTGTTTAGATTCAATAACATTTCAGGCATTCAATCCAAAAGAGAATGAAACCTAAGTCAGGTCAGAGGTTATGGAAAATGCACTAACAAATGCTTATACTTCCTACTATTTTTCATTTGAAAATTTATACTGTTATGTAAAGCAGTAATCTTTCTTCTTGTTAATAGATATGAAAAACTGAGGATTTTATCCTGGCTTTTCACCTATCTGTCACATGCCTTGGGGAAGTTTCTTCTTTCTGCTTCTGTTTCTTCATCTGTAAAATGATAATAATAATGGTTGCTACCTCATAAGATTTCTGAGAAGCATATTAATAATAAACATGTCAAAAGTGTATAGAATAGTGAGTAAATGATAGTGAGTAAATTTACTAAACGGTGTGTAAATGTTTGCTATAATTATTATCATTATTATATTAAGTTGCAATTTTAAGCAAAAAATGACAGCAAAAACAAAATGTCAGAAGAAACTTCATGGTTATTTAGAATGTATTTATCATAACTATTTTAATGGCTAATAGTAAAAACAGAAAAATGTTTTTAAAAAGTAGTGTTGTTGGAAGAGTATTCTAATTTATAAAAATGGGGCAATAATACATTTTATACCTAAGTGCAGTCATTTGAGAGAAAGCCAGAATTCAGGGCTATATAAAAGCACATAAAAGAAAATCTCACCCCAGTGATTGGTGATTTCCTTTTTTTAAATTTAAAATATAATATATTACTCTTTTTTGATGGAAGAAGAGACTTTATCAGAGACCTTATTGGAACAATATATGACAATATTATGTTTAGAACTTATGCTCTAAATTTAATTATAAAATTATATTAAAAAACATTATGACTAGAAATTACTGGCCACATAATATTCGTGCCCCTTTAGTAATATTTTATTATTAGTCCACATAAAATTTTTCAAAAGCTGGTCTTAGCAGCCACAGATTCCTCTATTTACTTCTTCTGCACAGTCTCCTTCCAGCCACTTTTCTCTTCTCTCCATTTACAAATTCTTGCACACCAATTCTTGCACAGTTTCCAGAATGGTTCACAGTTTTATATGTGACTTGCTGTCTGGAATAGTTTGTTTCATCTTCATTGAAGTTACATTTACCAATGCTTTGAAACCCAATTCAGATATCACTTATATCCTCTATGATTCCTTAGTGAACTTCTTCGAGTAAAGTCAATTTCTCTGCTTAATCTTGCAAAACTCAGGCTAGTTCCTTCTCTCAAGAGAGAACAAGTATAGTCCCTCACATTGGCATGTGCATGCATGAGTGCATGTGTGTGTGCTCTAGTGCCTTGAGATAGTGACACAGCTGTGCGGATCTCTTGGCCTTCCCACATCACGTGTGATAATGCTGAATCGTTTGACCCTTCTTTGGCTCCTGCTCTGATTTATTCCAACTGGTGGTTTATCTTTCCTCAGAAATATTCCTGTGACTGAATTCTGCTTCTCATACAGGTTTTAGTTCACACATCACCTAAAAAGAGATAACTTTCCTGACAACACAACTAAATTTTACTCCCCATGGTTTTCACCCTAAACATTTCCCAGTCCTTCTCTATCACCCTGCACTTTTATTTCTTTCATATCATTCCATTCCTTTTCTTTTCTACTCAGCCTGGAGAAGATATTAAATACAGAAAGAGAATAATACATTTCTAGGAGTGGAACTGATCGATCCAAGAGTACACATATTAAAACCTTGAACAGATTTTGCCAAGTTTCTATCCAGAGATACTTTATTGCTACTGCTGTCATTATACAGCATGTATTATTTTAATACAGATACATAATTACACCACTTATTATAACTATCGCTTGTGTTCTTACAATATAGCAATCACTGTGCTAAGTGCTATAATACATTAAGTGTATCTACCACTTATTAACTATTACTTCCACTGATGGTTTCAAAGTGTCGTTTTAACATACTCTCATCAGTATTTTTAAAATTTTTGATCATTAAAAATTATATTTTATTCTCTAGATTTGAATTTCTTTGATGACAAGTATGGTAAAACATATTTTCCAATTTTATTGGTCATTTGTATCATGATTTTTGGTTCAGTTTGCTAGGGCTGACAAAGCAAAGTACCACAAATTGCATGGCTTAAGTAACATAAATTTATTGTCTCACAGTTCTGGAGGCTAGAAGTCCAAGACTGACGTGTCAGCAGAGTCATACTCCCTCTGAAGACGCTGAGGAAGAATTGATCCCAGGTTTTGCCTCCAGCTTCCGATAGCTCCTTGGTTTGCAGCAGCATAGCTCCAGCCTGCACATGGTGTTGATCCTTTGTCTTCACATTGTCTTCCCTCTGTACATGGGTCTTTGTGTCCAAATTTTTTTTTTTGTAAGAACATTATTTATATTAGACTAGGGCCCATCCTAATGATTTCATCTTAACTCGGTCATCTGCAAAGACCCTATTTTCGAATAAGGTCACATTCTGAGATGCTGAATATAAGGACTTCAATACATGAATTTTGGAGGAACACAATTCAAACCACAACATAGTTTGTGATCTTTGCTAATTTTTCTTTTGGTATAGGCATATATTTTCATGAGTTTAAAGAAAAGTAAAAATATAAGCCTGGACCACCTGTTTGGCAATTATATTTACAGTTTGAGCTTATCTCTCAATTTAGTTCATGTGCTACTGACATACTAAATTTCATATTTGTATATAGAAAATGATTATTTCTTTAGCAATTACCTTTAGACACACCCTTGCCATGATAAAGAGCCCTAATTTAGATTACTTAAAATCTCAACTTTTTATTTAATTATTTATTACAAGCCATATATTTTAGCCTCCCAGAATCACCCCTTTTCAAATTATTCTGCCAGAAGGATTTATCTAACATATACTTCTGATTAACAAATCTCACTACCTAAAGTACTTGAATGGCTTCTCATTCCTTGTATTGTACAAAATTTATTTGCAGAGTTTGGCTTCCACCTTCTTCAAATCTGGCCCTGCACAATTTCCCAGCCACTTCTGTGGCCTGCTGATACGCATTTATACTTTCTCCTCATCGAACTATCTAAAGTCTGAAAAATGCACACATCCTGTCAGGCCTCAATGTCTTTGCAGACACAGTCCCTAACTACACATGCATACACATCTCAGAACTAAATCCAAGAATTACATCATATAGATGGTTTTTATCTCTGAATTCTGAGCATTATATACAATATCTACTCTATAAAAGATCAATGAAAATGAATGAAGTAATTATATGCCATTTTATAAAAGTATTTCTCACACAGAGAAGTGGTCATTCTGAGTGGAGTCATCATAAAACTCAGGGAATGGAATGCAGAAACCGCTGAACAGATTGTGCAAAACCGATAGGGCGATAAAACCAGAGGCCCAGAAACAAATCTGGGAGAATCACATCCCTAGCCATTCTCTAATGGCAGATGAGTGATTCTGAATACACAGAAAATAATTCCACAGCTATTTTAATTTTTTTTTCATTTTGAGGTAATTTTATATTTGCAAACGAGTTATAAAGACTGTACAGAAAGTTCTCTTGTACTCTTCATCCACCTTCCTATGCAGATAACATCTTATGCAACCATGGTGTTTTATCAAAACTAAGAAATGAACATTGGGACAAAAATACTATTAAATTGTAGACTTTATTCAGATTCCATTCATTTTCCCACTTATGTTAATTTCCTGTTTCAGAATCCAATCCAGGATATCACACTCTATTTACTTTTCATATCTCCTTAGTCTCTTTCATTCTCTGACAGTTTCTCAGTCATTCTTTGTTTATCATGACCTTGATACTTTTGAAGAAGACTAATCATATATTTTTTAGACTAGCAATCATGTGTATTTGTCAGATGTTTCTCGTGATTACACTGAGAGTATAGATTTGGGGGAAGAATACAACAGAGGTGGCATACCCTTGTTATTGTATCATATCAGGGAGTACATGATATCAGCATTATTACTGATGATTTAACCTTAGTCACTGGTGATAGTAGTGTCTGCCAGGTTTCTCCCTTATAAATTTATGATTTTCCCCTTTCTACATTTTATTTGTAAGAAGAGAGTCATGAAATCCAATCCACACTTGAAGGCAGAAGAATTAAGCTCTACTTTCTAGAAGAAGAAGTATCAAAGAATTTGTGGACATATGTTCAAACTACCACAGTAATTTTTTTGCAGGAGTTACTTTGTGAATATTTAAATATTCGACCTGTCCCTTTTTTTATCCTTTAATTTTAGCGTTTATCAGTGATTTTCTGTTTATTTCATTTCATTTACATTTATTCTTTTGAATTCTTCTGAAAGGAATATTTGTCCCTTCTCTCTAATTTATTTATTTATTCAATCATTCTTTTATATCAGTATAGACTCCTGAATGTTTATGTTATTCTAGAGTTATGATCTATTGCTATCATTGTTTTCTTTCTCAAATTGTTCCAACTTTGTCTATCGGAAGCTCTTTCAGGTTGAATTCTGTGTCTTTTTTTATATGGTTTATTTTAAAAAGATTTTTTTAAAAAAAATCTTTCTCACTTACCAGCACTGCAAGGGGGTTTGGGTTCATATTGTGTTTTCCCTATCCAGACCATAGAATAGGTCATTTCTCCAGTGACCCCTGTTTTCTTTTTTTAATTAAAGACTGGTATTTAGAAAATGAGATCTGAGCATTAAGTGTGCTATTTGCTATTTAGGGTTCACTGATGTTAGACCCTTTCAACAGAGAGAGAGTTAGGAAATACATGTATGCATACTTCCCAAGTACACATACATATCTATATATATTTTTGCATTTAATCTATTAACGTCTATATTGCAGTAAGCATGTGTTTACACTGAAATCTCCAACTCTAATTCAACGCGACAAAGTTTCCCTTAGCCTCCCCAATTTCTTCATTGTAATTTAACTTCTGACAGTGAGAAACTCAGGTCTCATTGTTTACAATTTATTTACATTAAACCTGGTAAACATATAAAGTTGTTTCCAAATTGTTAACTCATAGAACCGTGAGAATAAATTTATCAATTGGAGTACAAGTGTTTATTTTGTACAATTCTTTTTTTATCTGTACCCTTATACTGTACATTCAAAACCTTGTATTCCAAAGTTACTTATTTCAATTCCTTTCCCCGCATCTCTTTCAGTGAGTTCATGCTATACGTTTGCAGTTAGTTGTATTGTTAGTGTCTGCATTGCATCCTAGGATCCTCCTAAATTCTGAATGATTTCCTTAGAATTTGAATACATTAAAGTTCTCATTTTGTGCTATACAGTTCTGTGTGTTTTAATAAATGCATATAGTCTTGTGTCTACCACCATTTCTTATAGCACAGTTTTATAACCTTAAAAATTCATTTATGCTGACCATATGTGGCCAGCCCCTATCCCCCACACTACTCCTTGGCAGTTAGTGAACTATTTTTCATTTGTATAGTCTTATCTTTTCAGAGTGTCAAATAAATGGAACCATACGATATGTAATTTTTTTGGATCTGGCATTTTCTCACTTATCAATTTCTCCCTGCTGTGTGAGTCACTTCTTTATCCCTTTTATTGCTAAGTAGTACTCTTAGTAATTTTATTGTATAGATGTGCCATTTATTTATTCACCATAGGTTGAAGACAGCTTGGATTTTTCCAGTTTTTGACAATTATATATGACACTGTTATAAACATTCTCACATAGGTTTTGGCGTGAACATTTTTTTTTTTAGTTAAAGTATAGCTGACATACAATTGTATATTACTTTCAAGTGTACAACATAGTGATCCAACATCTGTATTTCTTACAATGTTTTCACAAAAAATCTAGTAACATCTTTCAATATACAAATTTATTATGATAATATTAACTATTGGCTGTACTTTACATTCCCATGACTATTTCAATAACTAGCAGTTTGTATTTCTTAATTCCTCTCACCTTTTTCACTCCCCCTCCCAATCCCATCCCATCTTGCGGCTAATTTGTTCTCTGTACCTATGAGTTTGTTTCTGTGTTGTTCTTGTTTTCTTTAGATTCCACTTATAAGTGAAATTATATGATATTTGCCTTTTTCTGTCTTATTTAACTGAGCATAAAATTTTCCAAGTCTATCCCTGTTGTCACAAATGGCAAGATTTCATTCTTTTTTTAATGACTGAGTAACATTCCATTATATATATGGACCACTTCTTTATCAATCTTTATTTCGATAAACACAGGTTGCTTCCATATTTTGGCTGTTGAAAACAATGTTGCTTTGAATGTAGAGATGAATATATTTTTTTGAATTAGTGTTTTGTTTTCTTCAGATAGATACCCAGAAGTGGAATTGCTAGATCTTATGGTATTCTATTTTAAATTTTCTGAGGAAACTATATACTGTTTTTGGTGTTATTATGTAAAATATATAAAGAACTTATGCAGTTTAATATCAAAAAACAAACAATCTAATTAAAATGGAAGGGGACTTTGAAGATATTTCTTCCAAGAAGACATATAGTTGGCCAACAGACATATGAAAAGATTCTCAACATCACCAGTCATTAGGTAAATGCAAATCAAAACCACAATGAGATATCACTTTATACCTAAGAGTATCACTGTTACTTAGACTATAACAAATAGCAAGTGTCGGTGAGGATGTGTTGAAAAGGAAACAACAAAGTGTTTATTTTGGTATCAATATCATTTTCTTTAATATTTTAGTTTAAAATGTTGCCAAATAAGGTAAAACGTTAAGAATGAAATTTTCATTAGCCTAGAAGGGTAGCGGGGCAAGAAGGAAAGGAAAGAATTCTATGGAGCTGATATCAGAAAGAAGTTGAAATGTGGTGGGAGATACAGTTCAGTTAGTGGCAGGAGTTATAAAGAGTGATGAGACTCAGAAAAAAAAAAATTAGTGGTTGACCATTTAACTTCTAGTAGTCTAAAGGCAAATTCTGGACTATGATTGCAAAAGAAAACACCTCCACAAATAACACTTTTTTTTCGGTTTTTTGTTTTGTTTTGTTTTGTTTTGTTTTGTTTTGTTTTGTTTTGTTTTGTTTTGTTTTAAGAAAAGTTACTACAGAAAAGGCAGTTTTGTTTGGACAGTAATTAGATTTTAAGAGAGAAAAGAACAGCACTGCTTTAGGTGTTATTAGGAGCAATAATATTTAATGATACATTTCAATTCTAATTTTACTTAAATTAAAAAAACTGCAAGCCCCAGTGTTTCTTCACACGGCCCAAACCCCACCTTCCTCATTCCATCAGCGTTTTGTGAAGCATTTTCCTTAATTAACTAAATTGTTGTCTAGCCAGACATCTTGACTTTGAGAAAATAGATGTCAGGGGATTTGCTTGACAGAGAAGCTAACAGAGTCTTCACACAGAACAGAAACATGACACTGGTTCTGAAAGAAATTTATAGTCCTGCTGTTTTGAGGTTCCGCTACCAGCAGAAGAAACTGCTTTAGAGGCGCAATGACTAATGTGTCACCACATCAGCAATTCCTTTATGGAAGCAGAGGAAGAACATCCAAATAAATCAGATTCGTCACAGGCCTAAATACCATTAGGCACGTCAGATGGGATCTGAATTTGACGTCCCAGATCAATGGGTGGAAAGTTCCGACTGCACTTTTCCAGAAGCCTCACCCACAGCAACCCAGCATACATTTTGATGGCGAATGGCTTCTATGTTAACCCTAATGATCTTCCCTAGATGTGGCTTCCAGATCTTCATAGATATTTTATTCATTTTAAAAAGCAAACTAGGGACTGAATATAAAAAGACCAACATATGTTGCAGCAATTCTGTGTCCTTTTTGGGTTGTTCTAGCTTTATAATTCTACTCAACACATGCTACAGTAATAAACAGCCGTTATTTCTTGAAGTAGGTCAGGAAAATGCTATTTAAATGATTCACGTACTCTTTCCTATATAAATATATTATTATAAAAATGACTTTCACATACACAGTAAGAGGGCCTTATAAATTCTATATTTAAACAGTGTTTATATTTAACTCATAGATATGTGATATATAAATTAATTATATTTAGTTTAAGTGTCTAGCAAATAAGTTGATATCAAAAAACTATAAACCCTCTTCCAAAAAAAAGACCATTTTAAATGTATAATATCAATGTTTTTCTTACTTCAGAATTTTTATGAAATGTATCTTAGAACATGGAAGGGTGGTACATAATAGATACAATTAATATTTGTTGAGATCTTGGACAACTTACATTTTATGAGAGGGAGTGGTTTTGGCTTGTGAAAATGTTTTAGGTGTGAGTCCATCCCAAAGTATAAATAGACAGTTATATTAAAAAGTAGAGGATTCCCTTTTCATTAGCAAAGCAAATAATTATATAACTCTGCCCCAACATGACTAGAATGTATTAGAAAATCAACGTGCAAACTTTCAACAAAAATATTTTTCCTTTTCACAAATACTTTTAATTTAACGTGCTCAATTCACTATTGTATAATATTAAAATAAATAAAAGGTAATCGAAACAGTAAGAGATGTTTGAGGAGAAAAACACACTTGCCTTGAATGCCATTGATCTCTGGTTGAGATAGTAAACATCTAAGAACCTGAGGTGTCTTTTGTGACATATAGTTAGTTGCTTGTTATTGTAAACAACAAATAAAATAAATTACAATTTATGAAAGAATTTGTCTAAATAAACTATAGCTATCCATGCATGTGTATATATATCCCCTACTAGCTGATATCATCTTTATTCATTAAACTATTTAGTGGTTGTTTGGCACTAGAGATTCAAAAATGAAAAGCGTCTATTTCTATGATCAGAGAACTTTGATTCTCACAGCCAGAGGGCTGTGCACTCAAATCATACACCACTCTCGGGAAATGTTTATGATGATGGTAGATGCAAAGTGCATTGGGAGTGTAGAGGACACAATACCTACAGCTGCAAGAATGTGTTTAAGCATATTTAGTAAAAGAGAATTATGAAACAACAGCAAAAAAGTAATAAGAGATATGATGTGAAATATTACTGAGAACACCATATTCTAACTTATGTTTTCCTTAGCTTTTAATGATTACTTTTTACTGGACAGCTGCTTTAAAAACTAGATATTGGCAATCATAGGAGCATATGAATGCACTTTAAAGCATCGTGGAAGTCTTCACAGAGCAGGTAGAATCAGAACTCAGATCAAGGAGCTAGATAAAAGGTGGTAATTAGGTTGACAGAGGCTAGGAAAGATAACACATTTAGGTGAGCAACAAGGAGTAGAATGAGGCATTCTGTAACATGTTTAGGGAGATAGTTGATAGTTCAGTATTGATGATCATACATAAGAATAAGAAAAAATAATACTGAAACTAGAAAGGAAAAGAAGTGTAAGGTTTTTATCTTTGATCTCAAGACTCTTGAAGATTTCCTATATATTATAGTCATTCAAGAAAATTTGAATGAATTAATTAATGAATTGATAACAATCTGTAAGTGCTGAATTACCTTAACAAAATATTATACAGCTCTTATCCTGCCATACTTTCTTTCTACTGTAACGGTAAAAAGAGTCTAATTGACATATTCTTTAGTTTGAGTCTGCCAGAAAGCAAGTGCCAAGACGGGGTTAAATGTACAAAATATTTATTGAGAACTGAACATGAGAATGCAGAGAGACTCCATGCTGTAGTGCAGGTCTGATGCCTGTGAAATGAGAGAGGGAAGGAAAAAGAATTGGGTAGGAGGAGTCTCAGACATGAGCACAGGTTGCAAGAAAGGTTTGGTCAGGCCCACAGGGATTTCTCAAGCCTGTGTCATCCATTAGAGGAGTCTTGTGTCTCATTTGATAAGTCTGTATTAGCATCACTGCATGTTTAGTCATCGGTTGGGAGCCGATCATGGATGTAGGGCTTGGCAACAAATGCAATGCTGGATCCAGAGGGGCAGCAGCTGAGGCCAACAGTCCATTATACTGTTAGCAGCAGGAAATCTCAGTGGCCCATTTTCATGGCTGCCACAACACAAAAATCTAAATGGAATGTTCTCTGAAGACTGATTAAAAAACAGAATAAAAAATTGTGTTGAGACCATGTTCCCAAAATATCAGAAAGAATCATCTGTCTCTTAATTGATCTTCTTCTTTGTGCAACTATAGTCCCCTGTGGTCTCATAACGGAGCAAGAAAACAAAGTAATGCATTTCCCTGAAATTATGACTAGGGAGTTAAGAGAACAGATTTGGTGGCCCTGTGACTAATTGTAGCTATACTTTTGGAAAAAAAAAAATTGTGAATACAATGAATAAAACCTATACCAACAATATTTTTATGGTATTAATGAGCTGAAGACAAGTGTACAAAGAAAATTAAAGTATTTGATTATGAACACTATTAAACCAATCATTTCATTTCTCATGTGCTCTTTATAATTTGAAACAAACAGCTATTTTTCTTGTAAAATATATTTCTATTTGCAAAAGTTTAGCTTTGGAGAATGGAAGACTTTTCATAGATAGATAAGTATTATTCAAGGAATACTAGAGGAACTAAAGTTTATACAGTATTAAAAAAATAGAGACTTTACCAACTATGACATGAATGAAATTAGTCTCCTTTGCCCTAAAATGTTCTTCATGTGTTCAATTCTTATAACAATATTATCTTCCAAGCACTGAAGGATGTGCTAAAAATTAAAATTAATTCAAAAAAGATAAGTATATAATATGGCCCTGGCCTTTGAGAGCCTCACAGACTAACGAAGAAATTTAAAATGGCAATTACAATAGCATGAATAGTGCTTAAATGGTGATGTAAGAAGACAGAGGAGAAAGTATGTTGGTGGGTTCTAATCAAGTCTCACAAAATAGCAACTTGGTATGAGTCAGGAAGCAGCATTAGGCCAAACGGGAAGGAAAGTGAATCCTAAACAGGGTAACAGTATATGCAAGCACGAGGAGTGGAAGTTTCAGTGAACCATATCTAATTTACTGTAGTAGAGACCTGAAATATAGAGAAAGGAAGCAAGTCTGAGATCTTGTGTTCTATGTATATAATTCATGTTTTTCCTTCTTTTTATGGACAATAGAGAACCATGGAAGATTTTTGATGAAAGAAGTGGAATGATCTGATCTATCAATCTGATATATTTGTCATCTATCTATCTATCTAGATAAAGATATATTTATAAATCTGATCTATCAATCTATTTGTCATATATAGATATATAGATATCCATAGATATATAGATATATTTGTTATATATATCTATATATCTATGGATATCTATATCTATATCTATATCTATCTATCTATCTATCTATCTATCTATCTATCTATCTATCTATCTATATATGTAGAGAGAGAGAGAGAGAGAGAGATGAGAGTATTGTAGATAGAATAGAGTAGAGGGAACAATAGAGAAATTATTATAAAATCCTGAATAAAATTTGATCAAGGCCTGAACTGAGGTCTATACAGACCTTAAGAAGAGTCTGTATGAGAGATATTTAGGGTTCTCCATGAATGAGAGAGAAAGTTTCAATATCCCTTCCTGACTTGGGCACAGGCGCTGGGATGGCACTACTCACAGAGAGAAGGAACTCAGGCAGAACTGTGTATTAGACAGATAAGAGGAAGTATCTGTTAAACAGCTAAAACTATAAAAGAAAAAGAAAACTCATCTAGGTAGTATTTTTTAATATATTCACTTATTCAGTATTTCACTCATTTATTCACTGAGTATTCAGTGGCTTCCACATGCCAGGCACCATTCTAATCTAAAAGGATACAGTAGTAAATAAAACTGGCAAAAACATTTGCCTTTTACTAGCTAATATTCTAGTGGAAAGTCAGGAAATAAGCAGCTAAAATATGAGATTTTTATGAGAGCTGTAGAAAAAATAGAGTGTTGAAGGACAAATAGAATTGCAGGAGTTATTTTAATATAGAGAATTTGAGAAGGCTGCACTGAGAAGAGGTCTTTTGACCAGAGACATGAGTGGGAGAGGTAGTGACCTGTGGGGACATTGGAAAAAGAGGAGCATTAAGCCTAGTACCAAGGCTTGAAGGTGGGAGTAGGTCTAGTATGTTCAAGGACAACAGGAGGCTGGTGTGATTGGAGCAAAGTAAGAAGTAGGGACAGTAGTATTAGATATGGTGGAATACATAAGGGGAGGCCAAATTATGGGAGATTTAATTTTTATTTGAAATATGAAAAGCTGCAATATTAACGTATTATCTCCTCCTGAAATCTTAAAAAAAACCCTTTGTTTACATCTCAGATTTTCAATATTTTTTTAATGATGTACATTTTGGAATTTCTTAGGTAGTCTTTTATATATTTAATCAGATTTGACTACATTAATTTAAATTAATGTTTGAGGCTAAAAATTAGGCATATGTGTATACCTAATAATGCTTTGCCTCAATGCTTTAGTTTTATTTGGAAAATTTTTATCATCGTGCTAATTTTTATTTGTAATTAATTTAAATTTTTATTCATAAATGTATTTTGATTTATACTTTTTTTATAGTGAAAGCACATTGAAGAGACTGATATGATAGCTCAAGCATTTCTGTATGGATAAAAACACTGACAAAATCAAATATTGCAGGTTAGCAAGATAATACCACAAAATGCTATGAATTAGAAAGTCAGTGTCAAAGGTACCAATATATTAAAAATGGAAATGTGTCAGTTTCATAAGCATAAATATAGGATGTTATATACGCCTCCTATAAATACAAATATTTATAGGAGGCGTATATAATATGCAGTGCATCTCAAAAATATTTGTCTACAGTGCTTCATTTACAAGTGTCTCTCACTAGGATGTTTGAAATTACTTTTGACTGCCTCTGAATATGTGAATCTGGAACTCTGCAGAGACCCCTCCAGGAGATTCTGTTTTAGATGTCATTATATTATGCATCACTACAGTATGTAACTGTTACTGCTACTACTGCTAATAATTAATGGACTCTTCTTATCCTAGTAACATCTCTGTGAGGTTGGTGTGCTATTACTATCTTCACTTAGAGATGAGGAACCAAAACACAAAGAGGTGAAATTACTGGCAGAGATCACAGAGCCCTTAAGTAGCTGGGCCTGGCAGACTGGCCTCAGAAATTATGCCATTAGGCTCTTGATGTACTGCCTCTCAAATAAATCATTGGTATATCCATTATTGGAAATTAGCTATAGCCCTCTCTATTATAGGACAGAAGATCTTCTTTTTTATCAGAAATATTATGTTCTATCTGCTTATCTCCGTTTTTATCTCATTCTGTGCTCTACATTTCTGCTTCTGTCTCCCACTTAGGTCCTATGGCTGAGATACAAATTCTCAATGTCTGTAATTGTTTGAAATTTATTCTTTGAAAATATAAACTTTTCTCCTAATTATACAGTCTTTATCAACTATATTAAAATTACTATAACTATTTTTGTTTCTAGAACTGCAGTTGCACAAATGCTGAAGTTGTAATACTTCTGTATTAGAATCTTCTGCAATATTTCCTGTTTTCTTTGATGAAGTGGGAAGGCTTTTATAAATATACTAATGCTTCCTCTCTCCTTATGTTTCTCTACAATTTTGTTCATTTATTAAACATTAATGGATGTCTACCATGTGGAAGCTAGTGTTCTAGTCCTTGGACATCACTGAAAAAAGATAATTGCTTTTGGTTGGCTTACATTCTAGAATTGAGTGACAGATATTAAACCACAAACATCATTAGAAGGTAAATTATATTATGTACAATGAGATAAATGCTGTGAAGAAAAAACATCACAGAGCTGGAAAAAAGGAGTCGATGAGGTGATTATAATATTGAATAAGATATAAAAAGAAGTTTTATTGCGAAGGTAAACTATAGAGAAAATTTTAAGGGGATGAATGATTTAGTCCAATATTAAAAGGATATCTGACAGAAGGAAATTTCAGGCTGAAGGTTAGAGGTGAGATCCAAAGGCAAGAGCTTGCCTGGCACATTCCTAGAACTGTGTATGGAGGCTAACGTGCTGGATTAGAATAAGAGAAGCAAGGGAGTGGGAGCTATAGTCAAGAAGGTCGTGGTGACCTGGACCTTACAGACCATGATGAGGAACTTAGCTTCTACACTGGGTGAAATGAAGGAGCCGCTGTAGGGCTTTGAATGGAGAATACATCTAACTTATGTATTTAAAAGATTACTCTGGCTTCTTGGGTTGGGCATAAAGAGTAGGGCCACTGGGTTAGGTTATAGGAGTCAAATCAAGGATACTTGTTAGAAATTTACTATATAATTCAGAAGAATGCTGATATGCTTTGAATTAGACTAAGAATAATAGAAGAAAGAAAATTGGCAATATGGATTCATATTTGAGGAGACAGCTGAGAGGCCAAAAATAACATTAAAAGGCAAACTGAGAGTCATCAACACATACATTCTATTTAAAGATAATGAATTCGATGAGCTCATGGAGGATGAGCTGAATGTAGATGGAAAAAGACAGAGGGCTAGGCCTGAGGCTTGGGGCACCGTAGCACTGAGAAGTCTGAAAGAGGAAGAACGGCAGTATTTGAGAGGAAGGCTGGAAGATTGAGGTGTCCTGGTAGCCAAGGGGAAATTATGTATTAAGGAAGAGGAAATGCCCTTAATAAGCAAAGTCCCGTGCTGTTCCTATCACCTAACCCCATAATGATTACAGAAATGTTGGCCTCCATCCATTGTGCAGGCTTCTTCCTGATCCAAATGATGAGGCTAGAAGAATTTAGTGGAGGCACGATCTTCCAGAATATTATTACCTGCCCAATGCTTCTGCCATTATTCAAAAGTCCTTTCCTCTGCGGGTACATCAAGCATCTTCCTTAGACCACACCTTGTTCCTTTTGCCTAGGTTTTGCTCCTTGATTATTTTAAGCTCCTTAGAGTTGATCTATATCTGGATGTAGGAAATGATCAGTAAAGACTTTCTGATTCGCTGAAACTGAAGAAATAAAAACAAACATTTAGATATTAACCATATATATGATTTTTTAAGCTTTCAAAATCTGTAGTAAATTATCTGAAACTGGTAGTTTGACGTCATTCTCTCTCTGAGAATTTAATTTAAAATTCTATTGATACCAATAAAAAAGAATTACTAGGTTCACATTACAGCATTATCACCTTATACTACCATGATCTTTTTTCACAGGAAGAACTCTATGTAAGAGTATAGAGTAAGGATGCTAAGTGACTTAGAGATGATGCTGAAACACTGATACCAGGAACTCCTATGTATAATTCTGTGTAATTGTAATATATAAGAAACAAACATAAGACAACTAATTATTATATCTTTTTAATATGACACTCTAAAATCCAAAAAGAGTACACACTTTTTTATGTTCTTTTGTGTGTGGTAGCTTTGCATATTCCAGGCTAGAAAAAAGATATTCTTAAATACCAACATTTTAATTAGTTCAAAGATGAGCCTCTGCATTTTTCTATTCTTAAGCTTAATCAGAGGGGATCTTCACCTTGTCTTTCCCCAGCATAATTACTGTTATTATCATTAGGTGAGAAATAACCTAATTTTGATTAAAGTCCAATTAGTATCAATGCTTCACATACAGATATAAAGTGCGCAGACCATATAGAAACATTTTTGTGATTGGTATTCACATGCTAACAACTGAAGAAAATGGGATATACCATTATAATTTTATTTTTAAAAGCACCCTACAGATTTACTTAAGGAGTGATTTCAAAAGCCAAGAATGTTCTAATTAAACAATTATATTATGTATAGACAATTATTATTCTGTAATATTTTTTCATAAGTGGCCAATTGAAGAGTATTTTCTAGATTTATATGAGCTTATCATTAAGCTAGTTTGTCCAGAGTAACCAGCTTTCGTTGGAAAAGGTTAAGTTTTGAGATTTCTCAGAATTTGGAGCAGAACAGTACATTAGAAGAAATTTGCTGTAAGTCTGATATTCAGTTAGCCATGTTTTCAGTAAAATTGTGAATTCTAAAATAGTATTCTCAAAGGGAAATACTAACAATTATTTTGCAAAAAGCTTCATTTTTAACATCAAAAATTAACAGAATAAACTTATACTATGATTTCCTTGTCAAAGTAATCCTACTTCTTTTTTCACTTCGAAATTTCATTTTATATATTATAATAACTTTTATAGGAAGAGTTAGGAAAAGTCAATCGAGAAGAGGCACACAGAGTCTGGGGTCAAGGTTGTACTTCTCTATCCCACTGTTTTACGTATCATATAGACCATTCTTCCTAATTTTAAGTGACTTTTGTTCTTTTTCTAGCCTTGGTGATTTTACCACCATCTGCTCTCCAGGAGAGGCAATGGCAAACAAATATTTGTAGTGATTAGATAGATTTGACAGTTATTATGGTAGTATCCCTAATTATATTTTGAAAAAGAAAGAAACTAATACTTGGCACAATAATAAATTTTACCATCGCATGAAAAATAATACTCCCTGAAATCATCTGGATCTTCAGGGATTTTGATACTGCCTATGCTAAGTGAATGGAGTTGATCACCCACTATAATCGTACCCTCTTCATTATACTTCTTTTTCTCCATGGGCCCAAATGATCCATATCAGAGTGTACTTACTCCGTAGGCACTTATTACTGCCCATTGACAATCAATTTTCTCACACAAGTAAATGCACCAAAACCCTGAGCTTCCGGGCTTCATCATAGAGAAATTATATGTTATTCAAAGCAAACATATTAATATATTTTTCAACCTCAAACAATGAACTAGAGTCAGAAAAATGCCTTGAAATTCCAGCTTTGCCACTTACTAGTGAGGTTTTAGTAAATCATCATAATTGTCACTCTAAATCCTTCATGGATTTAAACATGGTGCCAATAATAAAACAAATCAATTTACTTCATTTCTGCATATTAGTTTACTTTTACGCAAATCAGACATAACATATAGCTGTGTTATGAAGATTAAATGAGATAATCTATGTGAAAGTGTTTGGCAAACACTAAATCACTCTACCAATAAGAGCTATTATTACCTATGACTTTCTTTTTTTATCTTAGGTAATTTTCTACTGATCAGTGTTTCTGTCATTCACTTTCAAGGAAATATTTTCTCTTATGAGCCATTCATTGTTAAATTGTAGCTTTTTTTAGAGCTGATAAACATCTCTTGGAAAAGATGACAATTATTCTTAAGTCATAAATAATTTTAACCACAGAAAGAACTAATTTTCAGTAAAATAACTGAATTATATAACATATTGTGAGTTAAATAGTTGTCTAATATAACCAAGAAATTGTATTCATAATGGATTCCATAGGAAATAGAAATATTTATAAGTTGTGAGATCCTTTATTATGGTTGAGTGAGCTTGGTAAACTTGGAGAAAAGTGAGATCTCTTTGATTAGTGTCTTTCTCATTCTGAACCCAATTACTTTTGCATATTTAGGTCTGATTTAGATATAAACCAAGTTTATTATAAATGTGCAGAATATTTTCTAGTTTTTTTTAAATAAGAAAACAAAGCAATATAGATAAAATTTTTCAAAAGATGGACTATCAAAATATTAACAAATTATCATAAAAATGAGTAGGGCAGGATCAGGGTTCATGTGAATAAAAGTGATTTTATCAACTTTGAAATAATATGATATTAACCCATTTAATAACAAATTTGGACTTTTTTTGATAGAAGAATGTTTTTCCAAAAAATATTCATTCAGATAAGAATGTCTCAATGATTGGGTACCGATGCCATTCTAAGATATTAAAATAAATTGAAATGTGTCTTGCTTCTGGTAGATAAAGAAATAGAAAATAATGATAAAGATTGATTGGAATTTTAAATGAACATAATTAGTCAAGAAGGTCTGTGGGAGTAGCTAGGGCTTATGGGAGCAGTTTTTGCACTTTATGTTTTCACAATCTTTCGTAACCTGTCCCTCTAATCTGTTCTATTTATCTAATTGTCTCTCTTTCTGCCAGCAACAGTCATTACTGTAGTTTTAAGTATTGTTAACTTCTTGGATCTGTGGGTTTATAGCTTTCATCAAATATGAAAAATGTTCATTCACTATTTCTTCAAATACATTGCCTGCTCCTCCACCTCTGTCTCCATCAAGGACTCCAACTATATACATTTTAGGCCATTTGATGTCACCCATAGCTCCCAGCTGCTTTGTTCAATTTTCTTTTTCAATTTATTTTTTCTTTGTGATTATATTTTGATGGATTCTATTGGTATGTCTTCAAGCTCACTAATTATTTTTTTCTGCTGTATCTATTCTACTTTAAAGCTCAAGTCATGTATTTTTCATATAAGACATAATTATTTTCATTTTTAAAAGTTATTGGGATTTTTTTATTACTTCCATGTCTAAATTTTCTAAAAATATGGAATGTCGTTATAATAGCTGTTGTAATATTTTTGTCAGCTAATTCTACATCTCTATCAGTTCCAGTTTTTTTATTCTTTTCATTATGGATAGAATTGCCCTGCTCCTTTGCATGCCAAGTTATTCATGATTGGGTGCCAAACATTGTAAATTTTACATTTTGACTGGATATTTTTGTATTTGTATAAATATATTTGAACTTTTTTTCCCCCTTGGATGCAGTTAATTTACTTGTTCAGAGTGTGATTCTTTTGGGTCTTGCTTTTAGGTTTTATAGGTGGAACAGAATAGCATGTAGTCTAGGGTTAATTATTCTGAGAACTCTCCTCAATTCTCCATGAACTATGAAGTTATTCAATCTAGCAAGCAGAAACAGGCATTATTGCTGGCTCTGTATGCCTCCTGGGCACTGTAATTGTAATCCTTTCGACAAATTCTTGCCTGCCTAGGGAAGTTTCCTCATATGCATGCATTACTCAGTATTTAACTGAATAATCAAGAGATATCTTCTGTATATCTTCAGCATTCTCTTGTAGTGCATCTATCTCTTCTCTGGTACTCTATCTGGATAATTTTAGTTGCCTGACTTGATCTTTCTAAACTCTCAGCTCTGTCATCAAATTGGGAGTCTGCCAGACTCTACAGGTGTTCCGCTTCCCTGAGTAATAACCTGAAAACTTTCACAAGACAGTAAACTGGGGGCAATTATAGAGCTCACTTTCTTAGCTTTCTGAGATCTTTGTACTTCATTGCCCCATGGAATTGGATTGCAGTTTGTCAATATACACTCTTTTTGGTTTCATATATTTTGTTTTATGTTGTTTCAGGTAAGAGGATATCTCTGGTTTCTGTTATTACATCTGGGCCAGAAATGGAAGTTGGATATGTTTTTAAACAAAGTTGCAACAATGCAAAATATAAAAACAATAAATAAAAATAGAAATTTCATTTAAAAAATTTTTTAAATCATTAATATAAATGGAATATAAAGTTATATCTGAACAATGCCTGCAGACTTTTCTGAACTTATGATACTTCTCAAAATCACTTAAGACCTACTATACTAATATACAGGTGTATATCCACTATCACCTACTGTTTCCTGTAAACTGATTACTGACTTTCTGCTCGATATTAGAAGAATATGGTTGTAGTCATGTGACTATTGGAACAACTATGTTCATATCCAAATTGACTCAAAACTGAGTAAGAAAAAAATTGAGAACTCAATTTAATCTTAAAACTAACTTAATTTTTTTTGGGGGGGGGCGGTTATTGAGAAGCTGAAAATGATACAGAAGTTAAGAAGAAAAAGCTTGAGTGATACTGCTAAATGTTGCTATTAAAGTAGTTAAATGAGCATTGCTGGGTGTGATTGATCCAAGATATTAAGACATCACAAAACCAACAAAAAGCATTGCCTATATGGCAGCAAACAACTCAACTCAATAATAATATGTGTACAGAAAAAAATGTTTTTCAAAATATATATTCAGAATTTATTTAAAAGATAATTGTAGACAACTTTATTAGAAATATATTAGAAAATGTTTTCTACATTTTTAGTGGATCTTTTGGGTTTGTTTAAATCTTTTGCGCATTTCGCCAAAATACACTTTATTGGTAAATTTGATAATATGTATTTATCTCATTTTGAAAGTGTTCACATTGCAAACTTTTAAAATATTTAAATGAATTTGTAAATCAAGAATTCAGAGAATTTAGAAGTTACAAAAACAAGCTTTCAGAAATGTTTCCATTTCTAGAGAGTAGTAAGCAGTGACAAGTCTATTTGTATAAACATATTCTATGCCAGACAGCACCTGTAAAGAAAACATACAAGAAACATTAAGTATCTGAAAATAGAAAAATTATTTTCACTGATGGGCAGTCAAAACGTACTGGGAAGACAGAGAGATTAATGATTTCTCTGTATTTGTTTTGACAAACCTATGACAGCACCATTCTGTTCCTTGATAGACAAACATAATCTTTGAAATGTTTGGAGATTCCTTGCACTTTAGCTTGTTTCTTTCAAGGATGTCTTTGATCATAAGCCAAAATCCACTGAATGAAATACAATCCCTATTTTGCTTTGTATATCATAGCTAACCTAGCTATTTTATCTTTCATTATTGGATTTTGATTTATATTTAAATGAACATTAGCAGAAACTTTGAACAGCAATTAAATAGCTTACTCATTCTGTCTTTAATCTTACTATCCATTGATTATTACCACAATAATTATTGGTGTTTTTTATTAAGAATAACAATAAGATGCCCTTATTTTACTAAATTTCAGTTCATCTTTGCAACAATCAAAAATGTTCCAACACCATCATGTTATATCCATAAACCCTAGTAACACATATTAAATAGGTCAAACTTATGTGCTTTTACAATTATTCCTTATAATTTTAGTTATGTTAGTAAATAGCAGAGCACATGGTTGTGAGCAACTGTTTGCACCATAAAAGGAATTCTAAATGCACATCTAATAAAACTCATATATTAGAATTCTTGCCATTTCTATAGAGCAAGAGCACCAAATTCACTCTAAATTTTTTATTCAGCAGAATTCTAAATGCACATCTAATAAAACTCATATATTAGAATTCTTGCCATTTCTATAGAGCAAGAGCACCAAATTCACTCTAAATTTTTTATTCAGCAGAAAGAACATTACGAAATATAGGTTCAGGAATATAATTCATGAATGCTAACAGTATTAATTCAAGGTGGGAAAGTAATAGCATTTTCTATGTCAATATTAATATTTTGTTACTTGTGTTCATACCTAACCATAAGTATCAGAATGTACTACCACTATATCTGTGAAAACCTGCTATCTCTAAACATAGAGACGATACAATTTCTGCTGTTGATGCTACTAATAATAGTGATGATTTTATTTAAAGATAGTTTAGGCCATATATCTAACTGCAGAACTGGAGCATGAAAATCCTCTGAAATTTTACATTGAAGCAAAGGGTGAAACACAAATTGTGTAAGATTTGACTTTGTCTACAATTTTCTTGGGATAATCATCTGCTCTATGAAAAATCCATAAGGTCTTTCATGATGAAATGCCTTTATATATATATAAAAAAAAGTGTGTGTGTGTGTGTGTGTGTGTGTGTGTGTGTGTGTGTATTTGCAGCTACCAAACAAATTTATGAATTATAGGTTTCCTCATTTTAAAACTTTTCTATAAATAAGAACCATGACCACGCCTAGGGAAAAATGCCTAAGGCCTTCACTCTCTTTATGACAATATAGTTTATAATAAATTTGAGTTTAAACTCTGAAATAAAATGTAAATTTAACCTAAGTGGCTGTCTAGACTTGGTAAAATGGAATTTTGACTAAATTTGTATGAAACATGATGTAATCAAACTTCTAAAAGTTAAGGGGTGCCATAGACTGAATTGTGTTCCCCTTCCCAATTCATATATTGAAGACATAACCTGCAATGTGCTATATTTGGATATAGGGTCTTTAGGAGTTACTTAGGGTCAAATGAGGTCTTAAGGGTGGGACTCTAATTCAATAGGACTCAGGCCTTCTAAGAAGAGGAAGAAAGAGAGATCTCTCTTTCTCTCTCCACTGTGTGAAGACACAGTGAGAAAGGCCCTCTCTCAGCTGGAAAAGGCCCTCTCTCAGCTGGAAAGGCCCTCTCTCAGATTGAAAGTCAAAGATCAGGGAGCCAGAACCGACCAGGCTGGCTCCCTGATCTTAGACTTTCAATCTCCAGAACTTGTTTAACCTGCTCCGTGTATTGTATTTTGTTATGGCAGCCCTGAGATGACTGAGACAATGGGTCACACTAAATATGGAAAAGCTCCTTTTTCATTCACTAAGAGATCCAGAAATGTGTGAGCTCCTCAGGAGTTATTTGCTTTATTGGTTATTTGAAAAGTGCTCTGTCACTGACTAAAGGTGTGATCAGGAACACATCATTTAAACACTTCATGTCTGTATTTCTCATGCTTAAATTAAGAATTGTCCAAACAGTTTATGGACCTCATGTCAAAATCTATCTCTTCGACAATGTTGGTTGTAATATTGCTTCTCAGCTTCATGGTGACAACTAAAGACCACTATGGCAACCAAAGCCCATAGGAAGAAAACTCCTGATGATTATTTCAGAAGTTTCTTTCTATGATTAAAATTTAATTAGCATTGTTCCTTACTCCTAGTATGATATATAATATAAAACTGAGGCATCTCAGTAGATTATGTAAAAACTGCACTCTTTCTCCACTTGACTACTAGTCTAGCAATTTATTTGAATAAAAGCCATGTCAAATTATTTAACAAAGATCACTATGTATGATTGTAATTTCCTGGTACAGTTTCTCTAAACTGCTCATTTTTATAAACATGTTTGCTACTTCATTTTTTCCTCATTGAAATGAATACTATAGATTCTATAAATATCATTTCTTAGAATCTCTTATCTTCATTTTTCCCTATTGAAGTCAGATCATATTTACATCGTGTATCAGCAAAACACTGTGAATGAATGGATGTTATTAGGTATGTTGGACATTATTAGGCACTTTGGCTTTATTATGATTTCGGTTATGACAAACCCAATGCAAATTTATCACAACACAAAGTGAAGATGCTTTAAAATTTAATCTTAACTCTGCCTTTCAAGACAGCTATAAGTAAGGAAGTATTCTATTATATATAATTTTTATTATGTTCAGGTACAATTTTGTTCATTTGTTTTTTATTGTAGCTTTTTAAGACTGCAGACATACCACTCTGCAGCATTCACAGCACCTTCCACAAACGAGGATTTAAGTAGCAATTTCTGCTGCTGATGCTACTAGTAATAGTGATGATTTTATTTAAAGATAGTTTAGGCCATATATCTAACTGCAGAACTGGAGCATGAAAATCCTCTGAAATTTTACATTGAAGCAAAGAGTGAAACACAAATTGTGTAAGATTTGACTTTGTCTACAATTTTCTTGGGGTAATCATCTGCTCTATGAAAAATCCATAAGGTCTTTCATGATAGAATGCCTTTATGACAACCTATTAATCTATCATTTCTGTCTTCCTGTTTTCCAGATCATTTCTGAATCATGACGAAAACAACATTTCAAGTTGTTCTGACAGGTTTCCAGAGGAAATCACACATGTGTTTCTGTGCACATACACACAAACACAAAGAGCACAATTGATGAAAGCAGAGTAGCCTTGCAAGTTTGGTGGCTCTGAAGAAAAATCAAATTCACTTATCAATTCACAGTTCATCATCTTCCACCAGTCATTGAAGTTTGAGGCTGAACACTGCATGGGCTACTTATAATTTCGACCAAGAAAGAAATAAGAAATGATGTAAACCTATTTCCCTTGACAGGAGAGACACAAATGGAGATAATGTTTGGACCACATTGTCTACTTCCAGGTCATCCCTGAAGCCATTAGCTATCACAATGATGAAACAGGAGTTATTTATTTCTCCACAATTTTCTGATGTGGCAAAAACAATATTACACTGGAGACCTGAGTTTTCCTATAAGAGGTTGTGGTTGTGTTGTCCTTGATAAGAAAGAACACATATAGCAGATTATTTTTAGCTTATAGAAGTAAATTTTACAAATTAAGGTAAAGATATATTATGCAGGATGAACAAATATTAAGATTATTATCATGTAAGATTAGACTTTTCATATTACTATTGATATAAAGGATACAAGCAATTCTTAGAGTTCTTGACTACTAACATTTATAGTTAATTCATTCATTTAAGACCATTACTTGACATTTTCTATTCATTTATTCTGTTGGTCAGAGTGTGAGCAAACATTTAGGGAAAACCCAACATGTACCAGGGCTCGTGATATGTCAGAAAACAAAACAGACCAAAAAGAAAAAGAAAAAAATCCCCTGTATTGATAGAACCTGGGTCCTGGAGGGGAGGCAGACAGCAAAATAACAAGCATAATTCAATTATATAGTTGTTGAAATATGAAAAGTATTATGGAGGAATAGAATTACCAGCAAGTGGAGAAGGGAACAGCAAGAGATAGGGGAGGATGGAATTGCAATTTCACAAGGTAGTCAAGAGAAGTCTCTCTGAAAATGTGACATATGAAAAAACTCTTTAAGTAAGAAATTAGCCACATGAATGCCTGGGAAAGAGCATTCTGGGAGGAAGAGCAATGCATGCAAAAGCCTAGAGGTAGGAGTGTGCTTGGCTTATTCAAGAAACAGAAGACCAGTGTGGCTTAAACAAAGTGAGTGAGGGGAAGTATAGCTGATAAGAGCACAGAAACAACAGAGAAAAATTTTAAAAAGTTTTTAGGTCATGATAAGGACTGTGGCTTTTAGTCTTAAGGAGGGGGGAAGCCATTGAAAGGAGTTTGAAAAGAAGAACATGATCAAACTTCCTTTTTAACCAACTGAAGGAGGGACAAGGAAGTTTTGCAGTAATGGAGGCTGAAGAAGATAAGCATTTTATAAAATGATGAACAGAGTCCATACCTTGAAGGCAATTTTAGTAGAAAATATAGGCACATGAAAATGTAATCATATTTATAGACTGCTACATTTAAGAGCAAACAAATCTTATAGTGCGGATATTGGCACCAGGAAAGAATGATCAATGGAGGCTGGGTGGAGGATCAGTGTGACTGGGTTCTTCACAAAACAGGAAACAACATTTCTCCTCTTTAGAAAATATTTGCATTTTACAAACTAAATTTGACTTTTGTCAAAAGGTACACCAATTTTTTCAAATATTAAATCAGAATATATTCTTAAATCCAGTGAAGGGGTGAGCATCGGAAACTTATATGACACTACAGATTGCATAATTTGGGAAATTTGCTAAATGTAGTGTTTTTATTCTCTCTCTCTAATAGTTCATTTGGTTCCAAAGGCCTGTTACTATAAAGACAGGATGACCTATTTTCCCTGTGTCTTTTTTACATATTTCCCCCTTTTCTTGTCATTTACGTATATCCCCTATTTCAGGCCTTTTTTTCCTCTTGAGCAGCATCAAAATCCATACCAATAATTCAGACTTGCAAATATTTACAGAAGATTAAGCAGGCTGTAGGAGATGTCAACCAGCCCACATTTTACAGGAGCAAAATAGATCGTAAAGAATATAAACTTCATGAATTATTGCTTATTGTAAGTCACCATTGGAAAGCCTCCATAATTCATTGGTTTCTTATTGAAACATACTCATTCAACTGCAATAGACGTTCATGTGTTGAACTGCAAAAATAAAGAGCTGTTTTGTGGTCTTCAAAATTCAAAACTGAGAGAATTAGTCAGTTTTTATTTTTAATTAATGGCAGTCATATTCAAAGTGTCTCACTCTATTGAAGTAGATAACATTACATTATAAATTATATCACACCCATAAAATACATTTAGCATATATTATAAAGAACTACACTACCAGCAGGTTAGATGTTATCTTACAACTCTTATTTCCAAGCATGCATAGAAACATCCCTTACAATTCTGGCTCTAAAAGAAGACTAAACTTAGAAGTTTGAACATACAACTTATAGGAATCATTTGTTCTAGAATTACAAAACATTTGCAGAATCACTTCCATCCAATTAGTGTAAATTTTGTTTATTTCTATAAATATGTAATACTAATTGTATGTAGATAACAACTATATATAAATACCTGTAAATATACATGTGAATTATATTTCCATCAATGAGGAATTAAATCTAATATTCAAGCTTATGTGAGAATATTTTCGATCTAATCATTTTTATCATTTACCTCTAAAATAATTTGTGATTTTTTAATAAGCAAGAAATGAGAATTTTGTATTTTCACTCAGAAAAAATAATAAAATGAAGATAGGATATTAAACATCTTCATGCAAATGAATCATTTTCAGTGGTAAAGTGGTCTCACTTGTTATCAGTTCCCTTGAAACAGACAATCACTTAGTGAACTAACATAAAACCATTCTCAGTTAATGAAGTTCAGAGTAGCTATAGTAGTCTTATAGATATTAAGCCCAAATTGGACACAGGAAAAATAAACTCTTTTCATGAAAAGAAGCTTTTTTTTCTGAAATTCCTTATCACATATATCTGGCCTCAGGTAAATACATAGTTAACTTACTCTGTTTGGGAAAATGGCTCTTCACAGTTTTTTTTTTTTTTTCTTTAATGCAATGTCCTTGTGCAATAGTGGATATGATTCAAGCATCATCATACATGTCATTCAACACAGCTAGGCAGAGTAAATATCTTTCTAAATCACATCTTGACTGGAGAAAGATTTATCTTTCCAATTAGAAAGTAATTTAAACATCCTTGTGATTCTACCTTGGTGTCCTCTTGAATGAGAATATCCACTTGCTACAATCTATCTTGTAAAGGCTATTGTTGAAAGGTCAGTTGAAAAAAATAGATCTACTTGACAGGCAAAAGAACGGTGTTGAGTAAGACTGCCTAGGACTTCTGTCTTAACCATTGCAATGGTAATTACCAAGAATGCAAAATTGTTGGCTAAGGAGTAGAACCAACTTTCCTCTATTAAAAAAGTCCTTAATAAGATAATCTACAGGAAAAAAAGTAAGATTGAGATAAAGCCTTACTATATTACCAGAATACATCTATTTCAATTCTAAAACTTGCCAAATGAAAAGGTCTACATGATTAATTTTTTTCTGATTTTCTTTTCATGTAAACAACTTTCAAAACTCCCCATATTTGTATTAGTATGTTTGATAGTTTGAAAGGAAAAAAATCAAGTTGTCATTTGGTGAACATAGTTTCTGTTTGGGATGAGGAGAAACTTCTGGAAATTTATACTAGTGATAGTTGCACAGCATTGTGAATGTACTTAATGACAGTGAATTGTATACTTAATGGTTAAAATTACTTTAAAGAAAGGAAGAAAGAAAATGTTTATAATACACAAGAAAAATAAGGCATATACAGGTATAAAATTGAAAAAAGCATTCATTTTTCATAAAAAAATTTTTAATTTCCTCTAAGGATTCCTGTTTAAAATTAAGAAACCAAAATGTAGATAAGAAAGATAGTTTATCTCAGTACACTGACATTCATTTATTAATTACAAAAGTGTAATTTTATTTGTAATACATGTTAGCTTTCTTAATATGCATTTAGAGATGCTGACATCTGTTTTATATTAGTCCTTAATGGAGAAACATAGAAAGAAAAAATTGGGAGGAAAGCGGGGAAGAAGAGAGGGAAGGAAGAAGGAAGGAAGGAAGGGGAAAGAGAAAAATTGCTCCTGTATTTCCTATCCTTGCTTGGTTGACATTAAGATTCTGTTTGCAGGTCTGCTGGAACTAATAATAATTCTGCTTTGTAGACATTGTTTGAAGCATTCCTTAGATATTGAAAGAATAGTTATGTTTTTCTTAAGGTAAGTACAAGAATCAGCGAGAGGACAATAATTTGGAATAAATATGACAGGAAGAAGATATTAAGTTGCTCAAAAATAAAAAAAGAAACAAAGAAAGAAATTCTGGGCTTAATTGCTTACAAAAAAAGAAAAGGAAAATTGAGAAAACTATATTAAGATAACCTACAAAGTAAAGGTGCATATGCTTCAACACAATGTAGAAAAATTTAAGAGTTTTTTCTTAGTCCTAGAACTGCTTTGCAAGAAAAGAAAGAAGACAGGAGAAAGTGTAATAATCAGAGGGATCAATGATTTAAGAATTTATTGATGATTTCTCTACAAAGTGAACAAAAACATAGCCCTCGACTAAAGGAACATCCCATCTAGTTGGGTACCTAAAACATAAAGCAATTAAACAACGACAGAACTGAACAATAAATTTTGTGAAAGACAAGAATTTTATGAAAAATTCTCATCATGAAAAGTCTTCAGGAGACCAATACATTCCTGTTGACCTCTTCCTCTTTCTTCTGCTCTCCACTCCCTTCTCTTTCTCCTTCTCCCCCATTTCCTTTCCCAGTCTTAATTTTTCATGAAAGAACTTTGTTTTCTCTGTGATAGCAATGCTACAAATACATGTGGAAGGGGTATAAAAAGGTACAAATAACTTGAAACTTACATAATAATATTAAGCAATAAAAAATAAATTTAAAAGAGGTACTAATATTTATGGAAGTAGAATTTTTAATATGCATTTTAATTTTAAAATATATATATAAATATAGTTTTCAGAAATTACAATAATAACAGAAAAAAATTTACTGCATTTCCTTGACACTCTACCTCCCAGCCTTGCTTCTCAGAGGCAATCACTTTAAATTATTTTAGTTGTTTTTTTCTGGTTCATCTCCATGACTTTAAACAACAATCCCAAAATTTCTTTGTTTATCAATTTAGCCAGCATCTATTGACTTTCACTATGATCATGGAAGTTTAACTGTCTTATAGGAGAAGCTCCACCATTTCCCCTTCCTTCTCCTATACCTGTATCTCAAATTTTGGTTAAATTTCTATTATGATAACTAAATAAGTATTTATTACTTTTGGGACAAGTGGTATACTAAATATAATTTTTTCCTTTTTTATTTTTACTGGATTTATAACTGTCTTTTTGTCATTTGCTGATATATTTTATAGCATATTATGGGAAACTAATAGTAAATTAACCAAAAAAAATTATAAAATATTCCATGCCTGTAATACTAAATATGTGAAACTGGGTGGGGCTAGATTAATTGGGAAATAACTGGTATAACATTTTACTAATGTCCAACAATCAGTTTCCATGACTTAATAAATTAACGTAAAATAGTGTCTTAGATTGTGCTTCTCCAGAAGCAGAACCTTTATGCATGTAGTTTACCTGAGAGGGGATCTCAGGAAGCACCAGTAGAGGAGTGAATAAATAAAACAGAAAGTCAGTACAGGATGCATTAATAAACAGATTCTCATTTTGTGCAACTGTGGCTCAATCAACCCACAGGGAGCTTTGGGAGAGTGCATACAAAAGTCTTCAGAGTTGCCTCACTCAGAGCTAAAAGTTTGGGGATTAATTCATCAACTCCTATCAGTCAGTGGTTGAGAGACACTCACAGGAACATTAACATCCTAGTACTTCTGATATACTTCACAGGGCCAAGTGCTTTCAAGTGGTCAGAGAAATTCTGCAAGCGTGAAGTCACACATGTTTGCAATAGAAATCTGTTAACACACACAGGAAAAGTGAATGCAAAAGAGAAATGAGTGGAGCGCTAGTAACACCTGGTTTTCTCTCCACCTTTACATAAGCCTCAGCAGAAGTGAAGACAGGCAAAGAGGGCTCTGGTTGCTCCTAAAAGAACTGTTCCTCTCTCTCACCAATGATGCTCATGACCTCACAGAACAGTCTGCATGGAAATGGTTCATTTGAAACTCATTCCAGTCTGCATCCCTCTTTACTACAGACATTATGCATCACTCAGCTCGGGCCACAATAACAAAATGCTATAGACTGGGTGGCTTCAATAATAGAAATCTATTTCTCTGGAGGCTGGGAAGTCCAAGATTAAGGTGCCAGCCAATTCAGTTTATTGTGAGGGCTCTCTTCCTGGCTTACAGATGGTTGCTGTCTTGCTATGTCCTCACTTGGGGGGTGGGGGGAAGAAGGAGGGAGAGAGGGAGAGGGAAAATATTAGCTCTCATGTATCTCTTTTTATAAGGACATTAATTCTGATAGATCAGGTTCCGGCCTTATGACCTCATTTAACCTTAATTACCTCCATAAAGGTCTTATTTCCATATATAGTCACACTGAGGTCTGGGGTTTCAACACATAAGTTTCGGGGGACACGCTTATACACTCTGTAACACATCATGAAAAACCTCACATTTCTAGATCATTCCTTATCACCAGGACTCACAATCCTTAAGGATCTGTACATATTCTATTCAAACTTTTAAAATCAGTCCAAAGTACTCTCTGAAATTTATAGTCAATCATTAAAAATATCCTTTTCCTAAACCTTTCCTCTGATGTTTCCATTCATTTTTTTGTTCTAATAGAAATATGCCTCTTGCTGATCATAAGGCCCAGCAATTCACCTACTTCCCCTGTTTATTCATGCTCCCACTGTTCTAGCTGTTTCATTCCTTCTCTCTCTTCAAATCTTTAACATGAGCTTGCCCCCTTTTCATTCCAGCTGTTAAAATAACTTCAATTTCACTGAGAAAAAAAGAACAATCAGAAGACTACTTCCACGTATTTCTACCACCTCACCTACCAGCCTGCCTCTTCTGTATACATATGTTCTTCTTTCCCTCCTGATAACCTGGAAAAACCGACTTTACTCTTAGCCAAAGCCAACCTCTCCACTTATGCAGGATACTCTGTCCCCTGTTGACTACTCAAGACCATTACTCTAGCAGTTTTCCTCTCTCAAACATCAAGTTCCCCACTCCTTTGTATCATTTTCATTCAATATCTCTAATCTGAAAATATGTATGCAGATATGTAAACATGCATATATAAATGTGCATACATACAGTTGAGCATTGAATAATGCAGGGGTTAGAGGTGCCAACTCCTCTGCACAGTTAAAAATCTGCAGATAACTTTTGACTTGCCGAGAACATAAATACTAATAGCCTACTGTTGACCAGAAGACTTACTGATAACATAAACTATCAATTTACACATATTTGTATGTTATGTATATTATATACTGAATTCTTATAATAAAGCAAGCTAGAGAAAAGAAAATGTTAAGAAAATTATATTTATAGTAGTGTACATATTTATTGAAAACAATCTGTGTATAAATGGACCCACATAGTTGAAACCCACATTGTTAAAGGGTCAACACTATATGCATTAATATACACATTATATAAGTATATTAATATGCACATATATGTCTTAATCCATTAGGGCTGCTATAAGAAAAATACCATAGACTGAGTGTCTTAAATGACAAATTCTTATTTCTCACAGTTCTGGAGGCTGGTAGATTTATGATTAAGGCACTGGTAGATTAGGCATCTAGTGAGATCCAGATTTCTGGTTCATAGAAGTTTTGCTGTGTCCTCACACGGTGGAAGGGACTAGAGAGCTCTCTGGGGCCTCTTTTACAAGAGGATTAATCCTAATCATAAAGGCTCTGCCCTCATGACCTAATGGCCTCCCAAAGGCCCCGTTTCTTTGTACCATGACATTGCAGATTAGGTTTCAACATAAGAATGGGGTGGGGGGGGAACACAAACATTCAGTTTATTTTAATATGTATATATTATACTTACATGTATATACATTTATACACGTATATATACTTCATAAATTTATATTAATATATGTTATATTTTTATATATGTACTTTTATATATGTGTATGCACATATATAAAAGTACATATAATATTGATATGATATCTGTCATGTTTATGTAAATAAATTTTTACTTAAAAAAATTCTTAACCTTACATTTCCTATGAGTTACTGCCCTATTTTTTTCTCTTTTTAGCAAACTCCTTAAGAGGTGTCTGCATACGTTATCAGAATTTCCTTTCCTGCCAGTCTCTCTCAAACTTAATTTCATCAGACTTTTTGATACTGTCTGCTCATGTTTTCTACTTTCCTTTCTCAAGCTTAAACAGTAGCATTAAAAATGTTAGAGAGAGAAAACAGGTTATATTTTAGAGATGCTAAGTTGCATGAACTTAACAAAAGCCACTTCCTGCTCTTGAAACATTTTTTTTCAGCTTTTGCCCTTTTGCAGTATCAAGTTCACCTTTGTTCAGCCTGTTCAAACTCCCACTTTACTTCTAGAGTAACTTTCATATTCATATCTTACCTGCTAAAGGCAACGACCATTTTTTTTTTTTTTTATGGCGTGGATGCTGCCTAAATCCTCTGCACCATATGCTTCTTTTAGCTCCTTCCTTTTTTTTTGGATTCTAGAAAATCATATTCTCCTCTGTCTTCATTCCTTCTGTTTTCTTATTCTCTTTCACTGGCTTATTTCTATCAGCCACCTAAGTAGTAATCCCATCTTCCATGCTTCATGTTCATATTCTCTGCCTGTTCTCCTATGTATCCACTAGGTAATTTCATTCATTTCTATCCTTATCTGCTTCTTCCTCCTGCTAACTCCCACATATTCACCTTTCAAATCTGAACTTTTTACTGAGCTACAGACTTACACTTTTAGTTTTGTATTGAGTATTTTTTTTAATTTCTCTCATTCAACATTTTGAAACATGAACTCAGTCTCCCTCTTATACATAGACACCTTTTACTCTCTTCTTTGAATCAAGGACTCACCAATCCAGGGCCAATAATTAACTGTCTAAATCATACCCAAAGTAATTAAAAATCATTATTTTAAATACTTCTAGAATCACTTCTCTTTATTGTAACTCCTTCTCCTTTTTTTAGGTATCTCCTCATTTCTCACAAGCATTATTATACTAGTTTCCTAACTGGCTTTAATAGTGAAATGATATTACCAGACAGCAACCCAAGCTATCTTTTTAGGCTAATGACCTAGTCCAGCAATCCCTTGTTTTAAACATTCTCAGCTCTCTGGTGATTCTAGAATTAGATGCAAATTCCTTGGCTTGGGAAATAATTTTTTTCCAACTCTTTCCTTGGCTCTTTTCTCTTGTCTAGCTTTGCCTCTTACCACTTATTCCCTGTTCCTTATGTTCACACTTGCCCAAAGTCTGTTTTTTCCACCTGTCCCCAGGCCCTTTGCATCTCTATGACTGCTATAATTTTCCCTTCAGATCTGAGCATCCTTATGAATCCTTCCTCTCCCAAACCTTTTTTAAGACCCAAATGACCATTAACTCTCTTATTAACTCTTATGCAAAAATGTGAAGAAATCTTTATTTATTCTGGAAGAGAGTAAGAACATAGAATCAGTTCTACTATTTTTACCAATGGTGTGATCCTAAGCAAATTTCTTAACTTTGCTTCTCCTGTTTCTCTTCTACCAAATGAAGATAATATTATGGCTTTTTAATGAGTTATTTTGAGAATTACTTGGGAAATTATATCTATTTCCAAAACCCACAGCACCTAGATTATAGCAGATAGCTTCCCTCTTTCATTTCTAGAACCAAGCACAGTGTCAGCACATGTGGAGTGTTAAACAAATGTATGCAAAATGAATCCAGCTATATGTTATATTTACTGTACCCAAACCACCCTAAAGCTTAATGGCTTAAAACAATGACAATTTTTAGTCCACTAATCTGTGATCTGGACTGGGTTAGGTAAGGATAGCTTGTTTGTGTTCTATCTTTAGCTAGAGTGACTCGAAGGTCGAAAGGCTGGAATTAGTTGAAGATTCTCTTACCTGCCTGGTATTTGAAGCTGGTGGTTGGCTAGGATCTCTATCGGAGCTGGAGCCAGAACTTCCATACACAGGCATTCCATGTGATTGCTTGGCTTCTTCACAGCATGGCAAATGGGTCCCAAGAACAAGTGTCCAAGAAAGAGCCAAGAGGAAGCTGTATTGCCTTTTATGATCTAGCCTGGAAATCATTCAGCAACATTTCTGCCACATTCTATTCATCAGAAGTGATTAATGAAAACAGCCAATATGCAAGTAGAGGGGAATTGGACTTCATACTTTCATAGGAATAATATCAAAGAATTTACACAGATGTTTAAAATCATCATACATTCTTCCACCAATCAGTGTTAGCATCTATACTGGGCTCGTGTGTTAAATATATGGATAAGCCCAGTTGAGAACATTGGGGGCCCAACATATAGATTAAGAATCTAGTTAGATGAAAGGAAAAACAAAACAAAAACAAAAACAAATCTAGACCAGAATTCCGAGGACCTAAGTACTAACTGTGGATATGCTCAGCTGAAAATTAACTGGGCCTTAACTATGACCAAATCATGTAAATTTTGAGCCTCAGTTTTCCAGTCTCTAAAATGGGAATAATAATTATTATAGAAGTAATTTCACAAAGCTTTGAAAATCAGAAGAAGTAAATCATGTAAGGTATTATGAATTCTGTAATATAGGTAAAAGGCTCTGTTACTGAAGTGGGAGGAAATAAAACCATTCTCATTTGATATAACAATAGTAACTACACTCCTATCTTTGTCAGATTTTCTTTTACCAGCTGGCAGTACAGACTGTTCTTTGATTTTTCACCTCATAAAAACATGAATTTTAATAAAGGCCACCACTTTTACTTAAGTACCAGGAAAAATAATTAGTTCTCAATGCAAGATATTTTGCAAGTATCCTTTGCAGTATTACATATATACCACCACAGAGATACACTATATTCAGTCTTGTATTTTAAGAAAGTAATAGCAAGTGACATTTCACAATCTAAGCTTGTTCTGTTAAAAAAAAAAAAATGGATTCTAGATTTATAGAAAATGTCAAAAAAATCAAAAAAAATCTGACATTTAAACAACCCAAAACTTCAATATCCAATATATAAAACACAAAGGATGTACTAATGTGTACACTCTGAACTGTATATTACATTTTTTATCCTTCTGTTTAACAATATCTTGCACTTACATAGCTTGTTTTCTTAAAACCATTTAAATCCTCCTATGATTCTTCATTAAAGTATACATTTTCTTTTTTTAGTCATTTTTCTACAGAATTCTTCATCATTCAATCTATAATGTGTTTGAAAGTTCATTTTTCATTCCATTGAAGCATTGAAATGGAAAATGCCTCTTCAACACAAGTCATGGTGAATATATATGAAATATTACTATAAATAAATGATAAAAGAAAAAACTAAACAAAAAATGAGTATATAACATGAACAAAAATTCACAGGAAAGAAAATCCAAATCATCGATAAACACAGAAAAATATGCTCCGTATTACAGGAAACAAAATATAAAGTATTAGAGCAATAAAGAAATACCATTTCATATCCACTAAATGATCCAAGTTTTAAACTCTGACAAAACTTATTAAAACCACGTTTCACCAGAACTACAAAAAGTTTGAGTCTCACACACTGCTTTCTACTAGCTTGTGATATTACACAATAACAAGGAAGTATAAAAGTACACAATTAAAAATAAATTCATATTTTTAAAAATAGCTCTTATTTGTAACTACATCTGTTATAATCATATATTCAATCACGAAAGCTTTAAAGAGTACATTCTATATGACAGATACCCTAGTAGATGTATCTTAAATCTAAGATGACTTGGCTTTAGTCATAATTAAACGTGTATAGAGGAATCTTTCAAATGTAGAACTCGTAATAAGTGCTCAATAAAGATAAATTTAATATTTCTTGAGGTTTTGAGCTACCAGTTACAAGGGTTTTATGCTGTTGTACACAAGCCAGTTTATGACCATTTATAAAAAAAAAAATACAATACAATAAGTAAGTATAAATTCTGGAGATACATTGAGTTCTATTTCCAATCTTGTCCCATAAGATAATTTCTTTTAAGAAACTGGATTCTTGCAGCTTGAATATAATTTCCAATGACAGCTTGAAATATGGATTCATGGTGTGTTATATCTCAAACAACTTTTATGGAAGCGAAGTGATGTGCTCTGGAAAAGTAAGCTAGCCAACTCAGAAAGCACTTCAAGGGAGCCAGATGATATTAAGGCCACAGATACTGAATAGAGAGCTGTGGAATGGTCGAATGAAATAAAGCAATAATTCTAAATTAATCTGTTATTTAATATAATATTACAGTATATAAATGTGTATCTAAATTAATAAAAATATACTTATTTCACCAAGAATGGTAAGAACATAATTTTAAAAAATTGCTTGTTTATGTATTTTCCAACTGGATAAGTGGAGGATAATCTTATTTTAAGTGTTGACTTATATTCAGACATGTAGTGTATGACTTTCCTGCTTTAAAATTCTTTAGTGGCTCCTCACTACTAACAAAGTTTAAGCCTCTTACGTAAACATACAAGGCTTCTAGAATCTGGTTTTTGTCTAACTCTCCAGTTTTAATGTTTTACTTTCCCTTAAAGTTCAACAATACAGAACTTTTGTGGTTCTCTTGAAGGGTTAGAATCTCTCTGTCCTATTCTTTGCCCTGTCTTATCTTCTGGCCCATGGCACTTCAAAGCTTCAATTCCTGTCATGCTTTCTATTTGAAAAATTCCTTGAACAGAACCTCTTACTACCTCCTTCTTTTCCTGCAAAGTATATTGTCTAAAATCTTTTACATAGCGTTGTATTATAACTATTTTTTCTAAAACTCTAACATTGTGAATAAGAGTACAGCCTTCAGAGTCAGAGAAGCGGGACTTAACATCTAAGTTTTGTCATTTAAAAGTTGTGTGACTTTGGCAGTTTCCTTAACTTCTATTCGTTTGTAAAATGGAGATAATAATATATGATAGTAATAATAGTATATGGTGCCATGAGGCTTAAATAGGTAATAGAAAGAGTGGAGACAGTCTTACAGATCCTGAAAAGTAGGTACCAATTAATAAATAGTATTATCATGATTAGTGTTGTTATTATCATCTTTTCTTTCTTCCTCATGCCATGTGAGATCTTTGGTAAAACTATTTTTTTTTAAATGTTTGCATCACTTAAAGATGATGCTGTGACTAGAATACACTATATGCTTAGCGCTGGGTTGAACAAATGAATGAATGAGTAGGATTGCTGGGAATGAGCAAAATACTCAATTTATAGTTTGTTTCATACAGAGTAGAAAAGAAGGATCAGTTGTTTTTTTTTTCCAGAAATTATATATTTACAAAGTTACCATGTAGTGTTGCTGAGCAAAATCTCCCATTACTTAAACATAAGAAGTTGTACAGGGAAGACCTTAAATTTCATCCTCTGAATGCAGTCATTTCTTCAAATATAATCTGAAATAGATTGAGCTGTTACTAGTATGGTATACCTCACAATTTATTAAGCCAGTGCTCTGTTTCTGTTCTGATACTTGTATGCACACCCCGAGAAATCTAGGGTGAGAGAAATAAATGTGACAGTGCTAGAGGCTACAGGACACAGGACAGGTTAAGAATGAGGTATTAACCTACAGGAACAAATGGATCAAATAGGTGCTGAGAAGGACTGATGACAATAAGAAAGATAGAAAAGATTACAAACCCTTTGTTTTCAATGCTTCTGTTTCTCAACATTTTATCTAAAATATTTCAACTGTGCTCTTCCTGATGTTGACGTTGACCTACATTAATGGGTTAAAAGTACTTGAGACTGAAATTCCTCCCTCTTAGGTGGCCAGATTATTGAGCAGTCTTGTTTAATTCTGGTAAACATTTTCCCAGTAAGAATTGCTAATATTCCCACTGGACAAACTGGAGAAGCCACTGAAGGCCAGACAGATATCCAACTGTAAATAAATTGACACTACCGTTTATCACTGGTCTCTTGAGAGTTTAGTCAGCATTGAATCCACAGAGCTTATAAGCCTGGATAGAGCTCAGAAAAATTGAATTTCAGGATCTATAAGACTGCGTAGTCCCTGAAGTAGAAACATATAAAACAAAACCAGTGGTCCCCTTCCTAGTCAACTTTCCTTCCACTTCCAACTAAAGAAAATCACACGTCATCATCATCATTATCCTCATCACCCTGCTTTAATTAAACACACATGACTTTCAATGTCAAGGTCCTTTAACAAAATACCTGATTGGCTTAATGAACAATTAGAGGTGTGTCCACAGGTGAGTGTTCAAGAACAAACATAACAACAGAAATCTCTTTGGAGAATTAAGGTGTAATGTAGAAGAAATGGCCAAAACCTTCACCACTTTTATTGGTATCCCTTGAAACCAAATGTAGGCCCCACTCCCAGATTCCTGCAGTGAAAGGGAAAGCTACAGAAAGCTAGTAATTATTTTTCTTGTTTCTAACGCTGTAATTTAATATGTCTCAAGCTCTCTCCAGGGAGTAAGACAATAAAAGCTGTTTTGTTTTCCATGGAGCAAATCACTTTTAGAGCACAAGCTAGGAGCTCTCCACCATCCCTGTTTTTGAAACTCCATTCTGCTTTTTCTGTTGTTTTAATAACTCTTTTGGATACTAAAAGAGGGAATATATGCATATGTTTTTTTCCCTCTATTTGCTTCTCTAAATCTCCTTTAATATCATCCATTATTGCCCAAAGGTGGCTACACTACCACAAGTAGTTTGGTAAAGATAAAAAGAAGCACAATTTCTCAAAACATTTTGAAAAGCAATTCTATTTATTTTTATTTTAAAAAATATTATTTTTCATTCTTTTAGGAAAAAAAAACAAAAACTCCACAGTGACATTTCAATTTTACTCAACAAGCAGAGTTGAATGAAGTCACTATCAAATCTAAAAGCTGTAAACGGCTTATCCTCTCTTTTAAAATGAGAAATTCAAACATAGAATTTTTGTGAAAGTGAATATCACTAGAGCATATTGCTTGCTTTTAGGAATCACCTCTGAGAAGAGACTCTGACTGACCATCCCCAAACCATCTCACCTCCATGAGAGCGTATGAATAGCCAGTGGGCCTCATTTCATGGGTATGGAACTGATCTCCGTGTTGATATAGTCTTGACTGTCCTGACAACTCTCCTGGAGTGATATCCTGGAGAAACAAACTTGCCTACAATGCAGCTTCCTGTCAAATTAGCATATGGTAGAGCATATGGAGTGACAACGAGATAACTGATTTCTTAGACCTGAGAAGATGAAAAAAAAAAAAAAATGAAGAAAAGACATATCTCTCATTGAAAAGACAGCTGCCCAGCACACAATTGTCTCCCAGTGGATTGGTACTGGCAAAGAAAACTGTCTTGACTGAAAAGAATGCTGCCAAAAAACTGACCTTAGGAGGAATGGGAGAGCACAGAGCATGATATTTACATTCTTTTGAAGTCTCTTTCAAGTTTTGTAAACCACTCCTAAAAATACACTCAACTATAACTAGAAATATATTTCCTGTTGTCTTAGAATGGCTTGAGATCGGTGATGCACTGGAAAAGGTATATTCACTCTTGTTCATTCTTATATCCTTTAATTTTTTTTTGCATAGTCTGCGTAAAATAAAGCAATCCAACAGATTAGTAATATTAAATATGTGCATTTTGTTTTTCTTTCTTACCTCTTTCTCAATTTAGAAGCTTAGAATCTTTTTGAAAACTATACTAAACCCACAATATATTTTGCTGTCCCACACATTCTGAAGAGAGAGCACTAATCTCCTGTGATTCTTTCTTTAATTTGCAACTATTGCTAAGTGTTTCTGCATTACACCACTTTACCACACAACTGTCAGTAAAGAACACTTTGAAGATATTTTATAACATTTTATGTGGGTGACAAGTTGTTTCATAGCTTTTTATTTGGATAAACTTGCAAAGTCCCACCAATCAGAAATCTCATTCTCTTTCAAATAAATGAATTTTAATGTTTTAAATATTAATCATTACAGAAACTACTTTGTCAGAACATATATATAAAACATCAAAATATGTAACATTTATAAATTTTTAAAAAATTTTTGAGGCTCCTCCAGACTGTTTTCTATGCAATCAGCAGTAACGTGACGGCTATGTGTAAAGACTGAGGCATGATACAGTAATCAGGGGTATCGTTTCATAAACTGTATAAATGTCTAACTAATGTACTGTATACTTGAAACTAATAATAAAACAAAATTAAATGCTAAGAAAATATGTAGACATTTATGTAGTGAGATCGTCAATGAACATTTCAGAAGTTCTAACCTCCATGAACTCTTGCTATAATTTCTGTCATAAAGGGCTATGACATTTCTCAAAAGACTTTTACTAAAACTCTATTTCACATAAACCTGTTTTAGAGTATGTCTATCTTTTGTCATCAATGATGACTCATTTCCACAGCATCTAAAATTTATGACTCTAATTGTCTTCATAGATGAGCTTATTTTTCAAGTATACCATGGCTACTTTGAACTTTATTCATGAAACTGTATCTCATTAAAACTGATCTTCATTTCATGATATTTTATAGTTCAACCACCATGCCTTAGACATTGTCAATTTCCCAGTGAAAGACAATAGGAGTTCAATTTATATGTATTTATCTGTATTGAACATAATTGTCTGGCCCTTTCCAATTGTCCCAATATGTGTCCAATTTTGCATTCCCTTTCTTCCCCCCAACTACTCAGGATTCTAAGATAAGGTATTTCATCAAAATATTGAACAATCGAAAAACCAAAAACCAATGTCATTTTTAAGTCTCTGTATTCTCCTTATCATTTGCTAGTTACAGTCATGCCTATTTTCTCTTCTTTTGCTTTAAAGCTATAGAATAGTATCCAGGGATTTAAAAACAAAACACAAACAAACACACAGACAAAACACAACTCTGTGACGACATCACATAACATGTTTTATATTCAGGGAGACTTGGGATCAAATCCCACCTCTACTATTTGGTCTTCCTTAAGTTACTCAAGTTATCAGAGCCTCAGTTTCCTCAACTGTAAAATTAGAATATTGTCTTCAGTTTTAGAGTCTTCGTAGGACTCATGGAGTCACAATATCCAACATTTAACTTACTCAAAATTAAATAATTTTACCTGAGAAAGGAAGGATAATGTAAATGGTATGGATGATCTAATCAACTGTACTAGCAAATAAGTCTCTGCCCTGGAGAAAGCATGACATGAGGGATATAAATTTGTTAACTTCTTAGTTAAAGATAAATATTTTTATGCTATACAGTTCTAAAATGCAAGCTGCCAGTTTCAAACAGAAATAGCAATCTGTTTCAGTGCTGAAGGAAAACCTGGCTCTGTTAGATTTAAGGAAAAGCAGTCAATCTGTCCTGCCTTGGAAATTCTCAAAGAATATATTTGAGTATATGAAATAATCACCTTACTGGCTAACTTTAGAACCTAACAATTGTGAATGATACAATTTTGTTTTACTCTACAACAGTGTTTGTTAATTGCCTTGCCTGATACCTGTCATTCATTAATGACATTCAATCACATTAGGCAATTATTGTTCATTGCTTTATTACTATAATAAAATAACTACCACTGCTAAATTCTTTAGTCTCTTGATGGCTTACAGTGATTCATCCAAATCTTTCCACTTTCCTCAAGTGCTCTATTCATTCCTCCCTCTTCACTTATAGCAGATATTCAATTTCCATTGTTACTCCTTTAATTAGAGTTATTCAGTATGAATATATCTTTTTCATATTTTCCCATCCCAAATTATCCCTTTATATTTAAACTCCCTCTTTTACTTTGGCCCGTTTCAGAAGAAAAATAAACCTTCTCTAACTTAAAGCTAAGATCTCATATCTGTGTCCAAATCTCACCCAATTACATATCCTCAAAGGTTTTGTTTTATTCACTTTCATAATTCCTAATTTGATCTCCATTTTTTCTATTATTTGAATTTATTATCAGATCGTCTCAATACTAATAACTCACTTTCTTCAATCGTGCTGTGAAAGAAGGAATAGCAGCTGGTCTATAACCTATTCTCTCGATTGCATGGTGGTATTTATTAAAATGCTTTTAGTGGAGCACATATATCTATCTATGCTGGAATTATCTCTCTTTGGTCTGCTGGGATTCATCTGTATTAGGTATATAATAATCTGACTATAAAATTATTAAAGCATAAAATGGAGATGTTTTGTGGTTAAAACAGTCCCCTTTGTGTGAATGATGCCAGACATGCATAACTCAGATATCTTACACGTTAAAGCTGGGCTGGAGTGCATTTAGTGAAGGATATACAATCCTAGAGAGAGCATTAAGATTTTTCAGACTTCAGTCTTTCTCTGTGGCTTTTGATTGCCTGTTTACATTAAATCAGGGATCTGCAAATAAAGCCAATAAACAAATGAGCTCTTAACAAAAATAATAAAAATGTGAGACACAGTTTGTGTGGCCCACAGAGTCTAAAATATTTACTATCTGGCCATTAATAGAAAAACTTTGCCACTAACTTCTTTAAATTATTAATTATGTTTGGTCCTTGGATAAGAGCTCTGAATTTTGTGAGACTTACTTGACAATTGACCCTTTCTGCTATCATGCCTACTGTCCTCATTAGATTAAAAAACTTCTTGAAAGAAGAAGCAAGAGTCAGTACCTTGGGTTCAGTGTACCCACATGTATAATAAATATCTCATTCATCCAGAAATAAATCCACTTGTACACAGTCATCTGATTTTTAACAAAGATGCCAAAACATCGAAAGGGGGAAAAAAGTCTTTTCAATGATGAGATTGGAATAAATGGTGTGATGGGAAAAAAATAAAAATAAAAAACTTGCATAGCTGTTTATAACAGCTTTATTTATAATAGTCAAAATCCAGAAGACCCAGCTTTCTATCAATAGGATAATTGGCAACCAAACTGTGGTGTATTCATATAACAGCATAATATTCTGCATTAAAAAGAAATGAACTACCGAAAAACCCAACAATGTAAATAAATCTCACAATCATTATATTCAGTGAAAGAAGTCTTATGCAAAACAAAATATCATATATTCTTTCATTTACGTGAAATTCTATAACAGGTGAATCTACTTAATGGTGGAAAAGCATTGGAACGATGGATGTCAGAAGGCAGAGATTGGGGCAGAGCTTAACTTGAAAAAGTTATTTTCTCCATGTGTGCACAAAGAACAGGTCATGTGAGGAAGACGGTAAATTTCAAACCCAGAATAGAGCTTTCACCAGAAACTGAACACTTCTAAACCTTGATCTTGGACTTCCCAGTCTCTAGAACTGTGAGAAAATAAATTTCCATTCTTTAAACCATCCAGTCTATGGTATTTTGTTATGTCAACTTGAGCAGATTAATAAAACAGGTGTTATAAAATTCTTCCAACTCCATTATATGTTTGAAATTTTTCATATGAAAAAGAATAAAAATAAACCCAAGAAATCATGGGGATAAAGATTAAGAGCATTACCTTTGAAATTATGAAGAACTGGGTTTTTACTTTAGCTCTGCAAGTTGCTAATTGGGTAAAAATAAGTGTGCCACTTAATCTATGCTAGCCTCTGGTTCTCATCTAAAAAAATAGAGATAATAATAAAACATGTCTCTCTCAGTTTGATGTAAGCATGAAATAAAATATTATATATGCTAGCACCTACCAAATCATTAAGTGCTCAAATAACATTTGCTGCTAATAACATTTTTTTTCTATTCAATTATCTTGCAGATTTTTTAATTACCTGACAGATTTTTACTACTACCTTGAAACAAATGAGAAACTGTACGTGAGTACTCATCTCAGCTTTCTGGCTTATACTAAGCACTAGGTTAATATGTATCCTTTCATTTCTTCCCTTCAACATTATCATATGTTCAATCCATATCAGTATATGTTATTATTATCTTGCTTTTTAAAATTACATATTTCATATGTAATTGTTTTTTCACATGTTTACATGGATTTCTATAAAATATATCCTTAATTTTGGCTGGTTTCGACATTTATAGACATAAGATTATACCATGTATATTAATGTGTATCTTACTTTTATCTTTGAGCAAAAAAAAAATTAAGATTCTTGCAATACAGTAATAGCACGATTTTCATTTTTCACTATGTTATAATATTTCACTGCATAAATGTGTGATGGTTTATTTATTCATTATTCTGTTGATAAACAGACTATTTTCCAATTTTTATGTTACTCAGCAGTGATACTCAGGTCATTTAAGGTTAATGTCTAGACAGAATGTGTCCATGTGGAATGGTGAGCAGCATTTATTGATGTCCTCTCAATTAATATGACACACTAGTAAATTACTGAATAAGTTATCTTTCATATTAAAATCCTTCTGTATTGGACTCCTATTTAGAAAGCTTTCTCCATACAAATCAGTATTTAAGAAAAACTTTTCACCATTTTGCAAAGAGTTATGGATTTTCAATTTGCTTTTTATTAAAACCAGTTTTATTTTTATAAAATGACTAACAAAGTCACAATTAAAGTGTTATTATTGAGTTAGCCAGACACAAAGCATATTTTGAATGTATTGAACAACTTTAACCTTCATGAAGGACCATATTTTAATCAACACTAGAGACATTCAAATTTTCCTAAATGTTTGTCACTGCATGGCTAAATTTTAGATTAAAGGTCATTGTATCTAATAAATAAATCCATTAAGAACTTGTCAATAACATAGAGACACAGTTTATTTGCTTTACTAACAGCCTGTAAAGAAAAAACTTCCGATATTTTTGACAAGCTAATGGGCTGCTATCTGATCTATAGAGAACAAATGATTTAATTATTACAACAGATGATTCTGAGTTTAGAGTTATAGATTTAAAACCATTTGGGACTTTACTTTTAGCCTTATCATTAGCATACATTGATCACTCTGATTGGCTAATCATTTAATCAGATAGTAGATAACATTTGTTAATAAACTAATTCAAGACAGTTCTCAAACTTTGAGAGAGAATTAGTAGTCTTATATTGTGTAAATATACCCTTGAAATCTGAAAATGAGCCTTAATAGTGCTTTTATGTGAAAGTTATTAAAATAATTAATTCCAATAGGAATATATGAGAAAATATATGTACACACATTTTGTTATTAATGAAAATAAAGTATCTTATTAGAAAACTTGAAAACAGAGAAATACTTTGGTTTATTGTTTATTTTGTATTTGAGTCCTTCGTTAAAATTCACCAGTATAACAAAAGTCTGTTTTTAGAATTATTTAACATGATAATGAATCCTATTGCTCAAATGTAGAAATGTTCTGAGGTACAATGAGAAGGACCTTAAGTTACATTGATTCACAGAACAATTAAACTCTCATATGTATTCCCTAAAGAGCTTCCTCTATTACAAATAACACTGACACAAGAGGAGGAGTTGAACATTCTGGTTAAATGATAATGGATGGTACAAAATGTAATGCTATAAAGGTATGAATAAGACATAAGGAAATTGTTTCAAAGGCCAGCCCAATCCCTCTTTGATACAAACCCAGGGGCCTTTCACTTTCCAATGAGCTCAATTAGCCCCTTTGCTCCATGACATCACAAAGTAACTGGTTTAAACTGTGCTTCAAGAGCCTTTTATACACAAGAATTAAATGAGCCTGTTTCATATAATTTCAGTTAATGTAAGTGAGCTTCTGAAACTGAATTGCTCAGTTATAACACTGAGCTCGAAGCCAGACTGGCTGATTAAGTCCTAGCTGTTTGAAGTGCTTTCTTCTCTTATCTTGAGCTGTGCAGGCCTCAAGATAGCCTGAGGAGACCTGAGCCTAGTCTTGAGGAGATTTCTGTCTCCTCTCTACAGAGAGGAATGGAGACCAGATAAGCACTGTGCCATAAAACTGAAAACAAACCAGAAACTTGTTGCCAATTCTGAGAAAGACATGGGGTGTTGGGCTGATTAGAAAAATCAGAAAGTTCATAAATAGCGCCCTTGTATCTGACTTTCAATTCGCTGGTACACTGTGCAATTTTAATTGAAAATTACTATTGCCTAGAAATTAACATTATCCTAAAGATGTCCTAGTTAGTTCCAGTTGAGATTTTTACATAAAATGAGCATTAGCAGCAATGAGATAGGAAGGAAGAGGCTGAATATGGTGAGTCATTAGGGCAATGATTAGGACACTTTCCCAGATTTTATTGTATAACCTTTTGAAATCCTCAGATAATCTGCTTTGCAGTTCCCAGGAGAACTCTTTTATGATCTTCAAAGCAAAAATAAGCCTCAGCATGAACTTCCTAACAAACAAATGATGGCATATCTTCCAGTTTAAGATGAAAAAGCAATTGTTTTTCATATGTAATTTAGTGACACCATCCTGCCATGTTTTCCCATATATCCATATACACAGCCTGTTCCCCATCTCACACATACTTTGATATCAGTTCATTTTTGTTTTGAATAGATGTCAAGAGAAATGCAGGACATAGAACCCAAATCAGCCATGCGGTCCCTGTCAGCAGGCAGCCTTGGTGCTGAAGACTCAAACAGCAAACTAAATTATTTGAGAAGAACTCACACGAGCCAGTCAAAATGGCTTAAGCACTTGAGAGAGCAAAACTATTAAAACTAAGCTAGCTCAAAGACTGTTCCTCTCCATGTGCTGTGCTGTTTGCTCAAATAAACCTATAAAGCACAGTAAAAAAAAATAATAATAATAAGAAGAAAACAAAACACCTGAGACTATAAAACTTAAATGATTCTTCCCTCTTGGAGAGCTCGAGACTGCAATGAACCCAGAGATTCACCATTCAAAATCCTAAATAGTTCAGTTTACTACAGGTATTTTTTCCATTGCCTGATCAATGATGTACTTGCTGGTTTTAAGAAATTTTCATAATTCTGAGAGGCTAGGTGATTTTATTTTGTACTTCCTATAAAAGCACTTCTAGAGTAATGCTCACCATAGCAACGGAGCACTCCAATTGTGTTATCTGAATGCAGGTGATGTGAGGAAGAGAACATTTCTCTCATCTTTATGTCAGGATTATGTAAGGTTATAATACTAATGGTTAGGAAACTATATACGGATTATTATACTTGGAGATTCAGCATCAACTTATGAGAAAAGGTATATTTTATGTCATTCCCTAGTGGTATACCAAAGGCTTAAGAATTCATGTTTGCGAAAGGAAATTTCTTACTTAAGGAATACTGTCCGAGGAACATGTATAAATTCTCCATGAATTAAAATGAACAATAAATATCTAAATTCTCTAAGGCAAAATAACTTTAGAGTGTCAATATTATCATTAACATGAAACTGTATCTATAATTAAACATTCAAAATCATGAAATTTTTTTATGTCATAAAAACAATTCATGAATGTGAATTATTATAAATTAATGAGACCAATTTCTCTTATGGCCCATTAGTTAACTCCAAAGTTATTGTTTAAAAATACAAAAGTGTTTTGAATATTGGAATATGTATGTATTAATTTGTTATGATTTGTTGAGTACCTACTATGGACAAGTACTTTACACAAATGGTCTAACTAATGATAGCACTGTTGGGAGGCAGCTATTTGACATTGGTGCTGCTAAGTAATGCATCCAAAGTCACATAGCAGGTTAGTGCCAAAGCCAGAAGTTCTCTCTACCAGCTTTTTTCCTTCTATCCTTCTTTATATTCAACCATTTTTTTCCTTCGAGCTCTTGCAGCCTCATCTCAAAGAAGGATTTCCTCCTTCTTTCTGCTCTGCTTTCTTCTTAACATAATGTTGAAATTAAGAAATCTCCAAAAGCCCAAGACTATAGTTGATGCAATTTGCTGTAAATGGTAAACACCACTTCCCCAAAGCCATCAGAGGTGTGTCACTTGTGATTTCTTCAGGATAAATTTCAGTATCAATCTGTACCTGAAGCCTAATCCAAGTGCAAGTTGTCCTTTGCTGACTTTCATCTCAGGCAGTTTTCCCTTCCAAGACTTCTTACAGTCTATGATGATTACTATAGAAAATAAACAAGGCTTTATTTTTGAAACAATATTAATATTTTATCTTTAAGGCATTAAAGACAATTTAGTATTAATTACAAAATAAGGGATTGTGCTATAGTTCTAAGATTCCTTGAAAAACAGCAGGGGGGCCGTAATGCTCTATATGGCAGGTTAAGTATAATATTTACATATTGCAAAATTTCACTTGCCATTGAATAAGATAACGCTAATATGACTTTCATTTATATTACTGAAAAATCTATCGCAGTGAGGATTTGCACTTTTGCAAGTAAATTTTCATCTACTTAGCTACTTAAATAAAGCATGTTCTACAGCACTATGGAATTCAGGCCAATATTTTCTCCTTCCATATTAAAGAGAATAATTTAATATGATATAAAATTCCTGGTATAAAATTACCTCAAGGAAAATAGAACAAAGACTGATTTCTATAGATACTTCTTGAACTTCTGATAGAGAACCAAGTAATATCTGAATAAACCACAGGCTTCAATATTTTTTTGTGGAGAAACAATTCTCAAGTTATTAATCAAGCCAAAGTGACTGGCTAATGTCTTCACATGTATTTTTGTTTTTGTTTTCCTTTTTCTGACCTATCCACAGGCTTCAGCAAATCTACATTCAATTAATGTGTAGATCACAAGAAAAAATAGGATTGAGATAGCATAATGACTTTAACTTATTTAAATCAATCAGTCAAGAAATGTTTTTGTATTTAGCACTCTTCCTGACATTTAAAATTTATCTTTGGTCTTGTCGCTGTTGGGCCCAATCTGAATTCAGTGTCACCCCAATGGTAGTGAGGACAGAGAGGGATAATGACTGCACTGATGTGAAGTTAGCATTTTTCCTGGGTTCTTCCTCAAATGGCAGAGAAGAATCACAGTTCATTGAGATTTAATAGTATTATTAAAAGTATATTTTAGAAAGACAAAGGATGCCCCAAGGAGGCAAATAGTTCCAGCACTATAATCAACAAAAAGGCCACAAACAATAGAACCTAGGAGGGCAAAAAAGGAGGAGGCAAAAAGAAGAGGAGCCCAGAAGAGCAAAAAGGCCCAGAAGTGGGAGTATCTGCCTTATATTTGGGCCATGATGGGTGGTTCCAAAGGCATTCCTAGGTGATTGGCAAGTGAGGTCATTTTGATTGACACCTGGCTCTTACATAACTTTGCCTAGTGCGTATGTGTGTACCTAGAATTCTACTACCATTGGGGTATTCTTTGGGTGGTGTCTAGGCTGAGCCCCTATTCCTTTGTTCCCCTGTTGCTCATGTCTGACTAGCTACCTAACAATCAGACTTATTAATTTGAAATATCAGAAATCTTTGTGCAATTTGATGTTTGAAGTTCGGATTAAAAATTAAGTCATTTCTTGTTCTTTAACTTAAAATATACCTGTATAATCCCATTAAGAATTTCTCAGAAAGCTTGTAAGAGTAAGGCTTTATCTAACATTTAAGCTTCAAGTTAGAATAGAAGAGTTCACAAACTTCATATAGCATAAGATAGAGCATTAAGTTATTTTAAGAGTATAGTTATCCTATTATTTGTTACTATTTATTTAAAGTCATTTAAAAATCATTTTTTTAATACCAAAGTTTTTCCAATGCCAAATCTTTTCTTTTTTCCTGATAGTATTGAGTGCACAATAATGTATCTATGTAGGTTTCTTGGATTATTATTACTATTATTTTACATTTAACTTGTCCTGTGTACTAGAAGAAACTACCCAATACAGTCATTGGAATCATATTATCTTTATAAAAAAGTCAAAAAGTATATGGGGACAGATAGGGCTATGTCAGGAGTATATATAAAACAAGAATGGCCAAGTGTTAATAATTTTTGACCTAGATGTTGGGTACGTGAAAGTTTATTATACTGTTCATTTCACTTTTACATATGTATTATTTTCTATAATAAAAATTTTAAGCTATATTGCCATAATGATCCCATAGACTGTCTTCAATGTATATTTAATGATTTGAGCCTCCTAGAAGATGTTTAGTTAATTCTTATTATTTTTCATTTCAGTTGAGCTTTATGCATGCATACATAGAAAAAAATAGTTTCTCATCTATTTTTTCATGCCTTCTTTAAAAACCCTATATCATATTTAGTTGACCATTCCATTTCTATATTCTATACCATATTATTTCTATTTTTCTAACCATAATGTGGTTCTTTCTGATTGTTTTCAAGACTTTAGGCTCAGAATTCAGGTAATTCTCTTCTACGTTCTTCAGCAGTTTTTTAAAAAAAATCATTTGGTTCTTATCTGTCTTATGAAGACATAAACTTTACTGGACAAATTTAAAATTGTTAAAGCAATGTCACTAAAATGTATTCCCTTGACATATCATCTTGTTCTAATTGCAGGGCAATGACATATTTAAGAATAAAGAAATTCTTTGTTCAAGGCAGTTGTCCACTATGATTCATTATTTAAGACTAAACTTTGTCCCCTCAGTCAAAACACTCAAGTTAATTTTTCCTGATGGAACATTGGCCTTCTGAAAACTTAAAATGTGTAATGATATTTCATACTGTTCATTTAATGTGGTCTTTCATAGCATTACCATATGCCAGTTATTAGTTCTGTTTCACTTCTCTTCAGGTTGGGGCAAGGCAAGTTAACATATGTCACTGTGCTTAGAATTTCAAAAAGAAGAATCTAAGTTTGAAAAGCTTATCAAAATTATGCCCCCAAGCGAGAGTACCTAAAGTGAGTGAATTTCTCATAACATTGAGTATGTTCCCACGAATGGCACACAGGCCCCAACAAGCATGAGTAACAGCTGACGCTGCAGCAAAACCAGACTTAGGCTCTGCAGGAATCCAACACTGACAACCACAGTGGCTTAAAAGAGCCTCTGGTGGGAATTTTTAGACAAAAGACCCGAACAGCTTGTAATGTCCTCATTATCTTCAAAACAAAGCATGTTGTTAAGTATGCCAGAGGACTTACTGCTTTCCAAAGAGTCTGTGGTATAAAATGTCCCTCTCTCAATCATGCAGTTAGTATGAATCACCATCTTTAAAGAGAAAGAAATATAAAAGGGTATTACTCAAACATTTCTGGTAATGTAGTGAGTTCTTGAAACATCTAGTTTTCTAGATGATTCCATTATTCCAATTTTAAAATTTTTATGGAATGTTGACGTAATTACAAGAGGATCTCCCTGAGAAACATCTTAATATACTTTCCTAACTTGATTTTTTATGTTATATTTATCACCATGTCTTTAATTTTTTAAATAAATTTTCATCTTTACCAATTTTCATTTCAGAACTTCACTGCAGATTTTAATGATGTTATTTGCATTTATAAAGACTTTCTTTAAGACGTAAAAGTCAAATGCTTCAGCCAATTCATTCTTAGAGAAATGAGTAGTTTCTAATACTAAGGTGTTCTGAGACACACATTTTAGGAGATATTTGGAGAAAAACAAGGTTTTTCTGACTATTTTATGAAAAATTTTCTATTTGCCAAACATGTAATCCACTAATTCTACAGTCCAAGAATTTATCATCTTTATTTATGGTATACTTACCTAGTACAAGCTATAGACTAAAGAATGTGTTTGCCAATATTACTTTCTATTTAAGGTTATTGAAATATTTTACTGCGAATTAAGTATTGAATTTGTATTTCAGTGTTTCTTGACTCACAAAATGTTTAATTTTAATAACTTTAAAAGCCATATTGTAGAATGACTAGGAGTTAATATGACACTTAAACCACTGTCTAAAGTATACAGGTTATATTCAATTTATGTCAAACGCCAATTCTTAATGGCTTTAAAATTATTGACGTAGCCATCTGCTAATTTCTAGACATGAACATTAAAGAAAAATTGTGAATGTAATAACATTTTAATTTCTCTAATAATGTTTGTCAGTCACCTCTATTTTTCTTGGATCTGACTTTATTTATTCAATTACTATACGTATTCACTTAACTTGCATGATGGCTCCTTGATCTATAGAGAGTGAACATACCAAATTTATTTTGACAGAATATAATTTTCTGAATATTTTTTCACCCATCTACATAGTTTTATCCAAAGTCAAACAAGAAAAAACATAATTTGCTTCTCTTTCTTACAAGTAAACTGTGCTAGTGTCAAATTATAAACAGGATGCTTTGAAGAGAAGATTTTCTTTTTAGAAAAAAATTTTACAAATTTGCATTGTTTTAAGAAAAAAAAAAATCTGTCGTATTATTAGTTTCCTCAGAAAAGATACTGTCACATGTGCTTTAGGATCATCATGACAGTCTTCCAGTGCAATTAATATTTTGTTTTCAACAAGTACTTTTATCGCTATATGTTAAATTGTTTTGTAATTTAGAAACTATATTTTCAGACAAGCTAAGCAAGAAGGATATGCAGTAATATTTTATTTATTCACTTATTCAGCCTATATCAGTAGCAGACCACTATCTGCTAGACACTGTGCTAGACCCTCAGTATGCACTGCTAAGAAAATAGAAAATCAAATAAAGAGAAGACAACAAACAATACTACGTCCAAGGAGGAGGGAAAAAAATCACACAAGTGCAATAAAGGAAAAGAAGAGATAGAGAAATGGAGGGAAGGAGGTGAGCTAAACCTTCAATGAGGAGAAGAAGCAACAGTCAGAGAAGAAAACATTCTGGGCAGAGTAAACAGCTTGTGCAAAGCTCTAATTTGGAGGAAAAAGAAAAGCAAACAAATGAAAAAAAACTTTACATATTTGAAGAACTGAAAAAAGGCCAGAATGGAGAAGTGTAATTGAGAAGGAAAGAAGCACACAATCAGGTCAGAGAAGGGAATGTATTGGAAATCTTAAATTCAATAGTCATTTATTGTTATTGTTGTATTGTTGTATTTTTACTATCTGAGCAGCTATCATTTTATAAATGAAAAAAGAGAGAGAATTAGTGATAACATTCTTTCTCTTTCTAGGTTCTTAGAGTATAAAATCAAGATTCAGAAAGACTTTGTGAGTAATTTTTTCTTTTCTGAAGAAAGACATGGATTCCTTTGATGGCTGGGCTCAGGAATCTATCATCTGTATCATGAAGTTGAGTGTCTAAAACTTGAACAAATCAATACCTAGCCCTTTTCCTACAAAGCTTGTGTCTCTTTTAAAGCTTTCAATATACGCTCTGAAATAAATGTTTCTGTGGCAATTGCTTTCTCCTTCATTTTCTAGTATTTTAATTGCTTTTATCATTACTCTTTTAATATCGAAAGATTACTTATCTTTGTGTTTTTTGTTTTGTTTTGTTTTGTTTGTTTTGCTTGAACAACCCATCGAAGAGTAATGAAGTGCTGTTTTCCTTCTAGGAATTAACTGCAATGACTATCTGCAAGATCAATTATTATTTTTTATATATATTCTTCTAGAGGTTAGTTTGGAGGCTGACCCATACAATATAAAAGGAAAGAGATCCATCAGTTGTGGCACTGAGGAGACTACAACTGTTTATTTATTTGCTTCCTGCAACTCTATTTCTTTCCCATTTTACAGTATCTGTGCTTAGTTAATCATTCTGATCACTTAACATACTAATTTCTGCCTTCTCTTTAGACATCTTAAAAGAATAGTGTTTCACGATTTCATTCAAAACTATTTCCTGCAGTTTCAAATGTCACCAACCCTTACGTACTGGATACCATTATAACATTGACTAGACAGTCTCATGGCATTTTTTAGGATGAACTGCAAAATTCCATTTGCTCAGAGACCCAGTGAAGAGTCATGTTGTGTGATTCCTAAGACTGGCCTCTTGTGAAAATTTCAAATTTTCAGAGGTCTGAATCTGAAATATTTGGCTTCAGTAGGTCTCATATTGGGTCCTATAAAATGCTTTATCAACCATTAGCACAGATCTAATTCAGGTCTTCTGACCACACAAGAACACTGGGTTCTAGAAGTAGGCAAGCTGAATTATTCGATTCTCTTTTTTTCTTTACTAGATGTTCTATGTGAGAACTGGGAGTGTTTTTATCTGGTTCAAAGTAAGATGGGTTTAGCAGCAGTTAGAAAAAGCTCAGAATATTTAAAAATGGTAGTGCATTTTTCTTATATGTTACAGAACACTTTCATGTTGAGTCAGTTTATGACTGGTACAGTGACTTCACAGAGATTGCAGGGACCAAGACTCTTTTGATCTTGCTGCTTTGTCATTCTCAGTGCACCCATACCATGTTTTATTTTACTTCACTTTATTGAGCCTCTCAGATATTGCATTTGTTACAAATTGAAGGCTTGGGACAACCGTGCATCTAGCAAGTCTATTGGAGCCATTTTTCCAACAACATTTGTGCACTTCATGTCATTGTGTCGAATTTTGATAATTCTAATAAAATTGCAAACATTTTCATTATTACTATATTTGTTATGGGGATCTGTGGTTAGTGATCTTTAATGTTACTATTGTAATTACTTGGAGGTGTCATGAACTAAAAATGACAGTGAATTAATCAACAAATTTATGTGTTCTGATTGCTCCACCATTTGGGCATTGCTCTATTTCTCTCCCTTTCCTTGGGCTTCCCTATCCCCTGAGAAATGATAATATTGAAATTAATCTAATTAATTTACTTGATTACGCTTAGAGTCCTACAGTAGACTCTAAGTGTTCAAGTGAATGAAACAGTCACAAGTCTTTCACTTTAATTCAAAAGCTAGAAATTATTAAGCTTAGTAAAGAAGGCCCATTGAAAGCTAAGATAGGCCAAAAGCTAGGCCTCTTGCACCAAAAACTTAGCCCAGTTGTTTCAAAAGAAATTAAAAGTGCTATTCCAGTAAGCACACAAATGAAAAGAAAGCAAAACAGCCTTATTGATGATATGGAGAAAGTTTTAGTGGTCTGGATAGAGGATCAAACCAACCACAACATTCTTTTAAGCCAAAACCTAATCCAAAACAAAAATCTAATTTTCTTCAATCTTCTAAAGACTGAGAGAGATAAAGAAGCTGCAGAAGAAAAATTTGAAGCTAGAAGAGTTTGATTCATGAGATTTAAAGAAAGAAGCCATCTTCATAACACAAAGGCAACAAGGGTAAGCAGCAAGTGCTAACCTAGAAGCTGCAGCAAGAGGATCTAGCTGAGATAATTAATGAAGTGGCTACACTAAACAACAGATTTTCAGTGTAGATAAAACAGCTTTTGTTGGACAAAAATGCTGTGTAGGATTTTCATAGTTAGGGAGAAGTCAGTCCAGGCTTTAAAGCTTCAAAGGACAGGCTGATTCTCTTGTTTCAGGCTAATGCAGCTGGTGATTTTAAGTGGAAGTCAATACAATGTTCATTTACCATTCCAAAAATCCTAAGTCCCTTAAAATTATGTTAAATCTATTCTGCTTGTGCTCTATAAATGGAACAACAAAGCCTGGATGATAGCACATCTTTTTACAACATGGTTTATTGTATGTTTTAAGCCCATTGTTCAGACCCACTACTCAGAAAAATGATTTTTTTTTTCAAGATATTATTGCTCATTGACAATGCACCACTAACACAACATTAACTCTGTAGCCTATAGATCAAGAAGTAATTTCAAGTTTTAAGTCTTATTATTTAAACAATACATTTTGTAAGGCTATAGCTGCCATAGACAGTGATTTTTCTAATAGCCCTGAGTGAAATAAATTGAAAACCTTCTGGAAAAGATTCACCATTCTAAATGTCATCAAAAACAGTCATGATTCATTGGAAGAGGTCAAAAAATCAACATTAACAAAAGTTTGGAAGAAGTTGATTTCAGCCCTCATAGATGACTTTGAGATGTTCGAGACTTTAGCGGATAAAATAACTGTATATGTGGTAGAAGTAGCAAGAGAACTAAAATTGGAAGTGGAGCCTGGAGATGTAACTGGATTATTGTATTCTCATGATCAAACTTTAGCAGTTGAGGAGTTGCTTCTCATAGATGAGCAAAGAGAGTGATTTCTTGAGATAAAATCTACTGCTGGTGAAGATGCTATCAAGATTGTTAAAATGGCAAAAAAAGATTTAGAGTGTTACATTAACTTAATTGATGAAGCAGCAGCAAGTTTTGAGAGGACTAACTGCAATTTTGAAAGAAGTTCTACTGTGGGTAAAATATTATCAAACAGCACCACATGCTACAAATAAATCTTTTGTTAAAGGTAGAGTCAGTCAATGAAGCCAACTTTATTGTTATTTTATTTTAAGAAATTTATATAGCCACCCCGACCTTTAACCTTGATCACTTAGCAGTCATCCACATCAAGGCAAAACCCTCCACCAGCAAAAAAATTACAACTTGCTAAAGGCCCTAAAGATGATAAGCATTTTTCAGTAATAAAGTATTTTTAAATTAAGATATGTACTTTTTAAAAACACAACACTACTGCATGCTTAGTAGACTGTAGTATAGTATAAACATAACTTTTATATGTACAAGGAAACCCAGCAATTTGTGTGACTCACTTTATTGTGCTATTTGTTTTATTATAGTGGCCAGGAACCAAACCACAAAATCTTCCAGGTATACCTGTGCATAAAATACAGTTAATGGTTCCACATGGCCACTTGAGCTTAAGCTGTAATTTCTACATTCCAGTAAGCAGAAGTAGCAAGAGACAAAAAAGGCTATATTTTTCTCTGGAGGCTATAAGCCACACTAAAACTCAGAAATTACTTTACTAAAGAATAAAAAGAAACAGATATTCAATACTGTGTCTTATCATCTAGCACAGCATCTAGCAAATAAATACATTCATTTAGTTGATATTCTGTGAATTAATGTCCCAGCTGTATCCTAGTATGCTATCTCATTAAAACCTCACACTAATCTTCTAAACCATGCATTATTTCAACTGTTTTACAGAAGAGAACGCAGAAGCCCAGAAAATGTAAGAGACTTGCCCATAATTATGCACTGAAGTAGGATTAGAGCTCTAGTCTTGAACTTTAAAGACATTTTATGTGTCTCAAAGGTAATGATAGTCTTTTATAGCTTTCCATGGAAACTGCCTCTTTCTGTATCTGTTCCTGTTGCTCTTGGATGGAGACTGCTTCTGAGAAACCCATGTTTATCCTTTCTTGGTTCTGCCCTTTATGGTCATCTAATTTACCAACCTAGTGCTACCAACTACTTACGCTTCTTTGCAGGTTTATATTTTTTCCCCAAACTGAATGGAAGATATGGAATCACACAGAGAGAGGCATTTAAATGATGTTGGTAAAGGTGCTGGGCCATTTCCATGTAGATCTATAATTCATGCTTACTCTCTTCTTTAAAATATATATTGGATATGATGTTTATCTCATATTTATTGAATAATACAATGATGTCAAGGAGAAATTCCAAATTTAGAAGCTTGCCTAACAAGAGCCAATAAAACTTACTTAGATTATCTTCTCAGATCTGAGGTTATGTGGAAGAGAAGCAAAGCAGGGAATTTGTGTCTCTGAGATTTCATTCTCTCACTTGTTTCCTTGAGCCATATGGCTGCCTTAATTTCCACCCACTATTTGAAATATATGTTTATAGAAATAAATATGAAATTGCAACTAAAGTAATATAAAAACTACAAATGCAAAACATGATACTGACAAATACTGACAAAAGTCTGTGCTCTAAAATCAATTAATTACTCAGCATTAGCTTCAGATGTTATAGTTCATAACCTCATTGAAAAAGTATACATGTTTATGGATATAACATTTTTGTAATAAGTTTATTAATTTCTAAGTCTCTTAGCAGTGAACATACTATTTGTTTTTCCTAGATGAACATTTTACATCGTTCTTTCAGTGAATATTTCATTAAATAAAAAAAAATGGAAGTCAATAAAATGACTTCCTATTCATACATCTCTAAATATTTCAAAGGAGATTTTTTCCTTTGGTGTAAAGACAATAGGAGTAATTGCATTCTTTTTTTTTAAGGTTGAAATTCCAAATGACTGGTCAAGTTGAAATATTTTTTTGTTTTTCTAGTCTTAGAAACTAGACTAAAAATATATCGCATTAGATAATTTCAGTTTCTACTAGGATGTTTTGGTAGAAGAGAGTTCTAAGTCCCTGTATGCGATCACTGGCAAAAAATAAACAGTAAGAACATTCATAGTGATAGTAATAATGATAATAATATCAGTCAAGATTGAGCAATCTGTTGAGTGACAGCACCAAGAAAACAGATATACACACGTGTGCATACACACACACAGATATACACATACTTTTGCGCTATCTTCACAACCATTTACTAATGTAATACTTTTGAGTATTGTTAGTCTTCTGCTTGTATAAAAGACTGTGTACTTAAATCTACCAGTCTTCCTTTTTACTGAAAAAATAAAAAGACCTTGAAAACTTTCTTATCATTGGTGAGTTAAAGGTGCTTGTGAATACTGCATGAAAGCTGAAGACATATTTGTGGCTGAATAATACTATATGCATATTTGTGGTAAGGTAGTGTAAAAAAAAGATTGAATAAGTGATGACTCCAGCTCTGAAAATTGTATGGTTCATTGAATAAATATAAACAAATGCATTAAAATACAAAACTGTAAGTGCATTTGGTAACTGTTTTCAGTTATCATGAAGAACCATTAGTAACACTGATAGAGCATTCACTAATTGCAGAGCAGGCTAAGGGGCAACACTTTCTATGTAAAGAAATACCAGAGAAATAACATGAAACTAGATACCAAATATATATATTTAGAAAAAATATATATTTTTTAAAAATTCAGAACCTTCAAATATATATATATTTTGTTGAATCCTTCTCACAACTTTTAAGATTCTGAATTTTAAAAATATACATATTTTTATATGTATATTT
>NW_006434897.1:6693459-6702670 GCF_000325575.1 Pteropus alecto | reverse complement strand
ATATTTTTAAAATTCAGAATCTTAAAAGTTGTGTGTGAAGGATTCAACAAGCTGGGTTGAACAACATTAAAATGAATCCTTTATTGTAAGACTTCTCAGACCTGCTAATATACTAATTTACATCATGTAACTATGAAGCGAGGATTTAGTTTGAAGTACTTTCCAACCCTCTACCCTTTTTTTGTAGAAGTGTTGAGGCTATTGTTCCACAGACTAGTAGAATCCCAAGGGGCTATGAACAGAGCTTCAATCCTTTGCTTTCTCAGAAAATGTTTCCAAATTGAATGTTTTAAATGTACCAGCATTTATTTTAAAACACTTTATTAAATTTACTTTATTATTAAAATTTTATAATGGTTATTCCTTTATTTTTAAAGCTTACAAGTGTTGACTGTCTATACATACATTTTTTTCTTTTGAAGTCTATTTTCAGATCCCGAACTCTAAATGTGCAGATATGTCAAGTCCATGATAGCCCAAATAATATGAATTTAGAATGCATTAATTATCTTTTGGTGAGAAACAATTAATTTTCCTCATAATAACTAGTAGAAAGAAAAATAAAAGCTGTGGACAGAGTAAAATTTTACATTCCGACCAGGGGAGTTCCATTGACAACTTAATTCTCTGAGCCTTTGTGGTATTCTTCCAGTTTGCTCGGTTTATTTGGTTCCCCTGAGATTCCTATTAGTCCCTCTATTGCTGCCCAGGAGGGCACTAGGAGCTTGCCTAGGCCCTACCACCCTTAAGTAAGAGAAGGGAGTTCCCTTCCATGGAGAAAAATAAGACTTTCCATGTTAGACCACTTTTCATGTCTGGATACCCCTTACTATTGCCACCCAGTTGCCTCGTGTCTTTAATATAAAAACTACAAATGCAGGTCCACAGGAGGGTGCTCTCAGGTCCACAGGAGAGACTTGCTAAGCTAGAAACTTATCGAAGTGGAATTCCCTTAGTTGATGCCATCCAGCCACCTGGTTTATCTCAGTGGGAAAAGGGAGGGCCCATCCTAGTAAAGAAGGAGAGTTTTTCCCCTGACTGCTTGTTATCAGCAGGACTGTCAGGGAGTGTCCTTTGCCAAAGTTGCCACATCTGCTAGTTTTTTGACAGTGCTTCCCATCGATCTGCAGCAAAACTGAGCCTATCTGAATTATGTTCTCTTGTTAGACTGGAAGTCAGGAAAGGCCAGATTCTGTTGTGTTGGTAGAGCTCTGCTGTTCTGTTGTTTCTCGAGTTTGGAGTCCCCAATCATTCTCACCCTGTTCTTTATAAGATTCAGAAATTTCTATCAGTTGCCTTTTACACTTTTTCCAGGGTTTATAGTTGTACTTTATGGAAAAGGTCAGGAAAAATCATATCTAGGCAATGTTGTCTGGACCTGATATCTGCCATATTATTTGGAAACCACCATAGTACTTTCTTCGTAATATACATCTAGTATACATTTATGGAATAAACACATAAAGAAAGACAAACTATAATTTGTTGATGTCAAGCCACAAATACTTCTTGAGATTTGCTAGAAATCTTTAGTGATTGCTTTGTTAAAATTGGCATTGTAGCTGGAAAAAAAAATAGCCTCTAGGTTACTTTTTTTTTTTCACATTTCTTAAAGGATTCTAACTCCTAGCTATTCATCATTGATATGCCCTGGTTAATTCATTGATCCACTTATTGTCCAGGTACCACCAGTCACACCATTAGAGTCCTCTCACAAGGGCTTGATCAAGATACAGCATCCTGGCAACAACTAAGTTGAATGTGATACTCGCTCATGGCATTGTAAAGTCTGAAATATGGTCATGGTAAAATCCAAAGTTCACAACACAAGCAAAGTGGTAATAAGCAACAGGACGCTGGGTAGATTAAAATCATAGGTGCAAGTATTACAATGTCAGAAGTTCAGAAGGTGAGGAACATGCTGGGAGACAGAATATGAGTTAATCCATCAAAGCGTTTCATACAGAAACTATTTCCCTGTTTCATTTTGACCAAGTACCCGGGACAGCAATGTCACCTTATATATGGAATATTTATTATATCTATGACTTGAGTGTGTAGAGCAAAAACATATAATATTAATAAATAAAATTGAAGAAAAATTTCTCTTTGCTCTTTTTCACTCCATTGTCCCATATTCATTAGCTTAAACCATCAACTTTTTCAGTTTATTATCATGTAAAACATATTGCTAAGTAGTTTGCACGCTTAATGTTTTTCATGCACTGTAAATTACAAACCTTCAGTGTCTGGTTTATGTGTATTTTGTATGTATTTTCATTTAGCCTTACAGATTAAATGATTTTCACAATTTATAACATAAAATAAAATAAAATTAAAATTATAAATAAGTTTAGACTCCCTATAAAGAAGATGTTAAATGATTTTAATAAACATTTTATCCTAGAATTAAAAAGCATGTTTTTGCTGTAAAACTAGAGGCATCTATGGTAGGTTACATTACTTTCTTCTCTCGGAATTACAGTTTCCATTCTAATTTATAGAAGTATAAGTAAAAAGATATGCAGACATATACAATGTCTTGAAACTATCATATTGTTTGCTGGTTTGTATGATAATCCTTAAATGTTACTTCATATTAAGTGTATTCATTTGACTACTAAAATTAATTATATCAATATGATACCTTTCACAGTGTGCAGAATTAAATGTTATTCAGCATTAAGTGCTTTAGCAAATCCATTAGATTTTAATTATACTTTAATTGTACTCAGTAGCAGGTAAAGTGTTTGGTTTTCATTCTTCCATAACAAGAACTACATTAAAATCTTGCTGAAAAGGCAGTCTCTTTGCATTTAACTCATGTTTCAATAAAAATGTTGACTAGATATAAATTGTCTAATGTGAGGAATCTTTTCTAACAGGATTAAAAGAGGCTGAACATAGTAAGTGCATGTGTAATATAATGAAGCATTGTACATGGTCCTTCCTATCTGGTTTAGATGGTTCAAGCTCTCACTACAGGCTTATTTCTCAATTTGGGGAAAATAATTCTGTTCTCATTACTAGCATAACATCCACCCAATAAAAATTGTTCTGTGTCTCTTTTATTGCATTACAAACTTGGAGGGAAAGGAAAATATCTTTAGAATTCCGGCCCTTCAAAAATTAATAACTCTTCTGAAAATTACTCCAGATGACAGAAAATTATTTCAATCTCCAGGGATCTGCATTTCCATCCACAAAAGCTTTCAAGATACAAATCTGATAAATAACATTTTGTCTTTGAAATTATGAGAATTATTTTGTCTTTGGAACCACTAGCAGATACTCATGGACTAAAGAGTCCTTAATCAGAAATTATTTCACAAAAGATATTCCAGATACCACTCTGATTGCAATTATACAGACAGTTTGAAATTGTGCAGGTACTTTTTAATAATATGTGAAAGATTTTTCTTTATTATGGAATTTCAAAATAGACTCACAGAATACATATTCGAAAATGAAAAAATAAAACTAAACTAAACTAAATCAGGTCTATTCAGTAAAGTGTATGTAGTGTGCTAAACAGTTAAACACATTTATATCAAATTATATATAACATCAATATACAACTATAGTGTTGTCCTGATATTAACAACCAAATACACATCATTGGGAATAAAAGAAAGTCTTACCTGTGTATGACAATTCCTGACAGAGATTCTCATTTTTCTCATTTTTGCTTCATGTTTATTTTCTTAAATGTTCTCTGGTCGCATCACTGTCCCAGAGCTAATATACAAGCTGCAGAACTTTAATTTTGTTCTTGCCTCAATAGTTTAAACTCCAGAGTTCAGTTACACAGTATGCCTCCTTTGTAGCTAATTGCAGTGGTAATGATAAGAATATAATATTTTGTAGCCATGTCCTCAGTACAATGACAAAACCTAAGGAAATTAACTTCCCTGTCTCTGTACTTTATGTAATGCTTTCTGTAGTTGTTGCTTGGGAATGGCTTTTCTAAAGTATTAGCTTAATGAGGCATACTAAGTGACTGGAGAAGAAGATAAAGAGTGGTTGAATTCTATCTTGGTATTTGGAGAAGGATGCTTTACTTGAACTATCATAATATACTATGCAGAAGTCTAAAGTTATTTCTACTATTCACTCATCCTCTCCATAGCTCTTCAATCCCATAATTTATTTTTCTTCTCTTCTCTATTATACTCTAACCACACTGGCTTCCAAGCTGTTTCTCTGCTTCAGGGCCTTTCTATGAGCTAAAATCTCTGATCTTCAGATGGCCCTACCGAAGGTTCTATCTATACTCTTCCCCCAAATTTTCAGATGACTTGCTCCTTCAGCTCTCTCACATTTTTGTTCAAATGCTTCCATGAGGACTCCCCAGAGAATCCATTTTAAATTATAAACAACTCTTTAAAACACCAGAACTTTTTGTTATATCTTCCAATATGTTGTATAATTCACTAGCTATTTGTATATTGTCTGTCTACCTCCATGAAACTTGAACTCCACAAAGGTAAAGATTTTGCCTGTTTTGTTTACCTCTATATCTCCGGTACTCAGAAAGGTATCTGGTACATAATAGATGCTCAATAAACATATTTGGAATAAAAGAATAAAGTGTAAAGATGAAAATGAGATTGAATATAAAATATAGTAAAAGATAAGGAATTATATTTAATATAATATGTTATATTTAAAGATCCAAGAAAATAACTCCTCTTAAAACTTCAAAAGCTACCAAAATACACTAAAACTTAGAAATTTCAACAAAGTTAAAAAATTTAAAACACATAGGTTTAAATTTATTTCTATAGTAAAGTAGAAACGTAGAAACAATAAATCTAATCATTTCAGATAAACATTAAAACAAATGTTTTAATTTTTCACCTCAAACTGGTAATTATAAGAGCCACATTTCCAGCTGAGAGATGAATAATCAGAAGATTCAGCTCCACTGTTATTTTTTTTTTAGTCAGAAGTTGACTTATTTGATGTTTAGGAAATTCCCAGCATTCACGGAAAAGTTTCGTCTTTGTTCTTTACTATTATAATATGTTCTCTAATGTTATAATAATGTCTGTTGATTTCATGTGGATTTTGATTTCGCTACATTTTTAGCCATTTATTAACATGTTATCTGTTTTTAATAGATGTATTGAATTATCAATAATTTTCTCATAATTCTTGTCGATATTTCTGTATTGGGCTACATATTATGTTTATGGACTTATACTATAAATAATCATGAAATATATATTATTCAGAAATTATGTACAGAAAAATATCATAAAGGTGGTCATGTGGATTGAATTGTTCCCCTTCAAAATTCATATGATCTCATGTGATTTTCATCACAAATGTGAGAGAAGGAAATCTCTTTGGTTACCAATTTACAAATAAATATATTAGATTCATTCTAACCCCCAGCATCTCACAATGTGACCTTTTTTGGAGAATGGGTCTTTTCAGGAGGGATCAACTTAAAATCAGTCAGTATAAAAAGAATAAATTTGGAGACCGCCTCTCATACAGTTAGAATACCCTGTGAACATATATATGGCTAACTATAAGCCTACAGGAGTCGTCTGAAACAGATTCATTCCTCACAACACTCAGAAAAAATGAGCTCTAAGGACACCTTGATTTCAGACTCTTAGATTCCAGAAATGAATTGAATTGAAACAGTAAATTTCTGTTGTTTAAGCTAGTCAGTTTGTGGTACTTAGTAATGGTAGCATGTAAAATATAAACAATTTTACTTTTGTATGTAAAATAAATGTCATTGAAATGATGTTTTAAATTTAGTTCAAGGTCAAACAGTGTCTGAAAGAGATATTTCTGAACTGCTAAAAAATGCTAATAAAAAGATTCTATTCTCTATTTTCTCAGTAAATCATTAAGAGGATTCTATGTTATATGTTAATATCCACGCAAGACTATAACTTGAAAATTATCATTTAAGAAAAGTAGTAATGACATCGACAGTAATCTTCTTCAGGAAGGTCTGTAAAATTAGTTAATTTTATATATATTTTGAAACATTTGACTTCCCACAGGTTTCAGATGAGTTGCAATAACTGGCCTAGCTAGCAAATCAGAAGTGAAAGGGGCTCACGTTCACTAACACCACGGAATCGTGCACTCTGTGAGCCTCTTGTACAACAGTCTGAGAGACACTGAAACAAGAGATACGTAGGCACCAATCAACCTGCCCTGTGGGCCTTGTGGAATCACTACTCCTCTAGAGACTATTCCTGTCTTTCATCTTCATGATGTAGGACAGTCTCCAATGCTCTTTCTTCTTCCTCACAGTCAATAGCTGAATCTGACACAGAAGCATAAAAAGGAAGTTAAATATGCAAAAAAGGATTGTTGTGATTTCTCCTTCTCTTTTTTCAACAACTGGTGGGTTTCTAAGTAGGGTTAGTACTTAGAGCTCCCAAAGTTGTGAAACAATAACTTGCAGTGGAAGGATTCTGATGTTCAAACACTGGGGATCATTTTCTTGAATTCTTTGAATGAATCTAATGCATTTATTTGTAAATTGGTAACCAAAGAGATTTCCTTCTCTCACATTTGTGATGAAAATCACATGAGATCATATAAAAGTAATTTATAAGCTATAAGAAACTGTGTAAATATTAGTTGTTAATAAATAGATTTAATTAAAATTATATTTAATTACATTAATTTTAATTCTAATTATTAGCATATCATATTTAACTATAATTGAATTAATTTTATTTGGATTCTTTATTGAATTTGTTTCAATTATATTATTGAGAATAGTCAGCACTGTCCTGATAGTCCAAAATGTAGGCACACGTGGAAACAATGGTTCTTATATCCACACTGAAGTAGTTGAGAGAAGGATCTGGAGCCAGACCTCCTGAGTTCAAATACCATCTGTTCTACCAGCTACATGCGGGAGGTTTTAATTTTCCTCATCAATGGAATATATATGAGTAAAGAATAAACAAGGTAAGAAATATAGTATTTTGCTTAGAACTTGGTAAATAATAAAAACGAAACTTAGGTTGTTAGTTTATTATGGTACCATTATTATTAATATGTCCTACACTGCATTTTATTCTAAAATAAAATATCTCTAACTAAATATTAGAATCACCTTTTCAATCAAGCTCTTAAAATAATAAAATTTGCTACTTTTTATATAAGTATTTGGAAGATGAACTTTTATGATGCATTCAGATAAGCTTGAAGGAGAGTTGGCCTTACATAAGGGAGACGTAGAAGAGGTCCCCTAGGGATAACTTATGGGAAGGTATTCTGAACAGAATGAAGAACTATGGACAAGAATAGAGAAGCAAGAAAACTTTCACTGGAATACTAAGCAAGAAAAACACAGTGAAGGAAGATGGTGCGTCTAAATCAACAAGGACCACACCACATCCAAAGGGCCTTGGAATGCAATAGAAATAAACTGAAACTTTATTCTGATGTTAAAGAAGAAGAAACTTTAAACATAAGAATGTAATGATTATACCTAAATTAAAAAATAAAAACCCTCTGGGAGCAATGAAACTGTTGCATTTGAATATGGTTTTTAAGAGCAATGTGATGGGGTGGCAAAGACAGAAATGAACGAGGTTAATGACACATAAAGAGCAATTAAGACACTATATAAAAGGTACAAATCAGGGATGGTGTAGTGGGCGAATGGTACCCAAAGATGTCAGGTCCTAGTAACTAGAAATTGTGACTATTACCATTTATAGTAAAGTTTTACAGATTTGATTATGTTAAATATTTTGAGATGAGAGGATTATCCTGGATTATCTGGGTGGACCATAAATGCCATCAAAAGTGTTATTATGCTAGAGAGACAGAGGAATTTGATACACACAGAAGAGGAGTCAGTGTGACCGTGGTGAGGAGATTGGACTGAGGTGGGAGCAATGAAACTGTTGCATTTGAATATGCAAGGAATGCAAGCAAGCACCAGAAACTGTAAGAGAAAAGGAATAAATTCTCCCTTATCTTCAGGAAAAAACACAGCCCTGTTAACACCATAATTTTACCTCGTTGAAACTGATGTCAAACTTCTGGACTCCAGAACTATGAGAATAAATTTCTGTTGTTTTAAGCTATCAACTTTGTCAAAATTTGTTGCAGTGGCCTTAGGAAACCAATAGAGGTGTCCAATAATTTCTATTATGGATGACAAATCTTATTATTTGGTTTTGGCTCTTCTGTTTACTGAATTGAGAAGATTTTTGTGTCTCTAATACAAAAATAAATAAACTATGATTTTTTATTATTAATTAAAAATTTTGACAAAACTTGAGAGTTATTTGAATAAGGAGAGTTGAACATGGGATCTGTGTGTCAATTTCACTTACTAGTAATGATGTAAATTACTGTAATATCGATTAAGAAAAAATACTATCAATCACTTTTTATCAATATTAAAGCCTTTTACTGACTACTTTCTTGGGAAAGTAGAAAAGATTGTTTAGTAAATGACTCATTCAATCCATACATATGAGAAACTATTTCACAGCAGGAAGGTGTATTTATTAGAGTGCCCTGTAACAGTATTCATACCTTGTTTTTGAAAGTGTTCCACCCTTTTCTCCTTAGTGATGATCCTTACAAAGTTGTATTATTTTTTCTTTTATTTTTAGTCATAATGTATATTTATATATCTATATATTTAGGAGATTGAGTTCTAAAAAACTAATATGTACCAATATGGGTAGATATTTAGTGGCCATACTCTTTAATAAATCCAATTTCCAGAGGGTGAGAGCTCAGTGTTACCCTGCTTCACCATAACCAACCTAGATTTTTAAAGTCTTTCTTTCCAGTGTAAGAAGTATAATTTTAGGTCCATGACTATTCTGTGATCTAAACCAGATCATTCATCTCAGGAATCTTCCAATATTGATCATTCTTTGTATATCCTGCATCTTCATCATACACATCTTTATAGAATTTGTCCAATCCACATTTAAGCATGCTGGAATTGTCCCAACTTAAAGGCAGAAATTTCTCTCATCCTGACTTACCTCTCTAATTTAAATCACACTCAATGAAGAGATTTTATTGTCATTATCTCCACATCCTCTCCTGTACATATTGCTCAGTGAATTCCAATGTCTTTCTCTGCTGTCTTTTCTATCACCATCACACAAAATGCCTCTACTGAGGTAACAATGACTTTTGAGTCACTCAGTCTGATGAATATTTTTCATACCATATCCTACTTGACTCT
>NW_006434897.1:6661562-6693444 GCF_000325575.1 Pteropus alecto | reverse complement strand
CTCTTTCTAAAAACACTCTTATTGGATTCCTTGAGACTACAATCCCCCTCTCCCCGACTCTTTGTTTTTGCACTTCATGTCTCATTGCTCCTTCTGAGTCTCTTCTACTGACCCACTCTCATCTACCAATCTATAGTGGTAGAATTTTTGCAAGTTTGTTCTTTAGTCATATTTAATCTTACTCCACATTTGCCCATCTCTGCCCATAATTTTAGTTACAATCTATCCACAAGTGACCCTAAATATACTTCTTCTGTCAAGACCTCTTTGAGACTCTCATAGACCCTTAAATAAATCTATTTTAAAAAATAAATCTATTTTTTAAAATAGATTTATTGAGATATAATTCACATATTATACAATTTACCTATTTAAAGTGTACAAGTCAATGGGTTTTAATATATTCACAGATACGAACAATCATTACTACAATCTAATTTTAGAACATTTTCCATCATCTCAAACACAAATCCCATAAACCCTTTAACAATCACCTCCCTATTTCCCCGTCTACCCTTCCAGCCCTATAAAACCACTAGTTTGCTGTCGCTATAGATTTCACAGATCTGGATATTTCATATAAAAGAATAATATAACACATAGTCCTTTGTAACTAGCTTCTTCTATTTAGCATAATACTTTTAAGGTCCATCCATTTTGTAACTTATATATGAGCTTCATTCCTTTTTATGGCTGAATAATATTCCATTGTGTACATATACCACTTTTTGTTTAGTATTTGTCATTTGGATGATCGGTTTGTTTTGTTTCTATCTTTTGGCTATTATGAATAATGCTGCTATAAACTTTCACGTGGAAGTTTTCGTGTGGACATATGTTTTTATTTCTCTTGGGTACATACCTAGGGATAGAATTACTGAGTTGTATGGTAACTCTGTGTGAACTCATTTGAGGAACTGCTAGACAATTTTCAAAATTGCCTGCACCATTTACATTCCCATCAGAGTATATGAAGGTTTTGATTTCATCACAGCCACATCACCACTTGTTATTATGTGAGATATATTTTTATATTCTGGACATTCTAAATGGATGTAAAGAGGCTGCTCAAATTTAACATGCCTAACTCTAAACTGATCAACTCCCCTAACCATTTAAATCCATCCTCTCTCCAGGGTTCCATATCTTAATGGGCAGAATTAGGTTGTTAAGCTAGAAAACTAAGAACAATCATTGATTGTTCCCTCTTTTATGAAATATTGTCTATTCTACTTAACTATCTAATGAATTCACTGTTCTGCTTCTTTATTATGTCTATATAGTTCAAACTACCACCAAGGCTTGCCTAGACCAGTACAGACCCTCTTAACCAGTCTTCTCAGCTCTATTCTTGCCCTCTTTCAATCCATTTTCCACAGCAAAATGACATTTTAAAAAAAAGTATGAGTATGTCACTCTCATGCTTAAAAGTCTTAATTAATTCTCATTTTTTTTTAAATAATGAATAAGATCTTTAAATTAACCTACAAATTTTAACATAATCTGGACCAGCTAATCTTACCACCTCATATGCATCTCTTTACTAGCCATATGATCCTTGATTCGTTCTCTTCATCATGCTGTATTCCTAACCATCTCAGGACGTTTTTATGGTCAGTTTGCTGTCATTTGGAGATTTTTATCCAGTCCTTTCTCTGTGGAATCAACCTTTATTTTTTTCTTAAAAATTCAGTTAAATTATCATTTCCTCAAGAGCAGCTCCCTATTATACACTTTTATAACAATATTTTCATATTTGTAGCATTTATCAGAAGTGAAATCAAATTCTTAATTGCATAATGAATGCTGATTTGTATTATTACTAAAATGTGAGTATCACGAAGGCCAGTGGGGGAAGATGTATCTCATCATCTGTTCTCAGTCCAGTGACTAATTATATAAATACATTTCTTATTTAAAATCAAAAAGATATTATTTGAGGAGTTGCAAACTTCACATGACTTTTTACACTTAAAACCCTTGCCTTCAAAAATTATCAAGTGACTTATTGTGATGCCGAATTATAACTATGACTAATAATTACAAAGAGGTACAATCCTTTAAATCTCATGACCCAGATGTTAGACTCTTAACAAGATACTCAGTAGTAACCCAAAAATGGATAGCAAAAACTTCTATGTAATTCAATATAATTATAGTGTTAAATATTATGATGCACATTGATGATACCTCTATAACTGAGTTATTTATTTCAATTAATATAAAACTAAAAGCTTATAAACAATTCAGCATTTATTCAATAAATATATACTTATTTTACCACAGCACTGAGAATTGTGATTACACAATCTTAAATATATTTTTGTCAATGGTTTTAAGCCCAATTCATTCCAGAAGCAATTGTCTCTATTTCTTAATCACTAGAACAGCTGAAGAGGTTACTTTGTTTATTTAATCTGAAGACATTTTAGTTTTAGCTATTTTATTAGCTATTATTCATTTAAATTACATAGGTACCATTTTAATTTTTAAAAAAGTGCAATATGTTATTCTTTCCCTCAAGGGTCATTATAATAAAACTTTCCAATTAATTCAGACTTGCATCTTGACTGAACCATTCAGATCACTCTGATTTTCAATGTCAAAGCTTTCTGGGTCAAACCAGAATAGTTCATGATTCTCAGCTTTGTATTAGAAATCATGCTGTGAGGGGTAAAGAGGCTGTCTTAGTTATATGAAAATGTAGGGCAACATTGTGCAAGGAGTCTCATAGGGAATCCTAAGAAGAGATAATAAACATTTAGAATAGAAAAGAAAAAGATTTTATATTATGCACGCAAACACACACAAGTATATGTATGCATATACATACGCGCACACACTGGTAGAACAAGTATTGATTTACATTTATTTTCTATTTTATTTATGCCATATTTCTATTATAGCATTAACTGCATATGATGCCATGTATTCTATAGCTCCAGACATGTTGAGCTATTAATAGCAACATTCTGAGTGCCTCTGATTGACTAAATAGAACAGATGCTGATCCACTTAACAGCGGTGGGGCCTTTAGCACACTTTTTCTCATTTCTTGATTAATACTTCATACAAGACCGAATCAAACTCTTTCTAAAATCAAGGTAAATTGAATCTAATGCTTCTCCCTGATTTACTATTTCATTATTCTCTCAATAGAAAGATATCTGAAACCACTGTGACAGAATTTGCTCTCTCTAAAGCCCAGCCTGTTTCCCTGTACATCATTCTAGTCTAGGTGTTTGAATATGAGATTTTAGAACTTTTTTCCTCAGATTTTGTTAAAGCTGTAATTTCAAGGGTGATAGCTTTTACTTTTTAAAGACTTAACATCATATTAACCCCAAGAATTCTCAAAGAAGTTAAAGACTGGAATTATACTAAACACTCTTTTAATGTCCTATACTTTTAGATTTTAACAGCTTAATTGAAAAACTTCAGTACTTGTTTTTCCTTTATTTACACTTTTTTCTTTTTGTTCTTGCATATTCTGGGTTATAGTTTTCAGATAACAATTGACTTTTATTGTAAACATGCCAAAAGTCCTAAAAGTTAGTTATTAAGTAAGCATAGCAATACTTTCCCCTGTGGGAAGAATGTTTCACTTTTCTCTTGCGGCTAATATTGGTTACAGAATGTCTCCAATAAATTGCATCATTCCTTATGTGTATTTTCATTTTTTTACACATAAAATTATATTATTAAAAAAAAAGTCTTGACCTAGTTTATTCTTTCTGTGATGATTCTACTTCAGCCATGATTTTTAAAGCAAGTTGTAGTTTTTTCATGCCATTTGTTTTTGGCAAATATTATTTTACTACATTCATTTGAGTTTTAACATCAGAAGATAATGAAGCAGCAAAGTTTTTGATAGAAAACACCGGAAAATGATCTATCAATTGAACCCATATACTATTCATTCCTGCCTGACATTCATTTTCTCCATTTTTATTTATATGTGATTTATATTTGATATTTATATTTACGTTATATTTTTTAATTTTTTCATAGATGAACCAAGGTGAATTGAATAAGTACATATATTAGCAAGAAGAATAAAAAAAAAAACATTAAAAATGAGACAAAGGGAAAATAAAGTTGGAAAAGAGTAATAGAGCCAGAATGACCTTAGACCAAAATGCTTGTTTTGAGGTAAGCCTCAGATGTGAGTAGGAGCTTCTAACAGCCAACCTAGATAAGACCAATAAATTATAAAATATAAAAACACATATTAAATCTTCAGGGCAGTGTTATTATTGTTTAAACTAATATTGGACAGAAATTTTCAGTATACAATGTTAACTCCAGGGCCTGGCCCATAATAATATCAAAGATTTGAAATAAATGAATAGATAGATGAGCAAATTATTAATTGTAGTCATATTTATATAATCATTATAACATATGTAGCAATGAGTTTTAAAAACTTATTTCTCATAAAAGATTTCAACATTGCTTGATACCATCACCCCAAACCCTAACTGTTTAAGAGCAATTTCATAGTAAGGCCACAATGATTCATTCTGCATAGTGGCTTTCTAAGGGATAGATGCTAGAGCAGCTGAGGAAGGAAAGCACATCTTTCAGGTACAGCTTCATAATTACTGAGGCAATGAGTTTAAGATAGCTTCTCATCTGCATTCAAGTGTGTGCCGTGTGTTAACCAGGTACTAGGAAAACTGATATGCTCTTGAAAAAAAAATCAAGATATCTGACACAGACATGAATGGAAAGAAAGATCATCTCACCCAAATGACCATGAATCACTGTGCTTAAATTATCTCAGGTTGCCATAACTTAATATCATAGAATGGTTGGCTTAAACAACAGACATTTATTTCTCACAGTTCTGGAGACTGGGAGATCAAGGTCAAAGTGTCAGCCAATTTGTTTCCTGGTCAGAGTGCTCTTCCTGGCATGCAGATGTATATCTTCTCGCATAGTCCTCACATGCCAGCTGGAGAGAGAGCTCCAGTCTCTCTTCCTCTAATTATAAAGAATAAACCCAACATGGGATCTCTATCCCCATAACCTCAATAAAGTGGATTACTTCCCCAAAACCCCATCTCCAAATACTATCACATTGGGTATGAGAGCTTTTACATATGAAATAGGGCAGGGACACAAACATTCAATCCATAATATACAACGAATCTATTTCTTTCTCAAGAGAATTTAACAAAATTGACTGAAAAACATTTCCTCCAAGTATCATTGGGTGACTATTTCTCTTCTTATTTCAACTTCCAAGTTATGAACCTCAATCTTGCTATCTCTTGGCAAAGAGAGTAGACATTCAATTGATATGCACAGTTAAAATATTGAAACACTCAAATATTATTGTTAAAAATACTAGTAGTTTATTATTGCTGCTAATCTGACACTCTCTAGAAATTCTCCACACTTAAGATGCCAGAAACCATTGTTTGATCTTCTACAATCCAGAACTAAACAATAGATCAAATCATGGATGGTCCAGAACTCTAATATAGAGTTTTTAATAAATAATGGTTATTACTATTATTATCATCATTAGTAATTAAGGGTTATACTAACAATATTTCACAACCAATAAGGAACCAACAAATCCAACCTTACCTATGTGTTGTAGAATAATATTGACTCTCATTCATAAAGCCATCATCATTATCATTATTTATTTTATTAAGTCCTTATTTTGAACGAGGTCTTATTCTAATCTCTTCAGGTTTATCTAACCTAATCTTTACAAAAGATATATGTGAAATATATCCTATTATGTCCATTTTACAGATAAATGTAAACAATATTAACTATTTGTTAATAATGTTAGAGATTGGATTAAACTTAGATCTTCCTGACTCAAGAGACAGGATCCTTTACCAGTTATCTCAATTACAACTCAAATGAGAACCAATGCAAAAGGGACAATCTATTTCTCTCCTCCATAAACATCTTTGTGAAAAAACCTACAGGTGAATTTTGCTAAGCATAAGCAAAAATACTGAAGAGGAGGGCTAGGAAGTCAATTTTATTCCCATGCAGACATATGTATATGAAAGCTATAGATGAGGAAAGCCTTTTATTGGAAGATTTTGGAGAAAATAGCGGTGCTATATAGAATATTTTCTATATAGTTCTGGACTTCAACAAAGGTTAAGAGTTACTGTTAAACTTGTATTATATCTGGGTTTAACAAAATGATTCATGTACGAAGGCTATAAATCTGGCCCTTATCAAGTACAATAATTTACCTGCAGATATCATTTCAGCAAGGAAAAAATCGAGCTTATAGTACTTTAATATTAAATGTAAAATCTTTATCTTAAAAGAGGATAAATTGAGACTCACCACTGAAAATACTTGTCTTGGAGATAGCCATAAATTTTAGCAAAAACCCATAAGTTAAAATGTAGACCTAGTAATAGTATTTTGTGGTTCTCACATATTTTGTGATAGCAACTTTAACCCTGATAACAAGGTTTTTATTACCATTACAGATCTCTGACTTTCTATTCATCTGGTTAAAGCTTTAATTTTGTCAACTTCCTATCTCTCATCCATAGAGAAAGATTTTGTTTTTGAGTATATCTGAGTGATAGACATATTGAATCAGATGTTGACACCAAGAAGAATGTTTCAGCAGCCTGTCTTGGAGTTCAAAACAACTCATTCATTCATTCATCATGCAACAATATTTATCGAGCATCTAAAGCCTCAATTCTAAAGACTTATTCTTTGGAGGGATGTCATAATTTTCAAAAAGTTTAAGTATATAACTCACTTCTCTTTATATCTTTTTTTGTTCACTCCCTCCTGTTTTGATTCTGTTCATAAACATTCATTCACTGGAAATTAAGCAAATCTTACTTTTCTATGACCCAACATATCCTTCCTCTTATTTTTATCAGGAACTCTAACATACAAGAACTTCATTTAATTATCTTTATTTCCAAACGGTGAGGATGTGCTGATAAAATGGTTTTCCACATTTCTAGAAGTTAAAGAGAGAGAAAGCAAATAGCCTAAATCAGGTATAAATTAGATAGCCATTTTCTGTTCATGTGTTTATTAACATCCTGTATATTCATAAAATATCTCTGGAATGATACTTTAACAATAGTCTAGAAACGATAGTTGCCTCTGGGTAGGGTCAGTGAGGGGCTTGGGTTCAGGAGTTGTAAGGAAACTTTTTTGTGCTGTTTGAATTTTTTATCCTTGTCTTGATTGACTATCCTAAAAATACAAAACTAAATTTGTTGTTTAATTATATTTTCTATCTAAATTCACTGACATATTCTCCCAAGTCTGCAATAAAAAAATAATTTTGCATGATCCAAATGCAAAATTATATAGATTTTAACAGTATATAATAAGAATAAGATAATGATAACCATAACGTACATAAGTAAAGACCTTTTAAAATGTCATTTATGGTATGAAGTAATTACTCGTTTAAAATTTTCAAATATTAATTCTATATAGAAAATTTGACATTTTTCTTTTATAAAAAGTCCATTCTATTCTATATTTGTGATAAAGATACTGAACTTATTATAGACAAATCTGGTACTGCTTAACAACAAATAAAGTTGATGTTTCCATGTAAAAATTCAGAAAGTAATCTATATCTCTCAAAATTATCTTAATGTTTAATTTTACAGGTGAATAATTTAAGGATAAAAGATAAAATCCTTACTTTTTCTAAAAGACAAAATAAGTAAATCATTTAAATGTTAAAATTTTTATTTAGAAATGAATTTGAAATAACACCTTCCATGCCATGTGTAAATTATTAATAAAGTTATATTGAAATACAGATGATTGCAGATGATTTGATCATTTCAGCTCTGGATTTCTAATTTGAGGAATGTATCAGGCATTCAAATGACAAAGTAGTAATTATTTCCAATTTCTAAATTGTTTTATAAAAAGCAACAAATGGTCACAGTGTTTCAAGTAACAGCAAGTTGATACCTAGTATCATGATTGTTTGCTGTTTGGAGTTATTGTCAGTTTGTTTAGGCTGTAGTAACCAGATTACACCTGACAATATATTTAGAACTTGAGCACATGAATATTTCTTATGGAAAGAAAAATAAAAGTCTCTCTCTCATAAACATGTTTCTAACTAACAATGGATTCTATATTAAAGGGACAGTACTTCCTCTACTAACTTTTTATATTACTTTTCATTAATAATAGGTATTATACAGGATTAGTTTTACTGTAACTGGAGTGTTGTGTTATGCTTCTCCTTTTCTCTCCAGGATTGCTTTAAAAATTCCTGGGATCATGATTTTTTCAGTTACCATATTTGAAAAGACACTTCTGCCATTTGTTGGGCAGAGGCGGGGATCCTAAATGCATAAAGTGCTTAGGACAGGCCCATACAATAAAGGGTAATATTCAGGTAGTTCACTTTGGTGTTATTGTATTCATTCTGACGATACTGAAATTCTCCCTTACAGGTGGATAAAGGCTTCTCTGAGGCTCCCAAGCACACACCTCTACCAGCACCCTCTGGCGCAGCAACGTTTAGCAATCTACCTACTTAATGGTTAATATCTGGCTTAACAGGGGTCTCTTTTATCCAGTTCTAGTAATTGGATGGAATAACTAGAGTCAATTGTGATAAAATGACAACGAATTTGAACATTCACCTATTGAATAAAGAATATTTTCACCACCTGTAAAGATTTTCAAATGTCCTGTCAGACATTTAGAGACCAGATGTATGTATGCTTTATCTTGGGTTTTCCGTGATATAGTTTTAATATTGCAACCACATCATAATATAACATAATTTATAAATGACACTATACATATAAATACCACCCAGCACATTTGCATGAACATGATATCTCGTTTTTCCCTCAATTTGAGTAATGTAGCTTGGCATGTAAATTCTATTTCAATTATAGTTGTATTCTTCTATCTCATAAATGTAGTATGTTAGTACTTATAATGCTCTTTTTATTCCACTATCCTATGCTATTGCTCTGTTCTTCTGTAATATTTAATGAAAAAGGTTCTGATCTCCTTTTAATCCTAATTTAGTCATTGTAAGTGGATAAAAACCTCTGACTACATTTTTGTCTTCTATTATACTCATGTATGATTATGTTTATATTGAAATTTATATTAATGTATTATAAATTACTTTTTTCATTTTGTTTATATTTTATTTAAGACATTTTTTTCTATAATCACATTTATAGATTACATTATTTATAGATTTCATTTCAAGTTAGTAAATAGGTCATTAGAAATTATTTTAAATGAGTGGGAGGAACACTGAACCACTGAGTTTAATAAGGTTAAGAACTAAGATAATTTAATTTTATTAAAAGCCAAAGAGTTTCCAAATTAGTATATGAAATAAAAGATTATCTTGGATGCACAAGAAGAATCTGATCTCCTGTCCTCTGAAGTCATCTTCGATAATAATAGCTAATGTTTATTACCTCATCCTTTACAATGTGCCAAGCACCATTGTAAGCATTTCACATATGTATCAACTTGTTCAATGCTTGCAACAATTTTATAAAACAACCATTCTAATTAGCCCCATTTTATAGATATGGAACTGAGGCATATAGAAGTTCACAAAACCGGAAAGTACTGAGCTAAAATATATATCTGGAGATAAAAATGAAATAAAATCTAATGCATTGTTTAAAGTAGGTCATGGCAGGCAAATGCTCTGAGAAAAAAAAACTAGAAAAATTCTACAAATTTAAATACGAGAGGCAGCAGAGATTGTAAAAACAAGGACTAGAGGAAGTAAAATATCTGAGAGGTGAATTGAGGACTTTTAGCTTTCCCATGGACATTTTCTTATTCTAGGTAAGGCCAGAGGTTGAGAACTGGCTCTAGGCAGATCAAAGAGGGATTGAGAAAACAACAGCGCTTTTAGCAGTGCCACCCCACTGGAGTGACAGAACTAGAGAAATAAGAGTACTTCAATACATGAATGGATTCCCCACAAGACCATTGATAGAATCTGAAAGTGCACAAAGCAGGAGACTATAGAGCTAAGGAAAAACCTTACATAAGCAGAATGGAATTTCCCAAAATACTTGAGAAACAAAGGTCATCCAGAGGAACTAGAGTCAAAAGCCCTCAGGAAGTGGTGAATTGCTACTGAAATTCTGCAATGGCTTTTCACCTGGGTGCACTTGCCAATCCGACCAGTAGTTTCTCAGCTAGAAACTGAGAATTGAGACTTGACTCCTGGTAGACAGCCACTGCTGGGGAACAAGAACGTTTTAAAATAAAGTTATAATAAACTAATCTATGCCTTTGTGCCCTCATTGAATTATTGCCCTTCTGTTGATGCTTTCTCTCTACTTTATGTTGCTTCTTTTCCATTTCATTTTCCATCTTTCCCTTTTCCATACATTTTATATACAGTCAAAAAACTGGATTTTATTATTTTTGGATAAGAAAAAAAAAACAGATTTGTTGATTTTTTTTCTATTCCCTGGCAATATTCTAAGTACTTTAAATACAAAAACTAAATTTACCTCAAAATGAAACTATAAGATAGGTGCAATTATTATCTCCTTTTCATAGATGTGGAGATTGAGACACAGAGAGGTGAAGTAACTCACCTAAAGTCAAAATTAATACGTAGTAATACTGACATTCAAGCTAGGAAATCTTGCCCCATGATCCATGCTCATAACTAGTAACCATTACATTAAAATCCCACAAAAGTCTGAACAGAGATAAGAGGAAAGAGGCAATTTAAATATGTAGAATAAATAAGGAAATAAATACGTAGTGACTAAATCAGGACATTCATCCCATACAATTAAAATAAAGATCTTCACTCCATGTGCTATAGTTGTGGTCCATTAACCAACGTTCATCACATCAATGTCCCTTTTAAGTCAGAGTTTGTGCTGGATAATCAGTCAATAATGTTTTTAGTCAAATAGAGAGCCTTTTTTTTTTCTTTAAGGCATTTGAATCAGACATACTGCATTTGGAATCCTTATTTTACTATGTATTTTTTCCAAATGACCCTGGGCAACTTTATCTCTCTGAGCTTTAATTTTCTTATCTATAAAATGAAAAAATAATAGTCTTGCCTAATAGATTTGTTGTGGGGATTTAATGAAGTAATACAAAGGCCTATTTAGTCCACTGCTTGTTATAAGTACTCAATATAGAACAGCTATTTTATTATATGTATGCAGGTAGGTACGTAGATAAGAAAATGGTGATTTGTAAAAGGAAGAAATATCAATGAAACACTAAAATATCTTTTTAAATGCAATGTATTTTAATATGCTTCCTCTCTGGAGAAATAAAGAAAAATCTCTGGGTTTATGAGTTATAACAAGTCTCATATAAATAGTGATGTTTAGAACTGTGACTTTCATATATCTTTATAATTGTACTTTCCAAGAATGTGTGGGGATCCCTTTATGCTGTCTAATCAAACTGCAGCTAACAAATTAGTGAGTTTGAAAAAAGCAAAATGGCTAGCTAGAAATATGACTGTGAAAGCATAACTTCTTAAGTAAAAAATTTAGTTCTCTCTCCTGAACACTTTTTTCTTTTAATATAATTGTTTCTCGTTTTACCTCTTTATTTTTCTGAAGAAGCTGAAAAAATGCAATACAAGGTGTTACATGAATATTTTGAGAGAATGCCTATGACTAAAAATGAAATTTATTCCATGTGTAATGTACTTCAGTAAATTTATTCCATGTGTAATGTACTTCAGTATTTTTATTATATTTGTTGTTTCAGATGGAGAGTTCAAGATATACAGGTCTTGCTCTATGTAAAATTTAGTGCCAGAAAAGATAGAAGAAGCAAATTTGAATGAGGCATAACTTCAGTCCTCAAAGAGCTCTTATTTTAGCAAAGAAGAAAACATACATGAGATGATTGCAAAACTGGATGGAAATGTGACTACAATGGAAGAGACTAGAGGATGCATCTTGGGCATTCCAGACAAAAGACAGAGTTATCATGGAAGAATCAGAAAGACAAGCCAGAAGACAGGAAGACCAGTCTTTATTTTAAATATCCTGTGTCAAGAGATACTCAAAATCCTTTAAACCTGAGTATCTACACATTCAGTATTGCTTCTTTGAGAAATCACATTATAGAATTTAATTTCAGTGTTCTAGCTCAGAAGAGTGAGGTAAAAAAATATTTTGAGCTATTTAGTCCTTCTTGGTTCTCAAAAGGAGAAAAGATTTCAAGAAAATTAGTAATGTACTTCTTTCACTTGTCTGAAGTGTTTTCTTTATTGTGTTCTATGCAATACATATGTTTGGTTACAATTCTAGGATCTATGATGTGTACAAAAACATAGTTCTTGCTTGGGCATATTGTGTGCATTAGGGCCAATCCCCGCTCCCAAACTGCTTATTTTCTAAATAGAGAACTTACTTGAATATAGTAAATAAGATACAAAAACAATTTTTTTTCTGTGGGAATATCTTATTAAGTTTAATAATTAGGAAGGAAATTCTCATACGATATGTCTCATAACATAAAAATTTAAAACTTTCACATTCCACCTAAAAGTATAAACAAAATGAAGCTGAAACTGACACATGTCCACTCTATAGTCCCCCACTTTATCAGCTGAGCTCTAGAATAGCAGGAGAAAAGGAAAGAGAAGGGATGAATAGGTAGAGCACAGGAAATTAGGATAGTAAAACTATTCTATATGATACTATAATAGTGGACGTATGCCATTATATATTTGGTAAAATTCGAAGAACCCTATTCCAAACCATAAACTTTAGTTAATAATAATGTATAAACATCGGTTCATCAGTTATAAAAAATGCACCTCATTAATGCAAGATGGTAATAACTAGAAACTGTGGATGGGGGCAGGGAGGTGCAAATGAATTATCTGAATGTTCTGCTCGTTTTTTTTTTTTTTTTTTCTGTAAACCTAAAACTATTCTAAAAAATAAAGTCTGTTTTAAATGAAAATGACAAACTGGAGGAAATTTTTGCAAGAAATTGATAATGAATGATTAATATCTTTAACAAATAGAGATCAAGTAAATCGATGACTAAAATAATTACAATTCCAAACATGCCAAGGACATAAACAGATAAATAAATCAATAATAAACAAAAATATTGACATCATTAATGATCAAAAATATAGAGAAATTTCACATTTTTCACTTATTTAATAAACATTTTAATAATGCTATCATTCATTGTAGTTTAGGATGTAGGTTAATGGGTATTTTCAAATTTGTAAATAAAGTATAAATTGAACTTGAAAAAAGTTTAGAAAGTAATTTGGTAATATAAAAGAACATTTTACTCATTCCTCTATACATGCATTCCTTCCTTCATTTACCAAATGTTCTTAAATACTAAGAGTTTATAGGGCTAGAAATGTAGCAATGAGTATGACAGATGTTTTTCCTTAACACCATGAAGCTTAAACTTTAGTGGATAAAACACATTTAAATTAAAAAAAAAAAAAAAGATTGTTTTTATTAGAATTGATATGAAGAAGCAATCTGTAAGGGCTTAAATTTGCCTGGATTGTCAAAGAAGTGGAAGTGAAATTCAAGCTGAAACTAGAAAAATAAGCAAGAGTTAACTAGGTGACTCATTTCATCAAAATTAAGAGCATAATTGAAATCCTATAGAATGGAAAGGCCTGGTGAGATCAGGGGAATGAAAAAAGCCGGTGCAAAGAAAGCTGCAATGAGGAGCTGGGCAGAGTGAAAACCTTTGACAGATCAGGAACTGATGCCACACAGGGCATGTGAAGATTTGAAGGCTCATGGTAATTGGGCCCAGAGCCTTGAGAGAGGAAATCAATAAGTTTGGTAAGTCTTAGGCGTGTGAGTAATGCCTAATGGACATGAAAACATAAGGTATGCTTTCTGACCTGATCTCCATTATTTAGAAATTCAGTGTCTTAGCTAAAACTCTCTGGGCAACTATGTGCCTACAGCAGAAGAGAAATTAGGTGATGCTGTAACAAAAGGAGTTAGGCCATAGCCCCATAGAAAGTATATCTAAGACATTGGGATTACAGCATATGAGGGAAAATTATAGAGCATAGTATTTATCATGAGCTGTTTGTAAAATATTATTAAAGGGGTGGTTTACTAGGTAGGTGGGGCCTGGAAGAAGGGGTAAGAGTCTGGAGTGAATGGCGCTCTGTCCCAGAACACATGCTGGTAAAGGATTTTTTTCTTTATCTTATACTGGAGTCCGCATTTTGGTTTTTCAAACGATTTAGTGGAAAAACTTTTTTCTAGAAGATGCTTGATACCTGCAATTAACAAACTAAGATTTAACTAGGTCAAGAGCTTCTAAAAATGGAAAATGAGAGAGGGCAGTGAAATGTTTATGTCTCAACTCTTTCTATTTTAGAGCGTGAATATTATACTTTCTCCTACTATTTTGTTTTGTAAATGAAACATTCTAAATTACTTTATTTATCCTTGCTCTTATAGCCCTTTATCTGACATTTATCAGCTACAAGCAATATCTGATTTACAAATGGTATATTTTTGCTCTATCATGTAAGCATTTGTAGATAAGCTCAGATCTAAACTTCCATTTATAACACACCCCAAATACCTTCTACTCCCACCCATGATGAAAGATTTGGGGTTCAAAAAAAGATTTGGAGATTTCAGTTCCCAAGTTCTAAAGAGAGAGAAAAAAGGGAAAAGTCAAAGTAGCACAGAAAAGTTACATTTAAAGATCAGATATTAAGAAAATGTATAGAAATAACATTTTAAAATAGAACAATTTAACTATACATTCCATCATCACGTACCACTTGCCATTTCAAAAAAAGCTGCATGGCTGTCACAAAAGTCTTGCATCTTCTTTTTAGGAGTTTGCTTTCAAATCTTCTACCGGAAGAGTGGTTCATACATTTCTGAGTGCAGCTCGGTTTGCAACATAAGCAAATCCTGAGAGAACTTCTCTTTTCAAGGTCAGAAATGAAGGTTTGGATATTATAACAGTTGCCCAATACACATGGATTTGAATTTAGTGTTATTATATATATGTATAATATAAGCATATTATATATATAATATTATATGTATATATATAATAATATATGTGTATATATATATACACACACACATATATAAGCATGTGTAAACATAAACATATATTTATCGATGTATTTTCTTTGTAATTACACATAGAAATCTAGAACTGTGGAAGTCTAATGAGTAAGAGAAATCCAATATTTATTCAATAAGTGAGTTCAATGTCAAAAGACATAGAACAATTAATTCCCTCCTTCCATCCTTGACTACTTCTGTGTGTAGTTTTGGGCCCCCAAAGAGGAATGCCAAGATGGATGTAAGGCAATTATTCCTTTCAAGCAAAGTCAAGCCCCCAGACCCTCCTGAACAGAACTCGCAAATACATTTTAAATTTCCAGCCCAATCCCTATTGTTCTGCTTAAGGGACACAGCTGAGTTCTACCAATCCATTGTATTCAGGATTCCAGTTTGCATTCAGACTGAGGAAACCGGAGATGTGGAGGGGTAAAAAGGCATTCATTTAAATACAGCCCTGAAAGTAATATCTTCAACAAAATAGTCAGACATCCCTTAAGAAATTATTGAAAAGGCAAAACACTAGGGGTTTTAAGGTTAACAATACCATCTAATAGGAGTTAGTACTGAATATGGGAGCTTTTACTTGAAAGGATTTGATAGCTCAGAAATATGATCTGCATGTGTGCTAAGTGACAACTTAAACAAAGAAAGCTGCTATGCTTAATTTGAACGGATTCCATGAATGTGTTGTGTTATTATGAACTTGTTTATAGTAATAACACTAATGCATCTGTTCCATCATTGTGCAGTTACCTAGACGACATTGTTTGACACCACCATTCTGCATTAACTTCCATCTGCTGGGCTATGTCTGTCATTTCTTTCACTAAAACATAATGTGACAGAGGCTTCATTTACCTAAACTTATCTTGGCAAATTGTACTTCATTAAAGAGAATCCTGAAAGCATCAGTTAAAGCTTTCTTAGCTGGCCATGCATAGCCAAGCCTCATAAATCATTCTTTCACTTTCCATTTTGCAGCTTCTGGAAAGGTAACATTATTGAATTCAGATCACTAGAAAAGAGCAGTACTAAAACGTTTATTGACCAGCTTTTAGCACTGAACTCTGCTTTGAATGCAGACAGTAATATTAACCAAAGCTTTTGAATCTAAAACTCAAGTTAGTAATATGGTTTATATTGTGCTATAAATAGCTCTTGACAGTAGCCACTTTAGCAAGTTGGCATTGATTTTGTGAAGAAAAAAATATTTTTGGCCCTTTGTACCCCATTTCTTATTGCCTAACCTTCCTAACTTTATTTGTGCTAATTTAAAGTGATATATATATTATTATTTACCTATCACCAACTTCGCACACTATAATGGGTAGGTAATAAACAGCACACACTAAGTCTGCTTGTGTTCATTCCTTGGTATACTTTGCACTCTACAAAAGTTTGCACATCCAGTTTGTTCAACTGACCATCAACAACAGCTGGAAGTTGTTGGCAACACATTCTGGGTCAAATTAGTTTTTTACTAAAAGGCACCAAGGACAAATTCCTTATCCAATAGGCTTGCAGATGTATTTGTGGAAGCATTATGTTTATGCTTGCAAATTTATGGTCTTTCTTTGAGAGCAGTGAAGATTTGGCGTCACAGTATAAGGAAAGCATCTCGAAAACCAGAAATTATGTGCAGTTTGTTCATGTGCCAAAAATAATTATTTTAATGTGTTTAATACATTACTGTGACCAAAAAAGAAGTACTTTATTGCACTCTTCACCCCTACCCTGGAGCTCTTGAAATCAAGTGTTTTAGATGAGTACATGGCAAGTTACTATAGTTTATTTACTTTGAGTGATTTAGGTGAAACTATTTTCTGCTATATGTGTGTCAAGTCATCTGCATTTATCTATATTTTTATTGACAAAATAAGTGAAAATATTATTTTTACTCAGTTCATTTTTTAAATCAATTATAATATAATTTTATAGAAAATTCCTAAAATGGTAACTTAGAACCAGTTAACATTTTTTTATCTAAATAATGTAATTTTAAAATCAAAAGACTTTAGAACTAGTTGATTCATTTTGCCCATATCTAGTAGGAAGGAGGCTTTTAATTTTAAATGATTTTCTCAAGCTTGTAGAGCAAGAGAATGACAAAGATGGAACTAATAAAATTCTGACAATTACAGAGTGTTTAATTCAGCTCATTTTCAGATGCTAAGATATATATTAATATATAATTTTCATATCTTAAAATGAGCTTTTAATAAGGAACATCAACTGCATACATGTATATTTATATTAGAAAGCTTATTTTTTCCTGATGAATTCTCAATTATCACAACAGGAAGTCAGAATTGCATGCAGAAAGTTACTCTTTATTCCCTATGCTATATCTATAGACATCTGATTTTTATAACAGAGAAGGTATGAGTTCTCACGTTGCTTGACATACTAAAAATAGAAAATAATAAATAAATATAGTGAAAGGTCTCCGTCAATTTCTATGTATGCTTTCTACTGACAGTGAAAACATAGCCCTTGGCTTTATTGGACAAAAGTAAATTTAGAATAACATCGGAGGTTACCTAGCCCAACACCTTCAACTTACAGAAGAGAAAATAGAGGTCCAATTAAGTGACACACAATTATAGTATTTTCTCCATTATAACATACCATCCCTTTAATCCGTATAAAGGAGAGATATTTATCACTCTTTTATTAACTCGCCAACTGTGAGTAACAATTGTGAAGAGCATGGAGATGTTCCTCAAGGAACTCACAATCCAGTTGGGAATATGAACATTTAAATGACAGATGATAATGCAATAATTTTCTAATAGGTACAAACTGCAAAGAGAACACAATAGGAGTAATGAATGATTCAAAGGATTCAAAGAAAATGTGGAGAAACAGAAAAGAAGAGTGGGAGTTTATCAGGCAGAGTGGTGGGGAAAGGCTTTCTAGATAAGGAACTCCACCAGCAGAGGCACTCACTGCGAAATCCTTGGCAGTGTCACCACGTAACTGATGATCCCAGGAGGTGTGTCAGACAGCCAGGCCTTTCTCTTTAAAGCATCTCATTCCCAAAACTGAATAAATAAAACCACTATTTGTTAAGTTTCACCTTCCTCTGCTGTCTCTCATAATTTAAACTGGTGGTAACTTTTTTTTTAATGTGGTAGATTGGAGAAGGAATGGGGGATCAGTCAGACTTGAGGTTCAATCACTGCTTTACTGAATATTTGTATGGAGTTTGGTAATTACATTTTTACTTCCTCGTTTCTCTAAAATTTAAAGTTGAACTAAATAGTATTTTATCCTAAGTTTATTTGTGCTTAGTTTTTGGTACAGTGCCTACCTAAGAAGGAGTTCTCAAAACATGTTAGTTACAAACATTCACTTTAATGACACTTGAATTTACCATTCGGAGTTTGCAATTTTGAATATAGGGTGCAGCCACATGCTAGAACATCTATCTACTCCTGAAATCAACATTCAAGGATATGAAGTAAGAAGAATGTCCAGATGCCTGAGAGAATCTTTATGTCTGTGCCCTACAGAATATTATGCAATCAGCTAATATTAGCAAACACTTAGAATATCTCAGATGAAATCTATATAAGTCCTGAGTAAAATTTTATTTCATCTAACTATACCATCAAAACATTATTGCTAGTGTTTCTAATTATAGCATTCTGTAGTTATATTACTAAAATCATAATGTGAGCTATTTCCCATAGCCATTCAGCCTAAAGCAGATATGCATAAGATGAGTTTCCCTGAATAGAGCTAGGTAAAATATCTAAAATTAATATGGACCCTAGCTGCACAGCAATTCACAGAGAAATATCCTCACATTTCCTTATAAACATTCTTGAATTCTTAACAGTAACCTCAAGATATATTTTAGTATAGTCAGTGAAAATTGAAGTCTTGTTCATTCTGAGGCCAAGTCTGTTATAATCAAAAGATAGCAAATACTAGAGAATGTTCATTTTCTTATCACATTTCCTACAGGAAGATGGTCTTCACACTGCTTTTGAGACCAGACAAAATTTGCCATATGAAATTACTCAAATAACATTTAGTATATATAATGTTTCCATATTCTCATGCTCATTCAATAGAAATGAACAAATCTTACTTCCTGCTTTGCTAAGATTACAATAGTCTAGAAAACTATTTAACAAAATGGCCTTCCCATTCATCTGGTTTCTGACCCTCTGCACAAAGGGAACATATATTAATTTATCCTTTAAATTAGTATTTTCTTCCTGAGTCAAATGGCCTTTTGTAGCAGACAAAGATTTTTTCTTAAAAATGGAATTACTTCAATAAATGAAAAAAAAGTGTTTTTTTTTTTTTTTCACATGCTTAGGTTATTAGGTTTATAGTCGAAAAAGAGAGAGAGAAGAATACAGCAATAAACTGGTAATTCACCTTTTGCTAATTCATTTTGACTTTTTGTTTCTATTAAAGGACTTACTTTCTATGAAGTCAGAAAGAAGTAGCAGTTAGATATTTTGCTTATATTTGGAGTCCATTCAGTCTGCAAAATGTTACCAAAAATCTGTTCAGCTTTATTTCTTGGAAACAGTGAGAGAAGTTTGCCAGTTCCTCTGGCAGGTGTGGCTGAATAACTGCATTTTGGCCAGTGGAATGTAAATAGAAAAGATGTCACTACTTCCAACCTTGGGCTATAGAATCTTTCTTAGTGTGGTCCTCACTCTTTCACTCAATCCAGTATCTGAGTGAAATCTCTGAAATAGGGTAGAGCCAAAAAATGCAAGAAGCCTGGGTCTCCAAATGATTAAAAGAAACAGTTTACTTGAAAACACACACACACACACACACAACACACACACGTGATAATATAAAAATTTTCTGATACAGAATATAAAATTCTGAGACAGAAGAGAAATATTTAGCAGATGTCTTTAGGCCTGGATGTGACCTCTTATGCTATACCAATTCAAAGTTTATGAAGCCATTTATTTCTCCCTCAGCTGGGGTTTCTCTGCTCTGTTAATTTTCATCCTGTTCTTAATTTATTCGACTTTTTAGTCCTTAGAACTACACTGGATTTTGAATATACCACAGAAAAGGAAATGCAATACTCCGTCCGTTCAGCAAAGCTACCTCTATGGAATAATGGCATTCATATAAGAAAATAACGCTTAAACAAATTATGGTTTGACATAGGTTTGCAAAACCTATAAAACCTCTGGGAATCAAGATATATTGAAAAATCCATTCTGCCAGCTACATAAAAACACTTAAAAGCATCAACATTCCTTGTGCCAAGTGGAAAAATTGCAAGGAAAGGTGAAAGGATATTACTATATACTAAGGCATTTGCCTTTAACAGGTTTTTCTTTATTTTTATTAAATATCTATGGTTTCAGCATAGTGATTTCACTTTGTATAAAAGCTTAATGTGCCACAGAATTCTATATTTTAAAAAATCATTACTAGATTTTTAGACAGGATCCAATTTTGCTGCACATTTCCCTTCTCATCTAATGGTCACAAATAATTTAAAATAGATGATTGCATTAAAAATGTATATAAATAAGATTGGTGTCAAGAGTTACATGCAGTATATGATGGCACTTTAAGAGTTCAGAATACGTAATTGGGAAGTATCAACGATCATTTGTTTTAGGAGAAAAAAATAACACTTGTGGTATTGTGCACATTACAATGCTATTATTTCATCACCCAAAATGCAAGTGGTTTGATGGATCTAATTATTTAATGTCTGAGTGAATATATACTATAAAAGCAAATATTTTTAGGTAAGAATTGCTAAATATGTGTGCAAACACATACATAGTTTTAAAATGCTAGGGGTATGAGAAAATCACCATAGACTCATTTTAGAAGTGTTCCTTAGGAGAGTAAATCACCCTAACTAACAGTTCTAGGTGTGAAACCCATGGAGGCTAGGAGAAGGCTGTCTCAGATAAAGAGGTGGATATGCTGAACCAGCTCCTGTGCTGTCATCACTATCTCAATGTCACAATTCATGAACAGGAAAAAACAAAAACAAAAACGAACAAACAAACAAAAAAACAACCCTGCCATGTTAACAATAGATTTTATTTTTTAGTGCAGTTTTAGGTGTATCCCACGTCCCCATAAAAGCATAGCCTCCCCCATTATCAATGCCCCACCAGAGTGGTAAATTTGTTACAGTTGATGAACCTACAATGACCCATTATTAACACCCAAAGTCCATAGTTTACTTCACAGTTCAGTCTTGGAGAATTTGGATAAATTCATGACAATATGTATCCATCATTATAGCAACATACAGAATAGTTCCACTGGCCTAAAAACCCTCTGTGCTCTGTCTGTTTATCTCTCCCCTCCTATCCTCAACCCCTGGCAACCACTGATCTTTTTATTTTCTCCATAGTTTTGTCTTTTCCAGAATGTCATATAGTTAGAACTATATGGTATGTTACTTCTCAATTGGATTCCTTCACCTAGTAATATATACTTAAATTTCCTACATAATCTTTCATGGCCTAATAGCTCCTTTCTTTTGAGCACTGGACAATATTTCATGTCTGGTTGTACCACAGTTTATCCATTCACCTACTAAAAGACATCTTACTTGCTTCCAAGTTTTGGCAATTTTGAATAAAGCTGCTATAAATAGCCATGCATAGATTTTTGTGCAGACTTAAGGTTTCACTCCTTTGGGTAAATACCAAGGAGCATGATTATTGGATCAAATGGTAAAAGTTTGTGTAGTTTTATAGGAAAATGCCAAACTGTCTTCCAAGGTGGCTGTACTATTTTGCATTCCTACCAGCAATGAATGAGAGTTCCTGTTATTCCACATTCTTAGCAGCACTGGATGTTGTCAGAGTTTTGGATTTTGACCGCTCTAATAGGTGTGTAATGGTATCTCATTGTTATTTTAATTTGCATTTCCCTGATGAAATATGATGTTGAGCATCTTTTTATACACTTATTTAACCTTCTGTACATCTTCTTTGGTGGGGTGACTGTTAAGGTCTTCAGCCCTTTTTCTTTTTTTTTAATCAGATTGTTTGTTTTCTTATTGTAGAGTTTTAGGAGCTCTTTGTATATTTTGGGTAATAATCCTTAATCAAATCTGTCTTTTGTAAATATTTTCTCCCATTCTGTGGCTTGTCCTTTGATTCTCTTGAATCTTTTGAAGAGCAGAAATTTTTAATTTTAGTGAAGTACAGCTTATAAATTCTTTCATGGACTACATTTTTATGGATTACACTTTCATGGATTTACATGAATTACATATTGTATTTTACATTTAGGTCTGTGATCCATTTTAAGTTAATTTTTAAAAGATATAAGGTCTGTGTCTAGATTCATTTTGTTTTTTGTAGCTGTCCAATTGTTCCAATATCATTTTTTCAAAAGACTATCTTTGCTCCATTGCACCTTAGTCGAAGATCAGTTGACCATATTCATGTAGGTGTGTTTCTGGCGGGAGGTGGAGGGAGACTTTTGAGAGCCTAAGTGAAAGGTGACTATGCTCAGTGAGCCTGTGCCACACACTGTGTAACAGCAAGCAGCTATGCTAGTGATGAGCTAGTGACTCCAGTTTCCTCAGCATTTCACTGTGAAAGCCCAGATTATCTCTTTGTAAACTATGTAAGGTCTTGCAGTACAGAAAGAGAGTTTCCTCAAGAATAAAATAATAAACTTCCTATAAATAAGAAGTAAGGGTACTCAAGCAATTAAGTAGAAATGCAGAAAAGATGTGACTACATTTTTAGTTTGAACTTGTAGAGCCCACTACAGTTATACACAGTTCATGCATGTACATGCAAACATCTATTTCCCATAGTTGTTTTTTGCCCCCAAACCTAATCACCCACATATGAAGTAATAAAAATTTCCAGTCTAAATAAGAATTAGAAACATCAACAATGTAATTGGCATCAGATGGTGATACCCAATGTAAAAGATTAAAGAAGACCCCAGCATCAGCAGAATAGTCTCTGCTTGCACTTTACTTAGAGAGACAGGTGGATGTTTTGAGCTCTGTTAAGCAGTAAAGTTTTTATGTGTCTCTCTGGAAATGAATTTGGATTGATGGTCTGTCTCAGCTACTTGGAAATAGTGAACCATTTGGTAAATAATGTGGACAGATTCCCACCAAGCTTTTCTTCTACATTGCTGTCTTTGCTGCTTATCTAATACAAAGATTTGTTTCTAATTAAAGTAGAGTTTTGAAAGAAGACAAATCGAGGGGAGAATATAAATTAATTTGATCGTGGAAAGGAAATACTGGACAAATAGAAAAGCTTCCAATGTCAGGAGACAACAAAGAGAGCATGAGCAATAACAGAGAGGATTATTTTTGTTGTGCTGTCAGTGAATCAGGCAGCAAAAGGGAAAGCTGTGTTCTGTGGCTATTTCTAGAACAAAGTGGAATACAGCCTGGTGTTTAAAAGGGGCTTCACTTACTTCTGCACAGGGCAATTTAGCCAACCCAAACGGGATCATTTGGGTCTGAACTGGCCAAATAGTTACAATTAATTCAAGAATTGCTTTTAGCAAAAAGTCACCATTTTGCAAGCTAAGGTGTTGGACCCACCAGAGTAATGTGCTGTCATTAATGTACTGACCTTGAAGTAGAGGACAAGCCTTGGTAAAAAGGGGCTTTCTCAGGTAACAAAAATATATTAATACCAGTTACAGTGTGATTTGTTTCAGTGGATGCTAGCAGAAAGTAGAGGCTGAGAATTTTGCAGATGAAACTGTAGACAAACGCAACTTCTTCATTCTAACCAACAATCTGGGGATTTAACTTAAATATTAACAAAATTTCATATATATGTTTATTTATTTGTTAAAAATCATAAAGAGGTCAATAATTTTTATTTAATTTAAACATTTCTGTCAATTTTCCAGTAAGTTTGCTCAGAGAAAAACAAATGATGCTAGTCCAGTGCTATTTATTATCAGCATGCCAATTTTCCAATAATTATAGAAGATAATAGAGCACCATTTTACAATATATTTTGTTCTTAAAGTCCACAATAAACTATTTTGCATAGTATGGACAAGTAGTAACAGTAATTTTTTCTTAATTTCTATGTAAAATAATGTACCTGTGTGTATTTTTTATTTAAATTCTTTTCTCTTATTTGCATGGTACAGTTATCACTATAAACATACATGGAGGAGGAGCTATAGGTTATATCTAAATAGACTTATTTTATTACTTTGGGAAAATCCTGAGACCTCCAGTGCTACCAGATCTTGAGATTTAAGAAAATGGGACCCAACAGCAATAATACTTGAGCCAGCCTCCCCAGTATATCTGTAAGTCATCCTTGCCCTCCACGATCATCTTTATTCCCTACAAAAAGGGATACAAAGAATAGAGTTTGAATACAGCAGGGAATATGGCAGTATTGGCCAGTCCACTGACTTCAGGAAGTTGGCCACTTCTCATGTTTTACTTTAGAAAATGAAGAAAAACTTCATCCTGAGGTCAAGTCCCCTTATTTAGCACATTGGCTTTCAATTTTTAAAAGCATAAACTTATTTTAGAATCTACCATTTAAAACAATTCATAATGATACAGTATTCTTTATAAAATCAGCATGCATTTAAAGAATGTAGATTTTATTAATACCCCTGTATCCATATCCATTATTCATGCTGCATATTTTATTAGAGCTAAATTAAGACCAGACTGACAGTGTGTTTGTGTGCTTATGAACTGTCAAATGCTCTTTCTGTGGGACTTGTACCCTACTGATTGTGAACTCTTGCTCTAGACGGTTTACTTTACCATAAGATTTATTTTCCTTCAAAATTGCCCTCAGCCACTTACCCTGTTCTCTGCTTTCCATGGTCTATGCTCAAGTAAGGTGATTCCTAAAATGTAAGTCAGATCTTGGTGCTCTTCTCATAGTTCCCCAGTGCCTTTTATATTACTCAGTATAGAAGCCATAATCCTGTCATAGTCTGTAAGACCTCTAAGATCCTATATTACCTCCATGGTAATAAAGAGAATTCTCTCTCTCTCTCTCTCTCTCTCTCTCTCTCTCTCTCTCTCTCTCTCTCTCACACACACACACACACACACACACACACACACACACACAGAGTTCACTCTTTGCTCTTCTCTGGATAACTGAATCCAACTGGTCCCATCACAAGGCTGTCGGACTTAATATTACATTCATCTGGAATATGCTTTCACTAGGGCTCACTTTTGCAATCTTCAAGGATTTTCTCATATCATCACATCAGAGCCTCACCACTTTATTTTAATTTGTCATTTCCGACACTATATACTCCCAATTTCCCTTACTTTTAAAAATTCGCCTCTACACCACTTATCACTATCTGATACAATGTAAAGGTTATTTCTCTGTAGTTTATTGTCTGCATTTCTCCTTTTCAGTTAAGGCTTTATGTGGCAAGGATTTATATATTTATGTGTTTTATTCACTACTCTCTCTTTCATGGTTGGAACATTTTGACACATGGGACATACTAAATAAATATTTGTTAATAAATAAATCAGTTATTCTCCACATTTAACTCAAAACATAATAAACCTAGAATCTCTTTTTGGCAAACCATACATTCTGGAATTCAATCACATTCTATGATAAAATTGTTATTTTAAAATTCTTTCTGAGCAAATTTTGCCTTCCAAAAATCACTAGCCCATTAAATTCAGGACCTTCTTTCTATTCTCCAGCTGCTTTTGACAGAGTACTACACACTTAATAGATAAAAAACAAAGAAACAACAATAACAAAAACAATATCTATTTTAAAATGAGTTGCTTTGAAAATGTTGGAGAAAAATGAATTTTTGTGTCCCATTCTTATTGTGTCACTCCTTTGTTTTCCTGAAGCACAGATTAAAATGAGAGTAACTTGTGAATAATGATATTAATATAAAAATATGACAGGAATGAAGGGAAGAAGGGCAGGGACATATCTAAGTGAAAAATACAGGACTGCATTTGAAGAATCAGCGCAAGTATGATAGTGAGGAAATTACCAGAGACAATCCCTAAAATCTTGTCACAACTTTTCTTTCACCTTATTATTGAGAGCTTCACTATTCTACAGTGCACACCAGTCAACCTGAATGGTGTGCGCCAACACACACCAATGGTCTATTTCTACTACCTATAATGGTCTTCCTTTTCTCTTCTTATTTCTCCTTATTTTCCTACTCATAGCTACTCCAAAATCAAGTGCTATCTCCTCCATTAAAATTTTCTTTTTTCTTCTATTATAAACAAATTTACCCTTCTTGGTAATTTTATGGCATCTAATATTTACATTTATTATGCTGTTTAACAAATGTTATCTGCCATTATGATTATGTACACTTTTTATCTAATGTTTCGGAATATAAGCTTTTTGAGGACAAAACTTATGTTGATTTTTTTATAGAATCTTCAGAAACGACTCATCAATTTCAGTATTTATTTCTTGGAAGTGAACAGATGGATGGATGGATGGATGGGTGCCTAATTGTACAGATAAATGATTAATAGATGATTGATAGATAGAAATTGAATATGTGTGTGAATGTATGTATTTGAAAATAGCAAAACCTGAAGTTAAAAAATACATAGTTTTATTACCAAGCACTGGAGTCTTCTTAGTTAATAGCAGTTTAATAATGTGTTAAAAAGAAAATTAAAAGATTCCTTTTTTAAAAAAAAGTTTAATTAAAATGAACTGTTTAAGAATGAGACCCTTATGGAGCATTAAATTTTCTTAGAAATTTCAAACTTTCTTTGAAAGTTTATTGAGAATTTGAAACAATTGGGGACATAAAAAGGCATCTTTCTAAAACCATTGCTTTTCTGCTATCTGTAACTGCAACTATAAATTTGAAAATATTTGTAAATGTTTGCTTTCAGATATGAACACAATGAAAAATACAAAATACAGTCTTCATTAAAAATTTAATAATAACATGTGTATAAGACTTATCATCTGCCATGCATTGTTGGAATATTTTTTTATTAAGTTAATATTGTATTTGTAATTTCAAGTCACTGTCGAATTTAATTCTAAAACCAAACCTGATGGGAAAAATAATAACCTACCTATCAAGTGTAGATATTTTATAATTAGTTTGTTATACTGAAAATATCAATAACTAATATCTTTTAAATTCCCTATTATGATAACATATAACACTATTTAAATGTATGTAAAATGTGTAAATATTCCCATTTGAGTGACTATCCTATTTAATCTGATATTTACCTATAATAGCATTGTTTTCTAACTACTTCTAAATAGGTTAAATATTAAATCTTAGCAGATCTGCCAACTGTTAAGTCAAACAACAACAAAAATGCCTATGAAAAATAAGAATGCGGCATTGAATAGATTAAAATGAAAATCAAGAGTGTTTTTTTGTTGTTGTTTTCTTTCTTTTTTTTTTTTTTTTTTTGTCACGAGAGAGCACACCAAAAAGTCAAATGAGCTGGAACTAAGATAAAACTAAGATGAAAGAGAGCACTTAAGAAAGTGTTTTACAGAATGGTCAAATCCATCTGACTCAGAAAATCTTGAATAGTTCGTTAACTGTAAGTCTTTCTACCTTAATTACTATAGGAAGGTATGGTAAGATATGGGCAGAAAGGAATTCACTTATCTTTGCTAAGTCAGCAATAAGCAAATGGGCTTCTTAATACATGCAACTCACAGAATGGTTACAACCCAAAGGGGAAAGCATAATGTTTTAAAATTATACTCTACTCAGCCTTCAATAATTGTTGTTCCTTCTTCTATCCTAAGATATCATCATTCTGCCATTTTTTTTATGGTTTCAGTGTACTAATATTTGCCTATCCCTATCTTGAGAATCACATAAATCACCTGTAAATTGTCTTTATTCCATTCATAAAACTCGTTTTATTGTGAAGATAGCAATATGAATAACACACTAAGTTATTCTTCTAAACTCAGTAGGAGAAGTTGTTGTTAAGTGTTAATTTGTACTGGGTGATAAATGCAAGCAAAAAGGGTAGAAATACACTTTAGAATGAAGTAACAAATAATGCAAAGATATGACAGTAGAAAATAAACATAACATATAGGAAACTTGAAAAAAAATCAGATTTGCCAAAGCATAAAACAAAGCGCAAAGCATCAAGCCTTTGGAATACGATTTTGTGATCTAAATGTAAAATCAAAAAAAGCTTCAGCCGTCGTGATGGCAGGGGTTGGTGTCTTCTCCAGCAGTGAGATGGTAAAGAACAGACTTCAGTTTTAGAGGTCTCTTGGCAGTGGAATGAATTATGGATGATTTCTCAGTAAAGAAATGACAGTGGTGATATAAAGTAACAGAAAGTAATAGAAATAGAGATTTGCAGAACAGTCAGCTGTGGGGTGGGAAGGATTCGTATAAGATGGTTCTCATTTTTCTTGTTTGGAAACTAGAATGAATCTACATTATCTACCCAAAGAGTTTATATAGGATAGAGCAGTATTGGTTGTAAAGCTTTGCATAGAAATGTTTTTTTTGTTTGTTTTTTGTTTTTTTTTTTTTTTTGCTATTTTTAATTTGTGGAACATCCATATGACAATCGTTTACATATCCAAGTTGTTTTTTACAATTTGTATTTTAAAAACCTGTAATCTCAAGGGTTAAAAATGAAATTAAAGCTAAAGAGTTTTAAATTTTCAAAGCAATGTTATCTTTTAAGTAGAAATCTTAAACATGAAAGATTTTGCTTATTTTTTTCAGAATTGTTATTGTTTAATGATTATAAGTATATAGGTATATAATGTAAGTTATCTTGCACAAATCCATTTGGGACACCTAACTTTGCCATAGCTTCTTTTTCCTGTCACCTTAGGACCATCACAAATAGCAGAATTTCTTTCTGGTTCTTCATATTTTTTAGTGATCATCACAAAAAACAAAGGCTTTCAACTCAGCTGAGTGTCAATACAAACATGTTTTTATTTTAAGGAGGAGCACTAGTTTCTAATTTTCTGACAAAAATAATAAAAAGAGAAGTCATCTGATGACTTCAAGATACTTAATTTATCTATATGAATGGCTCTATAAGGGAAATGCTTGAATGGATCTGAAATCTGGAAGGGAAGAATGAATTTGGGATATAGATTAAGGTAAGATCAGATTTATAAACATTTTTGCAGGCAGAAGACAGTGATGAATACTGAATTAGCTAAAGGCAAATCAGTAAGAAAAAGCTGGGACATGATAAGAAAAGCCCAGAATAATAAAATTCTGATATGTCATTACATTTTTCTTAAATAAATTTCTTAAAATGACCAAAGAACAAAAGATTAAACCACCCACTATGTGGCCTCTAGATTTTATAAATATCAATGTTGTTTTATGAATAAACTAAGACAATTGCTTGCTTTTATTGAGCACTTTTGACATAGTCTGTTATTTTTTTTTAATAGTTTGGGTTCCATTTTCTCTTGTATTTGAATATCCCTCTTCCCTGTGGATGTATGATTCTGAGTTTGATATGTGGGAGGAAGGATCACATAGATGTCTAGAATTCTTATCTCTTCTCCCAGTAGGTTTGTTTTTAATTCACTCTCCCATACTTGTACTTCTACCCTCCTTAATAAGAATGAAATCCTTTTTAATTCATTAGCATTTTAATAGAAAAAGGAGACTACAATAATAGTATATGCTATGTCCATATGCTGTGTTAAATAGGACAGAGCATTCTGTAATTCCCAAAAGAAAAGTTTCATGCAGACTAAAGCATTTCGATTGTATCAGTACTAGATATGACATTATTTTCTCTCCACATAGGAATTATGGTAAAAAGCACCTAAATGCCTAAAAATAACATTTGCTTATGATGTGGAAGTATATGGCTTTCCAAAACTCTTTTACCCATTATAAGGCACAACTGAAATAAATATATTTTAAATCTAACGAATCCTAAAGTAAAACAGCCATTTTGGTTCTCTGTCAGGCTATACAGAGCTGTGTCAGGTATTCCAAGGTTATTCTAAATTTATGACTTCGGAAATGTTAATATACTAACAGTGTTTCAAAATCTGTCTTTCTCTCTGAAAAGTATATTTAGTGGAAGTTTTTTATCAAACATATTATAGTACATGATGGCAACCATGAGTCAAAGAAATTGCTTGTCTGGTATTCCCAAGTACGCTCTAAGTTCCAGACTGTGACACATATGCTCAATGGCTTTAGGATGGATGAATCCCCAGGAAAAAGTTAGCTAAAGAACTAATGAATAACTTGTCATAGTGTATAAGCTTTATTAATATAAAAGAGATAAATAAATAGAAAAAGCAAAACTTATGTCTACCAAACCATTTTTCATATTTTGTCTTATGGTTTAAAAGCATGATTGGGGATTGCAACAATTTTCAGTTAATTTGATAACTGCCTATGATAAATATTTGAAACATCCAGGCATGTATTCCCAATTTAGAATAGAGCTACCACTCCATCTTTGAAATATCGTCATCATATATTTTCAATGGGCCTCCACAAACCAGCTTTAAAAACGTGAAGGACAAATAACAGTGTGCAAAGAGCAAGTTTCTCTTCACCTTAGACCTTCGTTCTTGTTTTCAAGGTGCCTTGATTTGGTTGTCTTATGGTTACCTATTAACAACAATAATAAAAACTGATGAAAATAACAATTACTTTCAGAGCGATCAAAGTGCTACATTTTACAGTTTATAAAAAGCCCCCACGTAAATTTTCTCATTCTGATATCTGGCAAGTAGATGGCACAAGTTTATTATAGATAATTAAACTGAGGCTCAATTATCTGTCCATAATCACTCAGCAATTTAATGGTGAAAGACATATGTGAATCCAAATTTTCAGATTCCCAATTAAGTTTTCTTCTCTTTGTATTTATCAAATCTCTAATGTCACAGGCACCTAGAATGAACCACTTGAAAGCTTACTAGTCTCATAGAGTTGATCTCCTTCGGGTATAAGATTTCCATATTTTAAGTGCTGATTAAGTGCTATAAGAATCTCTAAGTTATATTATGCATTTTCTATATCATCCTTTTTGTACTTTTTTAAAAGAATGAAATGTTTCCATGTGCTATATAAAATGTGCATTATTTAGGATGTTAAATATTAGGAAGATACACCTGTACCCAAAATAACATCCAGGCACAAGATTCTGTAGAGAATGGATATTTAACACATATTTAGTAGTAAAGTGGATCACGGTAGTTCACAAAACTTTGGCAAAGAAAGAAAGCAAACTTCATAAGTCTCCTCTCATGTCTCTTCTGCTTTTGATTTTAGCTTTTTCATTGGATGTGAATTATTTCGGTTACTATGATAATAAAGGAATTTGTGGAGAAGGATTAAGAAAGCTAAGGAGAGTTCTCTTATAAAAGCTTGTGAAGATTTTTTTTTTCTTTGAATTGGGCTTGAAAAGTAACCAGCTTTGTTCTCTTGGGAGTCCAGACATCATGTGGTAAACACAACAATAACAAAACTTAAAAAAGAAGGTTGTCCAATTAGAGTCATTACTGTCTGCTGAATGTTACCACAGACCAGAGAATGTGGGGTAGGAGTTACACTAAGGCCTTCCCCAGAGCAGCCAAAATGAAAAATAGCCTTACAACAATAACCTTGACTTAACCATTGGACCTGACACAATAGTGAGGCAATGATAAGGAAATTCCCCAAAATAGGCATTTGCAGAAGGACAGCTGATGTAACCTAGAATTCACCTCTGCTTCATTATACAATCATTATGATAAATTTACATTGCATTTTTGACCCTCCCTTATGGACAAACTGAATGCATTATGGGTATATACAAGCTCAGAAAAAAGGTT
>NW_006434897.1:6605470-6661527 GCF_000325575.1 Pteropus alecto | reverse complement strand
GCTACAGTGACGGAGGGAAGACCAAAGCCTTGCAGGCAGAATAAAAAAGCCCGAGGCAGAAGGCTTCAGGGCTGACCTCTCTAGGCAGCCCAGCCCACTCCCCATTCTGAGAGTGTACTTTACCTTCGAGGTTGACTGCTCTTGGCAGCTTACTCTTCTGTCTGTGAATGTACATTTGCTTTCAATAAAACTAGTTTGTTTACAAACTACTGGGCATCCGCCCTCAATTCATTGTCACTGGATGCTAAGAACCAGGGACCAGGAAGGAGTCCCCGGACTCCCCAGAACTGGTAACAATACAGTTCGAGAAAAAGAAAATGCAAAGGTTACAGATAGAATACTGAGATACCAGAAGAATATACCTATACGTGTGCACAAGCGCTGGCTAAGAGATTTGTGATACTTCAAATTTAGTCTTAAAGAGCACTAGGTCACCAGGAGTTAAAGAGTAAGGTCAAATTCTAGTCTTCACGCTCTGTCAATTCTGGGCCTGGCATTGAAAGGCCCCAGCAGGCCTTCGGGGGAACACGTATCCTCATCCCACCCTGACCCCAAATCTTCCTTATCACCTATCATTGCTCTGCTATGAAACTTGCCACTGCAACCTCTGGAACAGCTTCCTTATCAAGATGCCTTCAACACCTTCCCACTCCCCACCATCCTATCTTCCTGCCATTCAACCTCCTTCATGCTTTCTAGTTCTGTGCTCACTTTTCCCTTCTTTTTATATCTTTAAACTCTGTCTCTTTATTTGTTTTCTTCCATCAGCACTGAAGATAACACATTTGAACTACAAATCCCTGCCCAGGTATTATTCTCTCCCATTCACAGACACTTGTTATATTATCTCCCCTCATCACTTAACTCTGTGTAGCACGGCTTCTGTCCCTACAATCACTGGATCAATTCTTTCTAAGGACCTTGTTTCTATATGTGATGCACATTTTTAATCTTTTCTCTTTCCTTATTTTTCAACAATGTTCAACATTTTGAAGACTCTTTTCCTTCTTGAAACAGTTTCTTTCCTGAGCAACCTGATCTTACCTGCTTTTAGTTTTTTTTCTGATCCTCTCCTGCCATCCTTTCTAAAAATCTTTTGTTGCCTTTGCCATTCCCTGGATACTTTGTAGCAGCTGTACTGAGATACAATTTACAATAAATAATATAATTTACAATAATATTAAAGCGTACTATTCAATAAGGTTTGATCTGTGTACATAGCAGTAACACATCTCTACAATTAAGATAATGCACAAATCTGTTACCTTTAAAAGTTTCCTAATGCCCCTTTGCAATCCTTCCCATCAGCCCTCTTTCCTCCCTCTAATTTCTGGGCAACCATCAATTTACATGCAGTCACTATAGCTTAGTTTGCCTCTTCTAAAATGTTATATAAATGGAATAATGTAGTACGTTCCCTTCGCCATATTGCTACATTCAACAATGTAGCAATATGGCAAACAACATAATTATTTTGAAATTCATCCATATTGTTACATGTATCAACAATTCATTCTTTCTTCAGGTACCGCAAGTTGTTTATGTTTTTATCTTTTGAATAACATTTGAATTGTATTGTTTTTGGTTATTGCAAATAAAGCAACTAAGAACATTTTCTTATAAATATCTATATGGATATATACTTTTATTTTTCCTATGTAAATACCAGAGTTGAAATGGCTGAGTCATGTTAGTCGTATGTTTCATAAAAAAAAAAAAAAAAAACAGTTGTCAAACTTCTTTACAAAGTTTATACCATTTAAAATTCTACCAGGAGTATAACCATATTCCTTTGTTCCATATCCTTGCCAACACTTGGTAGGGTCAGACTTTTTCATTTTAGACATACTAACAAAGTGTGTAGGACTATCTTAATGTGGTTTTAGTTTACATTTCCTTAATAACTAATGATGTTAAACACCTTTTCATGTGCATACTTGTATCTGCATATTATCTTTTGTGGAATGTCTGTTCAAATATGTACCTTATTTTTTAGCAGGGTGTTTCCTTATTAATGATTTGTGAAAAATCTTTATATATTTAGGAAACAAGCCCTTTATCAGACATTTGATTTGCAAACATTTTCTACCAACCAGTGCTTTGTCTTTCTATTCTCTAAACAGTGTCTTTCAAAGAGCAGAAATTCTCAATTTTGATGAAATCCAATATATCAGTCTTTGTCATGTGAATCATGCCTTTGGTGCTGTCTATAAGAAATTTCTGTCTGACACATGGCCACAAAATTTTTTCCTATATTTTGTTTTAGAAGTTATATAATGCTAGGTTTTACACTTAGGACTATGATCCACTCTGAATTATTTTTTTCTATATGATTATTGGTGGGAATTAAGGTGGCGTTGTTGTTTTACATATTTTCTTAATTGCTCCAGCAACATTTCTTGAATAAACAATCTATACGTTTAATTGAATCTTCTGTAGTTTCTCTCAACAGTGTTTTGTAGGTTTCAGTGTAGTTCTTAAACATTTTGTCAGATATGTTGCTAACTACTTCACTTATTTTGATATTATTTGAATAATATTCTTTTTTAAAATTACATTATCTAATTATCCAGTGCTAGTATGTATACATAACATCGATTTTTGATAACTGATCTCATATTCTACAACTTTGTTAAACTTACTTATTGTGTCTAGTAGTCATTTTTCAGATTCCATAGGATTTTTCACATAAATAATTATGTCATCTTCAAGACAGCTTTACTTCTTTCCAAACTAGATGTCTTCTATTTATTTATTTATTTTGCTTTATTGCACTGGCTAGAACTTTTAGTACAATGTTGAATAAAAGTAGTGAAAGCCAAGATACACTTCTTGCTTTGATATTAAGATAAAAGCATTCAGTCTTCTAACATTAAATAAGACTTTCGTAGAATGCACTATGAGGTTGAAAAAGTCTCTATTATTAGGAGCTTTTATTAGGAGTCGATGTTGCATGCTTCAAATATTTTTCTTTTTTTTTCTGTAATTATTGAGATAATAATATTTTTTTCTTTTTCAGTTTGTTAATATGATTGTAGCAATCTGGGACCAATCAGGAGATAGAAAACCACTTTAATAGAGAAATCGTGAAAGAAATCCCCTTGTTTATCACAGAGCATATACTGAAGAATTCACTGGGAGTTGAGAGACAATAAATTGGTAACTAAACTGCCCACCCCTTTGGCTATTCTACTTATATATGCACATTATATATACGTTCTTCCATGCACATTTTAACTTCCTTGCAACAGCAAAACAACCTAACAAAATATTCCCATTAATGACATACATATATATTCTTCTCTGGGGTGAAGAAGTTCTTAGTCTTTCTCAAATTGATACCACACAGTCCCAACAGATTTTGTTTCCAGACAATATTATTTACTCCCAAAATATAGTCATGGTCTTCCTGAATATTCTAAAGGCTAAAGACTAAACCGTAAAGTTAAACTTTAATAACTGATGCAGAAAATTCATTTTTTTAAATGAGAAGACTGAAATGACTAACATAGACACACATCAAGATGCATATAACAAGCATAGGAAAAATATGCAAAGCAACTAGTCCCCATTTCTTGAGTTTGTCCCAGGAACATAATTGATCTTCTGTGGCTTTCTCGTTTAACTACACATTTAATATTTCCCTTGCCTTCAGCCAGAACATCATCTCTTCTGCTTCTTTTAGCTAGTGGAGTGACCTAAATATTCATTTCCAAATGGTGAAAATGCTGAGTGACTCTGCCTTTTTTGGTTACTGTAGTTTTCTATTAACCTTTACTATTGTACATGGCAGTGCTGAGAGGCACTCCAGAGAATCCCTTTTGGTAAAGACATAATCCTCTTTACCTCCATGTATAGTAGCAACCTCGATTTCTCCTTGGTAATTAGGATAAATCATTCCAGCCAGTAGATTATCTCATATTTTTTATCATTTTAGTTCAATGGTATCAGGATCCCCAAATGACCAGATGAAAGCCCCAACTTCTGAGTCAACAAAACCATGGTTATTTTCTACATTAGATGCATTCTTCAAGCCAGCAGAGCTCAATGAGTAAAAGGCAAAAACTGCAAGTGTAATTAGTTATAATAGTGGGAGCAGCCATTCCCATTTCCAAGCTTGATTCTTGGACCCATGTATTCTGACCGTGGGGGAAGCAACACCATTCTCTGATTCAAAGCATAAAATATATCTTATTAGAAAGAGCTCCATATTTTCAGGGTATTGTTCCCAAATAGAGCCATGACTACATCTTTAATATAAGCATACCTCCTTTTATTGTGCTTCACTTTATTGCACTTCAGAGATATTATTTTCTTTACAAATTGGAGGTTTGTAACAACATTGCATTGAGCAAGGCTTTTCTACAGGTTCAAATGACGGTTAGTGTTTTTAAGCAATAAAGTATTTTAATTAAGGTATGTAAAGTTTTAGAAATAATGTTATTGCACACTTAATAGACTACATTATAGTGTAAACATAACTTTTATATGTACTGGGAAACAAAACATTTTGTGTAATTCAGTTTATTGTGATATCCGCTTTATTGTAGTAGTCTGGAACCAAACTTGCAATATGTCCAAGATATGGCATTCTACCATTCAGTAAAGGCAGCCACTTCTGAGTGATAAGGAATATGATAAGATAGTTGATTCTTGGACATGAGCCCATTATACCACTACCTTAGCTTGAAATTATTTTATTGATTTGACACAATACTATATGGGATGCCATGCTACTAAATGTCTTTTTTGATTGTATGAATAATGGTGCTTACAGAAGCGTTATGAGAAGGGAAAGTGTATTCGTATCCTGAATATTTGTCTACTCTACTGAGGTCAAATCTTTGCCCGCTCCATTATAGAAAAAGTAAAATATAATTAATCTGTCACCAGATGGTAGGCTTGTTCACCTATAACTCCCCCCAAGTTGTGCCATATCAGGGATTTAATGTTAGTTTCTTCTGTTGACAGGTTAGTCACTTGGCAGTAGCAGTAGCCAGGTTAGCCTCGGTCAAGGGAAGGCCATGTTGTTGAACTTCCGTCTGTGTCATTGTGACCACTTTCTCCACAGACTCTGTGTGCAAGAACTAGAGTGGCTGGGTGGAGAATCAACTGACACCTATAGATCATGTCATTTTCTCCACTAATTATTCTTTCATCCACTCTAATTAAATCAAAAGTTTCCTTCACAATGGAAGACCTTTGATGGATACCCACACAAGACACAGATAATTTTACAGTCTGTGTCTATTCTAAAAGGTCCATCCACATACTTCTTTCCCAAACTTACTTTTCATCAATCTTCCAATCTTGTTCCTTACAAGTCTGTGGCTAACAACTCAAACCATTATCAACTGCCCATAAATTATTACACATCTGTCCTTTTTCTCAATTCCTACTCAATACATAATGGACAACAAAATTTACTGCTTAAAATTTTACTCATTAGGAAAATTTTCCTTTACCACTGATGTTCAGGGTCATCCTTCAATGAGTCAATAGTGGTATAGCACTCTATCTTGGTATAGTAGCAGCTTATCGTTTAACCCACTCCCAAAGAAGATTCATTTTGTTCTTCCTCAGTTGTTCCTCTAGAAGTCCAAAGGCTTGAACTGAGGAGAGGAGCCAATGCAACAGGAGCTGGTGTCAAAGGAGTCAGAATGACTTACCCATGCAACTTACTTTTTTACCTTGCTCCTCAGGTTCAGTCAGCACAATGGTGTCAACATATTGGACCAGTACAATGGTTTGTGGAATGTCCAGATGATGAAGGTCTCGCCAGACAATATTATGGTAGAAAACAGTAGAACTATTTAACTCTAGTACAATACAGTTGAATAATGTGGGAAGTCAGAGTTGCTGACTCCTTCATAGTCAAAAATCTATATATCAGTTTTGAATCCCCCAAAACTCAAGTTACCCCTCAGTATCCATAGGGTATTGGTTTCAGGACCCCACAGATATCCAAATTTGCAGATGCTCAAGCCCCTTATATAAAATGGCACATTTGCAAATTCCTAACCATGGACTGAAAATAGTGTTTTCAATCTGTAGTTGGTTGAATCTATGGATGACAAACCCAGGAATATGGAGGGTCCACTGTATATTTATTTATTTTTCATCTGCATATAAGTAGACTCATGCAGTTCAAACCGATGCGATTCAAGGGCCAACTCTACTATGAAATTATAATGTTGGCCCTGGCAGGTAAAAACAAAGTGCTTTTGGTCATGCTTAAAAGTTGGTATGAAGAAAAAAGACATGAGACAAGTCAATAAGACTATATCAATTTATAAAGATACTATATCTGGTATAGCAGCTACAATTGAAGTAACCACTTGATTAAGTTTATAATAGTTCACAGTCATTCTCCATTTGATTGTTGCACAGGTAAAACTGGTAAATTAGATGGGGATATGAAAAATATTATCTTTCCTGCTTCTTTCAAGTCTTCATGTGGCATTCATTTCTTCAATTCCACCTGGGATGTGAGGTTGCTTCTGGTTTACTAACCTCTCTTGGCAGGAAGTTCAAAGGGCTTACATTTAACAGTTCTCACCATGATGGCCCTCATCACATGTGTTAAAGAGCTAATGTAGGTATTCTGCCAGTTGTCAAGTTTGTCTATTCTAATTATATATTTGAGAACTGGAAAAATAACCACAGGGTGTTTTAAAATCTACAGGGACCTCTGTGATTCAGACTTGAGACTCCCCCTGACCAGTATTAATTCCCTATTTTGACTGGTGGGCCACAGTGGCATTTCAAGTCACCAGTAATAACCCTCAGTTCAGAGACAGTGTCTCCTAATTCTTAAAGGTCTAGGGTTAGGAGACACTGGTGCCTAATATGAAGACACTCTGATAAATGTCTGAAAATTTCTTTGAAGAAGGCTTGAAGGGGAAGATTTACAGTGTGTTCTTGGTGCAATATTGCAGTGTCTTCCCTCAAGGGGACCAGAACTCCTACAGTCAGGGGCCTTGAGTCTGTGAAGAGACTTGCAACTGGAAATTGGGTGAGAATCTATAATTTTCCACTTTGGCAACCCAAGTCAGGTTTCTTGTTACTAGACTGAAGAAGTTTTTATTACGTAAATTAAGCGATATGCTAGTAGGCTTCCCATTAATTTCATTCCTAGAGACACTGTGATCAATTAGCCACCACTAAAGATTGTAGCGGGTCAATGCATTCTAATTACTGGTGCTTCTTTGTTTCCCTTTACAGTTGATGTGACCACCTTGCCTTTGATGATTCAGTGCAGCTGCTTGGCCTTTGATATTCTGGGATTCCATCACTTGTTTTGAAATCGGGGAGCCCATCTGAATGGTAACATCTCCTGTAGCATACCTGGCCTACAATGAAGAACAGTCACAGAGCCTTTCAGAGATGTGCCTATTATGACTGTAGTTATCAATGCCTGAGGGAAGAGAGTATTTCTAAGTCTTTTCCTGGAACATGCTTGTGGGATGTGTGTGAATGTCACTTATTACAGCTCTAGTCCAACTTTTCTATCTCCCCAAGTCTTTGGATTCTCATTTCACGTCAGGGAAGTTCTGTCATCTCAGTCTCACTAAATGGATGCTACATTTGAGTTCATATCTACTCAAACAACCAAGTAAGGGGTAGAGCCACAACCAGCTGCACAAGCTAATCATTAAATCTGGAATCTCTGTTAAGTACACCCATATCAATGAATTCAGCCCAGTCTAGTGTTATGTTATGCCCTCGTTGGTTTAACACTCAAAATCTATTTGCACATATGTTTCCCATATTTCTGCTGATATATATTAGCAAGGACTTGCAACCCTCAACGTATAAGCTATTTCTATTTCCTCCTGATGTGTGAAGGAAAAGAGGAGTAACTGTGCTACTGGAGTATGCTGAGATTTAACCCTAGTTATGGGGAGAATGGCAACAGGACAGTTGTAATGTGTCTTGAAAAACAGAAGCATTTTTCAATGTCATCACAGAGTTTTCAATTTTAGGATGTCTAGTCTCCTTGGTCCTTGGATGAGAAACTTCTATGTTTAAGAGATTTTCAGCATGAAGAGGTGATTCTAGATTGCCAGTTTCATCTAGGTCCAAAGAGATGTCCCCATTTCAAGTTTCAGAATTCAAAATTCTTTCCTGATCAATGCCTTAATTTCATGTGAGAAACCGGGGGGGACTGAATTCAACTGTCATTGTAATACAGCAACTCACATAATTGAAAATTGTGTTTTATTTCCAGCAATATCATCCCTGTAGCTACTAGAAATATGAGATTCTTTTAGGGTTGTTGTGATAGCTGTCTGGTTATCACAGTCAAAATTCAAGTGATTTTATACAACTTCAGGTATAATATAAGAATCTCCAAACAAGATAACTTTGATTTCTCTTTTCCTGGCCTTTGTGTTATTTTTGCCATAAACTTTATTTTTATATGGATTATAAAGGAAATATTGTTTCTTACAACATGGTTATTATTTTTACTTTAAAAAATAATTTATCCTTTCACGAGGTTTAAATAAAAAATAAGTCTTTACATTTAAGCACATAGCTACTATTTCCAGTAATCATTATTTATTTATATATATATTCGTATTTCCCTCTGATATCCTTTTTCTTCTACTTCATTTAATATTTTCAGTAGTGCTGGCTTGGTTGTTGATGAATTCTTTAGGCTTTTGTATGTCTGAAAATATCTTTATTCTTTTTTATATTTTGAAAATTATTTTCCCTAGGTATAGGTTTACAGGTTGTCTTGTTATTTTTCTTTTTTGTTTTTATTTTCTCTGAGCACAGAAGATTTCTGTTCAGAAACAATGCAATGCAATGTCTTTGACCTGCATTATTTCTGATTTAAAATCTGCTGTAATTCTTTTCTTTGTCCTTAAGGGTCTAATCTATTGTTTTGTTCCAGATGCTTTTAAAATATCCTCTTTATCACTGGTTTTAAGCACTTTGATTATAATATCCCTTCATAATTCTTGTGTTTGGGCTTTATTGAGACTCTTAATATATGTGGGTTAATAGCTTTTATCAAATTTAAAAAGTTTTATCCATTGTTTCTTCTTTTTTTTTTTAAATTTCATTGCTCTCTTTTCCTTAGAGGATTCCAATTAAATATATATTAGGTTACTTGAATTTCTCTCACAGCTCACGTATGCTCTATTCATTTTTTTTTCTATTTGTGTTTTATTTGGGATATTTTCTATTGTTGTGTCTTCGAGTTTATTATTTTTTTTCTTCAAGAATACCTTATCTGCCATTAATCCCATCTAAAACTCCAACTTGAATTTTTTATACCCTCTTATGTCCCAACCTGTTCAGTATTTCCTCTAATTATTCAACACCCACACATGACCCTAACATAATTTGCTCACCAAATTCATTATAACTTCATCTTCAATTACTTTTCCCTTTGTTCATCTACTAATATTTGAGATATACTTATACTAAAACAGTTAGTTGTTGTCATTGTTTTTAATAGAAATTCAAATTTAACAGCATCCTGTATTTTACCTGGCATTTCTAATAACAAATCTCACCTCGTGATATTTTCAAACTTCTTTACTGACTTTACCTACTTAGCACTGTTCACTAATAGGCCTCCTGTGTACTTTATTTGCTAATAATCTGTCTTCTTCCACCAGAAGGTAAGTTCTGTGAGGGTAAGTATTTGCATCTGTTTTTCCCACTGCTGTATTTCAGTGCTTCTAATGATGCCAACACATTTTGGCATTTTCTAAATATTTGCTGAATGAATAAACAAGTATTTAATTAATTAATTGATTGTCTAATTGACCTTGGAGAAAAGTTCTTGAAAGATAAAATGGAGGATGAAAAGAGACAGGAGAAGGTAAAACAGAGGCTGTTGTATAAATCACAATGGTTTTTTTTTCATCATCTTCCACTTTCCTGATTACATTTCAGAAAATATGATTTAGAAGTAGACAGTGATATATTTTGTGGTTTTGCAAGCACTTAGTTTTAAGCCGAATGTCCTACTAGAAATGGCCACCTAATGAAATGCACCATTTGCTAGATATTCGGTTTATTTTTGTTCTCTAAGATACAGTTTTTTCTGACTGCTTTTGTGAACTACATGTATATACACATATACATATATCAGAACTTTACTCTTTCATCTTCCGATTTAGACTGAAGGGTAGGTGGAAAGACAGCTCTCTACACAAAGGAAAGGGGGATGTTTTAATTTTCTTTTCCTTGTTCCTGTAATAGTCAACTCTGTAAATCTGCTATCTATGTAATGAGACTTGTGAGCTTGAGTTACCCTTAAGGATTCCACAAAGAGTATATTATATTACAGTTTCTTTCTCTAGTTTCTAAATGTTGGCATTGATATTACCAGGCAGCATAAAGATATCAATCATCAGAAAGCTTATCGACTGTTCAAAATAGTTCTATCAATATCTAATTTGCTGTCTGATCTAATACACAGTCAACCAGTACAATGCCAAGGTACTGGCTCTGTCTTTCAGGATATCTCATCTTTCCTTTATAGACAATGAAAAAGCCTTAATTTTATCCTTGGATCCTATACACAGGGGGATTTTGTTTTTGTGTTAGAAGACAAAATGTTAAAGAAAAATACCAACTTTTCTGTTTTTGTTTCTCTGTAATATATAGAGTTTAAAACCATGTACTTGTCACTAGTTTCACATTAAAAAAGAACCACAAATTCTTAAAAGTCTATAAAACTGTTAACATTAAATTCATGAATAGCAAACCCCTGCTTATCACTAATAATGAAATTTTACCCATTTGCAACTGTGTGACTAATTCAATTTGATATGGCTCCTCAAAGGTTGGGCAAAGGTTGAAAGTAGTTTATATACTTCCCAGGATTCATATCTGATTCCAAGTCTTTTTCTTCTTGAATGAAAAGAGGGAACCTTACCCAAATTACTTTAGAAAACCTCCATTTTGGTGAAAAGTCCTTATCACACATAAATAGGTCATAGTACCTACAGGACAATTCTGTTATTCATTAACTCCAATTCATCAAATGCTTATTGATCGCCGATATATGTTTTAAGCCCTGTGCTAGCCACTATGGACAAAACAACCAAACGACATAGGTCTGTCTTCATGAAGTTTATGGTCTAGTTGAAGAGAAGCACAGAAGTTTAAAACCTTATTGTTAATCTGAACTTGTCACATCTCTTATTATTTGCTGTTGCTGTATATAATTTGGAATGTGTTTAGTAATTTAAGAAGCTCAGTTTTAAAGCATTTTAAACCTTTCAAAACTATTGGATATATGAATACAGTAGAAAAATGTGTAAACATTGATTCAGTATTCCCCAACCTACTAGTTCAATTTTCGTTCTCTTCATCCCTCTCAAATGAAAGAGTAGATCATCAACACTACAGATACACTATGAAATCTGAGGGTGAAGCTGTGACTTAGCATCCTTATGTAAAATATCTTTAGTAGATCGAGAACTGAGCAAAACTTTGGAAGGAAGAGAAACCGGTAGTTAATGGACTTTTCTTTCCTCCCCTGTTAAAAAGAAACATTGCAATTGTTTAAAATGTTTCTCAATTCCTAGTGCTTACCTCAGTGATAGCCAAAGCATTTGCTCCTCTGCTGGCACCAATTCATATAAGAAAGCTTATCAGCAAGAATATATATAACATAGGCAGACATCCAGGATATCAGCACAGAGGATTATGGTACAAATATGACATTTAAATACTGACTCTTAAAATAGCAAACTTTCTGCCCAAACTCAGACTATATAGATCTAAGATCCTCAGGGTATGTTGGAGGGCAGTTATGCTTAATAAAAGCCTGACCTTTCTAATGTAGGAAAATGAGAAGACCCTGTGGACTGTCAGTTCAGAGAGAAGATTCTTGGCGAAAAGACTGAGCTTCAGCAGCTTCCAGATTTAGGCCTCCAACTCAAAAGCTTGGAGCATGAATGTGGCTACGATGCTTTATCGCTCAAAAACAAAAAGTCTTAGATTGGAGCTATATGAATTTAATACTTCTCCCTAACAAAGTACTGCAAAATTCAGTGGCTTAAAACAATAATCATGTATTTTTTTCTTACATGTTTGAAGGTCAGCTGGGGTTGGCTTTTCTAGGTTGAGCCTGGCTCAGGCTGTTTACCTCTTATCCTTGTGATGTTTGTCCTCCTCTGGGGACCAGCAGGCTACCTGGGACACGCTTTTCTCACAGTGATGTCAGGTACAAGGGAAACATCCACTTATGAGGGGAACTTCTTACTGCTTGGTCTGAATAAGCATACTCTCATTTCTGCAACATCGTATCGACTAAAGAAAGTCATGTGGTAACTCCAAAGTCAAAGGTTAATCAAATATATTCTGCTTCTTTAGGAGAAGGAGATGCATTAAAAAGAAGGAGGAGTAAAAAAAGTGCCAATTAGCACTATCTTCCTAGGAGCCAATATAAATCCATGTGTTCTATCTCCTCTTCAGAGGCCTTTAAAGTGCTATAAACTGGCTTCTGATTTCTAGCCAAACCATACAGAGGTGGTATTAGTTTTCTATTGCTGCTATGAAAAATTATGACATAGTTAGGGGCTTAAAACAACATAAGTTTATTATCTTACAGTTCCGCAGAATAAAAGTTCAACACAATCTCAATGGGCTAAAATCAAGGCGCAGGCACCTTCACCTTCTCCACCTTCAAAGCCAGCAAATTCAAGCTGATTCTTCTTCATGCTGCCATCTCTCTGGTTCTTGTCGACTTCCTTCTTTACCTTTTAAGGACGCCTGTAATAACACTGACCTCCTACCTGGATGATCCAAGATAATATTCCTATTTTAAGGTTGGTTGGTGTGTATCCTTGATTCCATCTGCAAATTTAACTTACCTTTGGCATGTAAACTAACATATTCACAGATTCTGAGAATTAGAATGTGGACTTTTTTTTTTTTTTAAAGGGACATTAATCTGTCTACTGTGAAAGAAAAAGATTATCACAACACTTGCTAAAGAATGATAAGAAATACTTCACTCGAGGGGGCTATTACAATGGAATTTTATAGTAAGGGAGAGAGAGATAAGGCTCAACTCTGAATACAACAAGGAAAAGCAAGAACTTATAGCCAAGAAGCAGGGTGGGGAGCAGTGGATAGAAAATTACTAAGGAGAAGCATTAGGGGTTAAAGTGAGAGTGGACCATGCAAAGATGGACACAGATGCTAAAAGGTCAGGGTCCAGTTGAGAAGAGTGTTCAGAGGAGAATGACTAGAGTTTGATCAAGAAGAGATTCTTTGTCACTATCACTATTACTAAGAACTTCTAAGGAACAAAAGTCCATGTGTTCTTAAAGGATGATGAGGTGTTTCCTATACCTCCCTTGTATCCTAGATTATTTTTTAAAATAACATTGATTATTATTCTGATCATACAAGTAAATCGAGAAATAAAGAAAACTGGATTCAAACATAATTTTACCAATTAGATATCTACTTTTAATAATTTTGAGAATATACTTTATGCACAAAATATATCAAAATATATCTTTATATCCATGTTTTTATTTAAATATCATTCTCACTAGTGTATAATCAGTTAATCAACTTTCAGATGGACTGACAGAATTGTTCCTGGTGTGATTAGGAGATGGATTAGAAAACAAGCAAACACAAGGACAAACTGGAGTATTGTGTGTGGGAGTAGGGGTGGATGTTTTCAAAAATATAATCATCTGGAGAAAGCAGAAGTTGTTACTTATTACAACATATTCTCAACTTTAAACTCTTGCCTTTGTTTACCCCTGCCTACCTCCAACTGTGTTGGAGCAAAGGAAATTTCTAAGTGAATATAGATGTGTATGACGTGGTACGTGGAGAGTTCTGTTGGACCTGCCATAACAGCATAATCTAATAAGAACTTTACTATTTAGTCATATTTTACAGGCCAATAATTTTCAGAGGATTTACAAAAGGTACTTTACTTTTTTTTCTATTTTTCCTATTTAGCAATCTCTAAATTTGGTTTATACTTCCTCAAAGGAGTATAAATTAAATACAGAAATATGTCAGTGTTGTTGTTAGTTATATCAAATGCATCATTAATGTGGTGTGGAAGAAACAAAGTATATTTTCTATCAACTAGTTATTATCTCTGGAAGGTTTAGCCTATAATTCGAGGTAACAGAACCCAAATGGAAATATCTTATTCAGTTTTTTGGCTAAGTGGCTAAACATGATCACCGAAATGTGGCATAAATCTAGCCCAGATATTAGAAAGCATAAAATTAGAAGCTGGAATATAGTAACCATATAGTAGTGAACCTCACTTTTATTTTTTTCATATGTATTTTTCAACTTATTGAGATAATTTTTTATAAACAGTCTTTCTTTAAAAAAATAACCAAATGTATCAATTTAAGTAAGATAATAAAGAGATGAACAATGTACTCTGAAAGAAGAGGTGAAAATAGTTAATTGTCCCTGAGGTGGCCTGATCAAAATGGTTTCATAATACTGTTACTGTCAGACTGTGAGGATCCACCATGATGCTGCTACCTGCTGTGCAAGAAGGAGAAAAGTCCATTCCTCTGATCCAGAAGTCATGTGTCTCTGCCAACGTCTATGAAATTAGGACAGACTAATTTACAAGCTGGCAAGTAAGGCAAAAATCTCAAATTTTCACAATTCTCGACAAACTATTGCACATTAGAAAACTTCCAGAGAGGAAAGATGACCTTTGCTTAAGGCTATCTGTGTCTTGATAATGCTCCTTGTTCAAGAAATTTTTTGTTGCTTGCTGAATGCATAAACTCTAAAATCTCAATGTTTTATATTAAAGAAATTTATTTCTTGCATATTGAATTTCAAAATGAATACCCTAATTTATGAGAAACTAAAGAATCATTCTATGATTCGGGCCAATTTCATCTAATGTCCCCAGCATGTTCTAGGCCGTATAGTCCTCAGCATTCAGTTGATGAAACCTGAAAATCACTTCATAGAATCAATTTTACATACTTCAAAGACATTCTTTACAAAAGATACTTTCCTAGAGAAATTAAAGTCTTTAAGGAAGATTTTTTGTATGTGTTTGAAACACATTTAAAAATAAATACAATAGGTTTATGGAGTTGAATAGTAGATTCTTTGAAAGTGAGATTGAGCCATAATGGGACTCATAATTTTTTTATAGTCACACTTGAGAGACTTCCAAATTAGAGACACATCAAAGGTACAAATTGGAGCTGTACCTCAGATTTAATAACCAACTCAATACTGAATTAGTATATGTATTCATCATGACTTCCTAATTATTTGATTCATAGTAATAGGTACATACATTCTTCAGACATGAGTCTTTGTGGTTCTTAATATTTAACAAGATTCAGGAAATATCCTGGTACCAATGGTAAAAGGAGAAGTGCAATTTTACAGTAGAGTGTGCATGCTGAGACTGAAAAAACTGACTTATATGTCATTAAATATTCAATGTAAATTTTCAAATTGGAAAGTTATTTTTATCCAGGTTATTGTCTAGAGTCTCTTTTGGATGGAGAAAAGAGATCACTCTCAGATCTGTTCATATTTGTTGATAGCTTCTGCCTAGATCAAATAGCTGGCCCCAGATGTCAAATGAATCTTGCTGAGGCTACGGGTCATAGATCAAGCAGGGTTTAGAACTACTATAGCAAGAATGACTAAGAGAAGCTGGAGTAATTCCAAGAGGGTACTGTGACAAGAAATATAGAGACATGAAATCATCGTTAGAACATATCACTTTAAAAATCCAGAAACAGTGGTTTTAGCAGAGGACAAGGGCTAAAACTTGGTGAGTCTAGCGCTAGAGTGATTCATGAATATCAAGCTATGAAGAACATTAGATCTTCACCTTCCAGATAGAGGGACAAGACATCCCTGAGGTCTATAATTGTTATACACTATGCACTGTAGAGAAGAAAGAAACTACTATGATTTTTCAGGTCTAGTTATTCTAGTTATTCTAAGCAACTCTTTGGGGATATAGAACACCATACAAAGATTTGAAATTTCTATAGCAAGTTCATACATTACTAATTCATTGTCACAGGGAAGTTCACAATGAATAATCTATTCAAAATAGCAGAGAGAAAGCAAAAATTAACCATAAATTATAGTAAATTACAGTGGTAGATTTCATAAAAGCAAAATTAAAAATCAAGATTATATAGAATTTCTTTAAAATTACTAGAAAGTCTTTTCTAACTTCAAACTTTACTCCCAGTGAAACTAACTTTGAGGAATGAGAGTGAAATAAAGATGGCTTAAGATAAAAAAAAAAAAGAACTGACAGAATTTACCATAAGTAGACAGACACTCACTGTAGGAAATCCCAAAAGATATGTCAGGAAAATAGAAAATAATCCTAAGAGGAAGGATGGTAACGATCAGAATAAATCTAAAAAAAGTTGACTGAAAATGATGATGATGATGATGATGATGATAATATTTAATTTGTGAGCTTAAAAAACAGAATCAAAATGCTCAAATACACCAGTGAAATGTTTAGTACTGAAGTAATTATAGGAATTTAAATACTGTAAGTTTCTTTTAAGTTTACAAGGATACTAAGATATTATTCAACTCTAGACTCTTTTATAATAGGTATGCATGTAAAATGTCTATGACAATCACTAAAAAAATAAAAAAGTTCTGTAGCTTCCAAAACAATAGGGGGATAGCAGTATAAGGAGGAAAATCAACCAAATCAAAATAATTAAAGAAGGCAGAAAAATAGGGGAAAAAATGAGACAAAGAGCATAAAATAAAAATATAAAGAGCCTATAGCCATGCTACTCTGAACAAGCCCAATCCCGTCTGATCTCAGAAACTAAGCAGATTTGGGCCTGGTTAGTACTTGGATGGGAGACCTAGGAAGACCAGGTGCTGTAGGTGTAAAAAAATATAAAAATTAAGAGATTGTTAGCTGACAAGGTCCTTGCAATCTGTGAGGTTAACCAAGGGTTGCCTCGCCTAAAATATATATATACGAGATACAACATATGTGAGTTTTCTCAATTATCAGATGAACTCTTTAGTTAGCAAAGTTTCAGATTTATGTATCAAATTGTGTGCTATTAACACAAACACACTTATCATAACACTAAAAATTGAGAAAAAATAATGAAAAAAGAAAACAACATAGTCACTATTAATCAAAAAAATTTTGTTACTATATTAAAAGCAGACAAAAATGTTCAAAGGAAAGAAAACACTTCTAGTGTGTGTTTTTTTTTTTAAATTGTTATCTAATGGAAAAACATCTAATTCACCAAGATAATTCCTTTAGTTGCCAACAATTATTTCTGGAGCCAGGTACAGGTCCAGATATTGAACATATAATAGTGAAAAACCAGATGCAAAAACCTGCCCTCAAGGATAACTTTCTAGTGGAGAACTTATATCTTATCAGGGGAAAAAAATGTCAATTCGAAACATGTATGCAATTAATAAATAGCTTGAGAAATATTAACAGAATCAAAGGAGAAATTGATATATTTGCTCAAGATAGAAGAGGTTAATACACTTCTTTATGTAATTGATATAACCAAACGACTAAGGATATAAGGATGTAAAATATTTGAGCAATACAGAACATGAACCCAGCAATATATCTCAACTCATAGAACATTGATGTTAAATGACCATGCAATTGGTCACAAAGCAAGTGTCAACATATTTCAAAAAATTGGTTTTATACAGACCACATATTTGACTAAATGTAATAAAAAGAGGCATTAATAATAAAGAACACAAACAGTATAAAATCCTATAAACCTAATGACTTATGTGTTAATGTAGTCAATATAATAAAAAGTAGAAAACATTTGAAACAGAATGATAATAACTATTACATACCAAAATATGACATGCAACTGAGAAATTTTTATAGGACTTAATTGCTTATATTAGAAAAAGAGGCTACAAATTAATATAACAATCATCCCATTTAAAATATATTTAAAAAGCCAAAGTGAACATAAAAATTGTAGAAATTATGTATAATTTTCAAAACAATAGCAGGAGAAAACATAGATTATAGATATTTTTTAAAAAGAAATAAAAGAAAATGAGAAAGTATGAAATTAAAATATAAAATGTGAATACAAATAGTGCAGATTTAAAAAATAAGAGAATAGTATGAATAATTTTATGCCAATGCAGTTTAAATTTAACGAAGTGGAAAATTTATAGAAACGTAAAATGTAATAAAACTGATTCCAAAGAACCTGGACCAACAAATGGTACTCCGCTTATTGAATTAGTTTAAAATCGGAGGCTCTGTTCTTCATTGGCCACTGTCTTTTCACTGTGACCTCAAATGGTGAAAAAGGTAATGGATCTTTCTGGGGTCCCTTTTATAAGAGCATTAATTCTATTCATGATCTAATCTCCTCCCAAAGGCCCTATATCTAAATACTATCACACTGAAGATTAGATTTCACCATATGAGTTTTGGAGGGACACAAATATTCAGTCTATTGCAATAACCAAGTAAAAACTATCTATAAAAGTAAATGTGTGGATCAATTTTGGTTGTGAATGTAGATGCTAAAATGTTACATAAAAAATTAACAAAATGAATGCCGCAATATTTGTTATTTAAAAAAAATATGAAATTTGGTTTATCCAAGGAATACATTGATATTTATCATTATAAAAATTAGCATTTTTATGGATAGGAGAAAAGGGTGAAAAGACTTTAAAGGTAAAAAGAAAAAAATAATTAAAAATATTTAAAGATTAATTTTAAAAAACAGTATTATACTTCACCACATTAACAAATTCAAGGAAAAAAAAGTGAACATTTAAAAAGACGGGGTAAAGTACATTATAACAAAAAATTCAGGTACATTATCGATTAAAAAAACCTCTTAATATTCCTAAATCATGTAAAAGTCTTTTCAATATATTAATGGGTAAGCTAATGAAGAGCACAGCAGTCAGGTTTTGTTATCAATACTATGACTTGAATTTGTATTTCTAATTGTTAAAAGATATAATGTTACTTTTAATTATAGTTTCAACAATTTAACATGTGAAAATGACTTCAGGATATTTAATTGTTATAAGTAGACATGTAAAAAGCTGCTAGTAATTATAAATATATATCCTTTCAGTAATTGTTTAGAATGAAACCGTAGAGCCTATAATGTATCTTGATAGATTATTTGAAAGCAAATTGAGCCTCTCACATTTTTCTTCATGCTATTAACTGCTAATGTAAGACTTTAGTATGATCGAAGTTGCCTAAGCAATCATTTTTACTCATTTGTTGCAAAATTACCTAGATATTCACAAGAAATATAAAGTAACTTGTCCAAGGCATCACAGCATATCTGTGTTGGTGTACATAGTACATATCACTTAAAATGAACAAGTATTTGAGGCCTATTTTTCTCTCCCAAATATTGTATGTTCATAGCAGTATTAACATGATTTATTTCATTGGAAAGTTAGTGGAAATTTATTGTTTAGAAAGCAAACTTTCCTTTTGCATTTCCATTTAAAGCTCAATTTATTCTATTTAGTTGTGGTGTGTGCGTATGTATAATATTTACTGTATCCTATTAAATAAGAATGTTGAAATATAAAATGAAAATAGACTAGGCAGATGCATACACTAAGAAAACGACAAAAGGAACTGCTACATTAAAAACGTGGCTTACATAAAGTGTTTTGCTAGGCAGACAGTTTCAGATATTTTTAACATACTATTTATACAGTGATCTGAAATATTCTTCTAATCTATACCTGAAAATTACATATTTAATGTTTACATGGCAAGCAAACAAACAAATAACCAGATTTAGAAATGAATGTAAATAGACGTGAAAAGACATTTTTCAAAAGAAAAGGGAACTCTCACACATTGCTGGTGGGAAGATAAATTTGTACAGCCATGGAATACAGTGTGAAGAAGTTTCTCCAAAAATTAAAAATAGAACTACTATATGATCCAACCATTTCACTCTGAGTATATATCCAAAGGAAATAAAATCAGGATCTTGTCGAGCTATCTGCACCTCCATGTTCATTTCAGCAACATTCACAATAGCCAAGATATGGAAACAACCTAAATGTCCTTCAATAGATGAACAGATCAAGAAAATGTGAGATACACACACACACTGAAATATTATTCCTACCTTTTGCAACAACATTCATGAACCTGGAGGACATTATGTTAAGTGAAATAAGCCAGACACAGAATGACAAATAAGGCATTATTTTACTTCTATGCGGAATCTATATAGTGAAACACATAAGCAGAGAGTAGAATGGTGGTTTTCAGAGTCTGGCGGGAGAGGAAAAGGGGAGATATTGGTCAAAGGTGCCAAAGTTTCAGTTATGCAAGATGAATAAGTTCTATGTATCTAAGGTATAGGAATGTGACTTTAGTTAACAACACAAATTGTATTCTTGAAATTTGCCTAGAGGGCAGATCTTAAGTGTTCTCATCACACAAAAAAAGAAAATGGTAACTATGTAAGGTGATGAATATGTTATAGGTATAAGCTGCTATATTGTTAAGAGTCATTCAGCAATTAGTTAATTGGTCATTATTTATAATTGATCAAAGAGCATACATATATTTAAGTATTTGATGTGTATTGCTTTTTAAAAAAATGAGTCATAATCCAGCTTCAAAGTAAAAGTGACTATCACACACACTCACACTTTTATTCCAGCCCTGATATTTACTTTTCTAAAATGTTATTTGATTAGTAAAAATGCCTTATAAGTTGTTTCGGTATTGTTCGTTACAAGGTATTCATTGTATGCCTACCGTGAGTTAGTCATTTTTATGGCTCCTTCTTACACTCCAGTATGCAAGACAGATTAGGCCCCTGCTGTCAACAGATGGTCTTACAGTGGGGAGAGATAGATCCTACTCTAATGAAACAATAAAAAAAGGAATAAGTTTTTATTCAAATGCGAAGAAGTAAAATCAACAGGCAAATTTGGTTGAAATTGAGGAATCATAGATTAGAGGCTGAAGATATCCTACCAGATGATATTTTAACTTGAGATCCAAAGTTTAGGAAAAGTCATAGATTGAAGGTCTGGGCAAAAAGATTTCCAGGGAGAGGAAACAGCTAGCTAGTACACAACCCCTGCGAATGACCAGATCTTGTCATTTCTGAGAAACCATAATAATGGCATGTGTCTAGAGTGAACAACGTGGCTACCAGCAAAGTGGAGACAGGCCAATGATAGAGTTGATTCACTGCATAAAATAGTACTCAACCCTCACTGTGTGCATTAGGACAATGCCCTGAAGCAGGACATCATTTAGAAATTGAGCTAAGGCGAGGAACTGGAAAAACAGACAGAGATAAAATAGCTAAGGAGGCTGGAAAAAGAACAGGGGAGATAATCAATGAAGCCAGGAAAAAAAAAATGTTGAAGAAAAAGGAGAGGGTGAGTAGCTGTGCCAAATGCTTTTGAGATGTGAGATAAGAACTGAGAAGTGGAATCAGTGAGTTTCTAAAGATGGGATCTGATCTGAAAAAGAGGAATGCAAGAACAGAATGGTAAGTGGGGAGGTGTGGAAAGAGAAATAATGGAAGAATGGTGGAACTAACAAATCAGAACTCCCAATGAAATTTTTAAAGGTTGATATAATGAGTCCTGAGTCACAGCAACTACAGATAATTATTTTGAGAATGTTGACTCTATAAGAAAGGATGAGAGGTAGAGGGAAAATGAGAGATCACTAAATTTTTACTGTCTGAGTTTAATTTTAATTTTATTTTTTAAGGGAAAAGCTTATAGCATATTTGAACATACAAGCTCAGCTACTACTGTGGCTGCCCTCTTCCGAATGAAGCCTTGATGTAACATTTAACTGCCACTGTGCAGTCAGTCTAATCAACAATTTGCCCTTAGTTTCTAGTTCCTATTTTGAATAATGTACCATACCATAGGGCAACAGGTTGAGTTTTCCAAGCAACCACCAAAGAGATCAAGTAATGTAACCTGAAGGAGTGTGTGTGCACATTTGTGTGTGTGTTTGGGAAGGGGTGTGGATGTAACTTCTTCTGGGTGAAAATTTAATGACTAGGAAATAGCAGTCCTGTGCTTTCTTCTTCCAACGGACAACAAAGAAATGAATTCTGTGTACAAATGTCCAGTGAGCTGAGGCCAAGCAGATGAATCTGCCAAGTGATCAGCTTTGTCTTAGAGGTGATGGTGGAGTATTGACAGCACATTAATGCATCACCTTTCATGAATTCTCTTCCTTCCCTGAGAGCTCCCTGTGTCATATACTCTCATCACCCTGACATTGCGCCTCCTAAAGATTAATCCCAATCTTCACTTTAAGCTGTTTTCTTGGAAGTCAAGGCTTAGAAATTTTATATAAAAAAAACAATATTTGAAGTTCATACTACTTAATGGATTACATCAATGTTCTTTCTCTTTTACTGGTTATGGAAATGAAATCATTGTAGTTTTATAATTATGTTTTAATATTCAATAGAATTCCTGCACCTAAAATGTCAAAAAAAAATTATTCCTATTTTCATTTGTATAGTCATATAAGTGACATTTAGAATTATATTGTCAATTATATTGTCAAGAAAAAAGCTTATTATTTTGAATTATAATTATCAAAACATAGTCATTGAAGAACTGAAAACAAATTTATTCAATATGAAAACTGTTTTTTATTAATAAAGAATTAAACATTTGTATTTATTCAATGTTCTTGTCTGTAAAAATGTATATTCAGGGTATTTTTACTTCAATTAAATAAGCCATTTGCATTCTTCTTTGATTTGTTTTGGTTATTCCATTTTGCCATTGTGAAAATATTACATGCTTATTATTGAAAATTTAGGGAAGACCCATGAGTAGATATAAGAAAATAAGTGCTTAAATGTTATTTTTTTTGTTTGTATTTGATGTATTTACATAGCTGAGACAAGCTATATGTGAAATTTGAATGTTTTCCTTTAATATAGTATGGATGTTTATTATTAAAATCTGTATAAATCTAGGTTTACTTGCTAACCATCTTACTTAAACATTTCTTGATATTCTCGAGTTGAACTAATGTAGGTAATTTGTATAAACACTTTTATTCCTATCTTTTATAAGTTAGATTATTTTCTAAGAAAAGATTCATAGACTGTAGTATTTAAGCATTACTACTTTTATGATTCTTGATAAATATGGTCAAATATTTCTAAAAATTTGTCCCAATTTATATTCCAAAGTCAATATAAGAAAACATCTCTTTTACTACATCCTCTTCAATATTTTGTGTAATCTTTTATAAACAGCTGCTGTCTTTTTCAAAAAACTGTCATTTAAAGTTTTCATGTGTTTCACTTCTACAAACAAAGAATTTGATAAATTTTCTAAATTTTTGTATTTCATTATTTTTAAACCAATTTTCTTTTTCATTTGTGTTATTGATATGTTTGTATATTTTTTATGGTAAAAATATTAAATACATATCTATGATACATTCTCTTAGTTATTAAATAAAGTTTTCTAATTTATAATTTAACTTTTCTTAGTTTGCCACAATAAAGTTTCTCAAAGGATCATATAATCTAACATATCTGTATTTCTTTGTGTCTTCTACCACTAATTTTAAACTAAGGATGATTTTCCCTCTGACGAAAAGGTACATTTTTTTCTGTTTTTAGAGTTTTATTATTCATTAAGCACTTCAGTCAAGCTGAAACTTAATTTAATATTGTTTCTGTGATGCAAATTTATTTGTTTAAATAGTTAAACAATGATTCCAATGATTTTTATCAAAAATTCATTGATCGGTAAATTTCTTATTGTTTTAAATTTTACATAATTGTTTATTTTAGGTTTTTGTCTCATTTCTCATTATTTATTCTGCTCAGTCTTAGGCCTGAACCTCATTACATTTTAGTATCTAATGGAAATTATTCTAAATTATGACTATTCTATTTTTAATTTTTTTTATTCAATAAGAACTTAAGAACAGTTTTGTCAAATTTAAAAGAAAATTCATTTTACTCTATAAGTTCATTAAAATTTCTTTATAATATTCTGCCTTCCTATCCAGGAACCATGCTACCCTCTTCATTATTTGAATATTCTTGTGTATCTCTCAGAAAAATTATAATGTTCTATCTGCCATATTTTTTACTTGTAAGTTACTCCACGTTCCATATATTTTGGATAGTTAGAGCTTGAAACTCAAAAGCCCTTGAATAGTTGATATAAGAGCTCCAGGTAAAAACTAATGTTGCCCAGGATGACATTCAGAGTTTTCAAAATGAACAAAGACGTAAATTCAAGCTCCTTCAAACACTAGAAGAAAAATTGGACAATTAATATTTTAGACTATAATAGCATGCATACATGACACAACTATCTCCTCTTAAAAAAAGAGAGAGAGAAAGAAAACATGATGGCTGCTTCTGAATGACAAAGTCTCAGTGTTTTCTTTGTTCTAATCAAAATAGTCTTCCTAAGGGAGTCAGCTATTTGGAGCAAGCATGATTTTATGTTACATGTATAATGTTTCTTCATGATTTAATCATTGTGAACTGATGATAGTTTAATTGTATCAGTTTTGACATCTAGAAGGAATAAACAGTACAATTCGTGTGAAGTAACTCCACTTTAGAATTTCATGCTCACTCCTTTCAGCATAGCTAAGTTAATCATTACTGAGTTTTAGAGGAGACAATGGAAAGTGATGTCCTCCTGATCCAGTCAGCATTTCTGAAAGTTTTAATCCTAATGGCTGAAGTGAAGATGATGAATCACTTCATCATTCCTGACCAATCAAGCAGAGGAGAGGATCTGGACAGGAAGAAATGCTTTAGACATTTTTATTTACGTTTTTTTTCTTTTTTCACATTATACTTATTTTAAAAAATGTCACAGGGCTTCTCTTGGGTCTGTACCTCTAAGAACAACTTGGTTTCTGGTTCTTTTGTCAAATTTATCTTGAAACTGCTATTGGGAAAAATACATTCAAGTCATTAAAAAACAAAAGCCCTCCTAATAATGCTGAAAATTTCTAAAGTTTGAGAGAAAGACAATGCTTTAGATGTTTTCCTTTCTTTTTCTATTAAAAAAAAAAAGCCATTTTACTAAAACATATTAATTAGAAGGTCACCACTTCACAATCACCAACAACAGAGCTACTATAAGTGAATTGATGACAGGCAAAGGAATTTTCTGTTCAGAGGCACTAGATGGGCTTATAAATATTATGTGCTCACTACTTTTATAATAGAGAAAACTTCCTGATTAAAAAAATAAAAGTTTCTTTAAACAAGTTTCTAAATCTTAAGCACTTGATATTATTACAAACGATATTTAAGTAAAGTACTTCTTGATAAATATAAGTGAATTCCACCACGCAGAAAATGGATATGGGAGGGAGATCTGCTTCCTGAAGGAAATAATTAGTATTTATTTGATGGCAAGCTGGGCCTGAACAATGAAGGTTGCTCTCCAGGCTCTTTAGCTATAGGCTAAAGATGTCCCAGCAACAGGTACTCAACGACACATCATAAGACAGCCACAGAAACGGCCTGGCTTCAGAAAAGTCTTCCTGGCATGGAGTTTAGGTCCTCCTAGACAACATCTGTCATCGGGTAAGACTGAAAGTGGAGAGAATGGCATCAATAAAATGAATGGATGTCTCTGCCTGACTATATTTCTAAAAGGCAGCTTTTGTCCCTTCATTCCACATGTATTGAGTATCATGTCATAACTAAGTAAGTAAACAAATAAATAAATAAATAATAATGTGTAAGTTGCTATGGTTTCTGCTATTGGAGACTTCCACAATGAATCACAGGAGAAGTCCGTGACGATTTTCTCCATATAATTTTTGAATTAATTTTCCTACATTGAAGGTTTGAATATATCCTCTGTACTTCCCAACCCCATATCCAGACTAAAAGTTTTTCCTCTGTCTCTCTTACGTACCAAAGTACTCATTTCCATAATAATTAAGACCCTCTACAATGTGTACAAATGATTCCTTTCCCAACTATTCTGGACAAACATTAAAACTGGATGTCTTGCTATTTCCTACTTTTTTAAAAATAGTATTTTTTCTAGTAGAATATCTTCCCCTGACTTCATTTCCCTCATTTTAATATCCTTCTCTCACATACTCCACCTAAAACATTTTATGAGCTTTTAATACTCTATAATAAAGTTAAATATATTCATTTTACTTCCGCTCCAAACTTCTCATTTTATTAAACCATAAGTTGCTAAGAAACAAGACCTGAATCTCTATGTACCCTTCTAAAACCCCTGGCAAACTGCCTTGCTCATAAAATGTATTTCTATATCTGGTCGCATGGTAGGGCATATGGAAACTAGATAATAAATATGATTTACAATAAGATTTCATATAATTTAGAATTTTGAGAAGATAAAGAAGAGAAAAAATAATCATAGTTTAGGGAGAAAAAACCTTGGTATTTAAAAGATCTGGTTGATATAACTTAACAGGTGAAAATGTAAAGCTAAGAAAGTGTTTATATACGTGAACTATGTTCAAAGTTTCATGAAAGAGAATATTTAGGAGTTAGTGGAAATATGAAAGAGAGTACAGTGTAAGACACAAGTAGAGAATCTGTAACCTAAAATTTTATTACAGTGTAGACTCTAATATTTAAATTATTATCCATGTAACTTAAACAAAGTACTTAATAAATGAATTGTTAGTGAAAATTTTTGTTTCAAAAAATAGATCAAGTTACAGAGGACAGCATACCTCATTGCAAGCACCAGATAAAATTAACAAAGGTTTTCTCATGTTTTCCTCTTTCAGTAAAAGTAAAATAATACATGAAGTTGAAGACCTGGGCATCCTCCTTTCTAGTCTCATATTCTTTGCCCTTCTTCCCTAGAGGCAGGCAGCCACAATAATGAGGATGTTTATACTTCCTGAAAATAATTTTATAATTCATTGACTATATGTATCTATAAATAATACATAAAATTATGCGTTGATTTTTGAGTTTTTTTCCCCTGAACTGTTCTTCAGTTTTTTCTCATTTAATATTTTATGATGGGTCTGCATATAAAATATTTCATTCATTTATATGGGCACACAATATTCCATTCATTATGTGAATGTGCCACAAGTCATTAATTCAATCTATCATTTACATCTAAGCTTCTTAAATTTTTTCTATTCTTGTTTCCTGGTATACATGTTTATGAGCTTCTCTAGAATATGTACTCATAACTAAAATGTCTGGTCATAGGACAAGGATAGAGTGTGTACATTTTTAACCTCATCAAATATTACCAAATTGCCCTTCAAATGGTTGTTCTAATTAATAGTACTGCCAACAGGGTAAGGGAGCTCCCATTACACAACTTCATCAAATGTAGAAATTTCACATGTTTCTTAATGGACAGTCACTTGGCAGTTTGGGTTGGACAATTCTTTGTTACATGGATCTGTCCAGTGCATTGCAGGACATTTGTATCCCTGGCCCATCGGCACTAAATGCCAATAGCACATTATAATAAAGAATGACAAAAACTCCACAATTTCCAAATTTTTTGTACTATCCCTATTGAAGACTGAATATGGGTTGAATATTTCTTAATATTTTAATATGTATCATCCTAGATTTGTGAATTGAATAATTACTTCATTGTTTTCCTGATTTCTTGTTTTCTTGTTTATTAGTGAATCATCTAAAGCCATAAGTCTTCCTCTGAGTAACAATTCACTTGCATACCATGTATATTTATTTTTAAAATAAGTTATAATTTTATTTTACAAAATTATCTTAAATATCCCTTAAGTTACTCTGTAACTCACAAGTTTGGTTTTTTTTAAGTGTTTTTTTCCCAACAATATGTGGCACTATCTTTAACTGCCTTATGCTCAGAGAACTTGTATTATATAACGACTTTGTATATATCGGTGATTCATGATGGTGGTGGTAGTGGCTAGTACACTTGTATTCAGTCAATATTTGTGAATCGTTTATTTGCAATTTAATGTGAATCAAAAAATAGAAAATACACATTCTTCTTAAAAATTAGTTTTTAAAAAATAAATATTTATTATGACTATTAATTTTTCAATTCTTCTTTTCAACTCTCAGTTCCTACTTTATATATTCCTAAGTTTTAATGTGAATACATGGAGTTTATCTTTGCTAAATCTCACTGGATTTTTTAAATTGTGATTTTGTAGTGATTTTTATCTTTATTAATGTTTCTGTATTAAATTCATTTTAATAATAATGTTTCTAAATCAGATCTCTTTGGTCATATATAGTCTTGGTAAATTTTTTTCCATGTTTTGTTTTCAAACTATCTTATGTTTCTTGAATTGTGTCTTTAAAAAGCATGTAATTTGATTTGTTTGGTCATTATTATTGTTTTATCTAATATGATAATTTGTCTTTTAAATAGATAAATTTGTTTCATTTGTATTTATTGTGGTTATTGATGTATTTGTCTTTATTTCTCTCTTTTCTTTTACTTATTTTCCTTCATTTTGGATACTACTGGATCAATCAATTTTGTAAATACTCCTGTTGTTTTGACCTCTAGTCATTTGGAATTTAAACATTTGATTTTTCTGCTTGTGTTGGTAACTCTTACACAGTTTAACCTTTATGACTTTTTAACACACAAGCCTAACATTGTAAAAAGTTACTCAATTACCTATTTCCTATTTGCCAAAAGTCTTAGAATATTGTAATTCTGCTTCTTGACCTCTCATCTTCAATGTTATTGGCCAATATTTTAAGTACACTATATTTTGTTTCCAGAAATTAATATTATATTTAGTACTTATTTAGACTTTCCAGCATGGTTAATTTTCCTTTCTTTCCTTGTAATTTCAATTTCCTTGTTGCTGAAGGAAATGCTTTAGCATATCTTTTACTAAAGAGCTATGATTAGTAAACTTTCTTTTTCTATGGATGTTTCATAACAATATTTTAGCTAATAATAAAACTTTATATAGTCATTACTTAAAACTATGATTTTCAATACTTAAAAATTTGATTCTATTGTATTGTATTGGTAATCTTTTATGCCCAGTTAGATTTAGGATTTATTTTTTTACTTTGAAGCTTTATAGTTATCATGTTACATTAACTTTTCAAATGCATTTCTCTTTACCTATTTTGCTTGAGATTTGGCATTCTCTGTCAACATGAGTACTTCAGCATAACTTTAATTCTAGATAGTTCTTTTCAAAGAGTGCTATTGTTCCTCACTATATGAATTCTAAGGAAAGTTATTCAGGATCTCTCTTTTTAACCTCTTTATCTCCCCGTTCCTCATTTTGAATAATTTCTTCACATGTAACTATATCAATAATTTACTCTTTAGGTATGTATTATCTACTCCATAACCTCTTCACTTCATTTTCTTTAAAAATATGTCCATTATTTTAATACAGTATCTCTTTTTAAAATTGTTCTCCATCTTACTTTATAACATTGAGTGTTTTCAACAGACTCATCAAAAGTGTCCTTCAGAATTTCAGTTTTATTATAAAAGCTTTCCAGTTAGTTGGAAGAACTGACACTTGCTTTTTCTGACTACTGCTATTATGTGAGCATTAATATTTCTGTGACATGTTCTTCATTGGTAGTTGTTTAAAAAGCATATCATCTATGATCTGGATTGCAGAACTGTTATAAGATTGTGCCATATACTCCTACTAAGTATACATGAGCTTGTTATCTATCTGTCTGTCTATCTATCTATCTATCTATCTATCTATTTATTTATTTATTTTTACCATTTTACCTTTTCTGTGTTTCATTTAAAATTTAGAAAATTCAGAATATCTGAAGTAGAATTCTGTAAGTCTGGGGCAAGTTTTTATGTTATTTTCTTAAGATGAGGTCTCCGGGACCATTTAAGTAGGGCATATTTTGACCCAACATAATGTATGGCATAAGCTTGCAGTTCTATTTTCTTAAGACTAGACTATCTACTCATGGCTCTTAAAATACCTCAAGCTTTCTTATAGTGTCTTAGGAAATATGAAAGTTTCCCCAGTTCTATTTCATGGATGGTACAAGGTTTTACGATAGATAATTTCATTCAAGTATTTTAGTTGCTATACTTCATGGGTATAAAGGGATGAAATTTAGTTTTTTCTTTCTTTAACAAGCTGAAAAACTCCAATGACCAGCTCTTAATGTCTGTATTTTATATACATATTCTCTTTGGACATTTCAGCTTCAAATCTTATTTAGTTATTTTTTTATTTACACAATGTTGCAGTTTCTGTGTCTTGGATTTGAGCTCAACTAGACATAAAATGTTTGCTTTGTAGTTAATGTACCCAACATTTCATTGTGCTGGAATAGAGGATGGTTCTTCCACATTCCTACAGCTCCCCCATGTTGGCTGAATTCAGTATGTATCTTACATTGAGAGAACAACCTCATTATAATCACTCATCAGAGTTTGGATGAAACCTCCACTTAATATATTATCTGGATGTCTAAGCTGATGATCACACACACACACACACACACACACACACCACTTATAAAATGAAGCTTTTGAAGGGAGAGCAAGGCAACCTCCCAAGCAGGTTCAGAAACAGCTTAAGAGAGCAGGGGAAGGAGGCAAGCATGAGATTTATGGTAGTTAAGGGTTGGAGTTAGGGGCTGGGTCTCCTGGGTAGGGAAGGAATTGCATGATTTGAACTTCTCACTAGCACTACGGGAGGATACATCTGGGATTTTTATTAGCTTTCCCAGGTGTGGGGCAGAATGGGAAGAGGAAATGGCGGGGCTTAAAAGCCGTTAGTTGTCAAAATGAGTGAAACTATTACAAATATTTACCTACGTTGGCTTCTTTATGTATTCATTTTGTAAATTAAAGAGCATTTTTAATCTCCCAAGGACACCAAGGCAAAATTAAGTTTTATAATGTAAGATCCATGATTAAGAATAGTTATGAACTCTAGCTGTTCAAATTTCTATTAAAAATATCTGTGACCTTTCTGAAGTTACTTCTGCATCTTCATTGTAGCTCAGCTTATGCAGCAATAACTAGAAATGTTGAGAAAGTATCTCCTAATATTCTCCAATTCTATGGTTATCTAATTTAGTAAATATGTAACAGAGGCATATATAATGCATTTGAAAACATAGAATATTCTCATTTTCTATCACCATCTTCTAAAGGACAAAATTATTATCAGTAATAGCCAGGCAGTAATCCGTAATAATACTTATTTTCTTTATTCAATTGTCAGTTTCAAAATATTCAAGTTTAACAATATATTTTATGTATAAACTAAAATTTCATTTGCCTAACAAAAATATTACACCTCACAGTTTATGCTCTTTTAAATTTTAAATGCAAATTAAAAATTTCAAGTGGTTACATTGAGCAATAGCATTGAAGTAACTCAAATTCATTTTTTTAGTCTTTATAATCACTGTGCTATCATTGCTTATTTTGAATAGATTCTTTAAACTCAGGAATATATAATACCTAATATCACAAATGTGTATTCAGACTGTACCTGAAGTGATTTTAAAAATTTTCAAATTATTAAAAACTTACTCTTAAATTGAGCATCTGTGTCTGAGTCTTATGTCCCATGACCAACTTTACAATAAAAAAAATATATATTTTAATTAATTTCTATTTTGAATATGATGTGTATTAGAAGATCAGAACTAAACACTGTACTAGTATGGCTCATTTTAAGTATATAATTTAAGATCAATAGAGGGGTTGGGGAGAGATAATCAATAGTAATTCTGTAATTGTGTAGAACTGAGAAATATAAAAGATTTTGGAGATAGATGAATGTATTTTGTTATTGAAATTATTCAAAAACATTGGCACATTATGTAAATTAAATGCAGACCAATTTAATGAGTTTTAGAACTTCATTTTAATTCCCTACTAATAATGCATCATTTTACTCTATGTGCTAGGGATTGACCACTCCACCTTCTCTCCCTTTAATTTGGTCTCATTTGACTGTAAAAATTACTTTTCCTTCTGATACTTTGAAGATCTTTATTATGTAATAAATATAATATCTCTCCTCCAATATCCTCATGAAGAAAGAGTTTAGCTAACATATACTATCCATGTACACTAACATAACATTCTCTGAATAATAATTCGAGATGTTATGTATATGTAAGAAAAAAAGATAAAAATTGAAATTAAAAAACACATTTTCTACTGCAAATTATGGAGTAAATAGTAAATAAATTACTTTTTTAAAACTCACATTATCTAAAATATTTTGTGGTTAATTTTTTCCTGTGTATATCACATAGATGTGTTTTTATTTTTACAATCACTTTTGACAAAACATCTTTACAATTAATTTAGATGAATGTGTTTAACATCATTGTAGAAATACAGAAAAATCTATACGTTGTTATCGGTAGTCAAGTGTGGTTGACCAAGTTTGACCAAATAAATAATGAAATTATCTCTGTATACATTGTTAAAAGGGAGGCTGAATTTTCGAACCACATCATAGACTGGCAAAGACTGAGCATAAAACCTCAGATTTAAAGTTGGAGTAAATTAAAGGAAGGAATAAAAACTACATGTTACCTTAAAAATATTAATATCTCCTAAGTTGGAATTCACATCAATAATTGCTTACTTCTGATATTTATAATTATTTTATTTTTAGCTAATAATCACCTTGGATTTATAAATATGCATTTTTTTAAATAAACATATAATTAAATTTTCTGTTGATTATTGGCACATTATACCATGTTTATTGATAATAATGATTCTAATTAAAATTTTCAGAACACTATGAAAGACTTTCAAGCAAAATAAATATTTTCAAATAAATAGATTTCCAGGTCTCTTAACAACTGAAGCTTTCCTTTAAATCTAAATTTCTGCATATAGAGAAAAATTTTATGTTTAATATGATTGCTTTCCAGAAATGTTATTCAAACTGAAAACATTTTTAAAAGAATATATAATTGAAAAATTTACAGTCTGTTTTACTAGCATTCTCCTTCATTTTGAATTACTTTTATCATTAAATCTAGAAAACTATTTTCAACACTTAGGTAACATTTTGAAGTGTTTTTATATTTTCCAAATATTTATTTGTATTTAAAATCTGATCTAAGCAGATTTTCTCTCCAAATTTATTTATTTTTTATTAATTAATGCCTATAAAATGCATTCAAGACATACTTTATAAGCTTTATAATAACAAAAGCTTAACTAGCAAAATTAATTCATAAAGGACAATTCCATTTTGTCCTTTTAAAGTTCACATATTCCTTAAGAAGTTAAAAGAGATTTATTTCAAAAGGAAAATTCAAGTCTTCATTATATACATTTGCAAAATAAGGTGTGTCTTCTCATATTAAGAAAATTGCTATATCAAAATTAGCTCTTACAAATTAAAAAGAGAATTATTTCTATTTTGAAACAATTTATTCACTTACAAAACAAATTGCTTTCATTACTGTATTTAATGAGTGACGTATTGATCTATATAACTTATTAATTACTTAGAAATAATATAAACTTATAGTGATAGAAGAAATGACTTTCGGAAATTGAGAAAATTTCTAATGACTGATTTGTTTTGCAAAGTTTAATTCATCTATAACTTTTCATAAACATAGAATATAAAATGATTTATACCCATTTTATAGGTGAAATAAAGTATGTTAACTATTTCTGTATAGTACTTATGTTTTTTTTTTTTTTTAATTTTAACCGTCTAATTTATAAATTACCTAGTGTCGTAACTTAGGACCCCTTAAAAACAGCCAGAGTGACAAAGACTTGGGGACAGTCATTTTATCTGAAGTGAAGAAATATGGAAAAAGCGATGAGGAAGAAGGAAAGCCAATGGGAGGAGGCTTTAGCAAGTGTGCTGGAGTGAATGCGGCCAGGAGCACCCGGAAGCACGCGGAACACCCGTATGAACTGTTCATTTGAAGGACAGGAGGCTCTTTCCATTGGCTCCCTTTCTCCTTTGAGGATTTCCATTAGAGAAGTAAATTCTTCCACATTTTAGACTGAGATTGAGCCTAGCTAGGTTCAGTGGTTACAACGCTGAAGAAGACCCTGGGTGCAAAACAGAACAACCAGCAGCATAAACTTGAGATGGAACAAGGTCAGCACACAGAGTCTGAGCTCCTGCAGACTCAGGTCCACAGCAGTGATTAAAACCAGAGACAAGCCTACCTATTGTGATGCAGGGCTTCGGTGCATCTTACACTCGAATCAACTCCGAAATGGACTGGGAAAACATTTCCTCCTTCCTTTATTTACCTATAGCAAGCAACTTACTTGTGCAGACATTGTGTTAATATTTACATATTTCTTCTCTCAACTTTTTCTTTTGGGGCTATATTTATGTTTTGTGGTTGCCAAGATATATTTTATATACTGTTCTAGTAATGTAGAAAATATCCAATAAAATTATGAAGTTAATTAACTTTCCCAGGTGCCAGCAAATTTCTCAGCTGTATGGTTCACTGTTTATTGAACTTCCAAGGGCATACATACATTTTTCTTATTATTCAAAAATGATAGTACTAATGGGATTGTTCTCTCAGTGACTGAAAAGATGGATGTGTGACTAATGGTCCTTTCCATCCTACGTAAATGAATACACTGTCCTTCAGCTGTAACTTGCCGTGTCTGAGGCTATTTACAACTAAGTCTCTTTTACTCACGATCTTCCCAACACTTTCGCTGAAATAGAAACACCCCATTTCCATTTGCATTGTATAGGGCTAAATCGATGAGCATTAAAAGGTAAAAAATTCTCTTCTAAAGAAAGTACTCTTTAGCTTCCACTTTAATGCCTAAAAACATTCAACTCTATTCACAAAGCAAAGGATACAAAAAGTGGGTGGTGGTCGCTTTTTTCATCAAATGCATCAAAAGAGACCAATAGTTTAAAATTGCAAATGCTTTATAGATTACTTATAGTACTATTTATTTTGGTCTGTGCTTTTCCATTAGTCATTATGCCCTTAGATTTTGTTATTGTTGTTGTTGTTTTTGTTGTTGTTGCTGTTAAAAAAAAAAAAAGAGTTACTGGAATAGGATTATTTTGAAAAAGATAACAGGTCACCTACCCCTAGAGTTAGCTTCCTCTAGCCTGAACTATCACCACAGGCATCAGTCCTCTCTTTTATTCTTATCACTTGCCAAATACTTTGGGGTTTTCTTTTATCATAGATGTCTGGTTTCCATCCTGTCTTTTCCCGTCTCATTGCCACCACCTACCCAAATTGTCTTTCTGCATTTATTCAGTATATCCCACAGAGCGGGCATTGTACTAGATGTAGTACACTCCTCATAATTGCAGCTACCCGTTAGTACTTCTTGATGCCTTATTTAAACTGTTCTAGCTTCAAGTGACAGTAAATAATTCAAACTAGCTCCAAACTAATACAAAGATTACTTGCTAGGACAGAATATTATCACAGAGTACTCAAAGGCAGTAAGAACTACTGCACCGCAAAAGGGACCAGGACCAGGAACTAGAAATTTATCATAAACTCAGGAAATTATTACTTTTGTTTCATGATTGGCTCTCTTCTCTGCTTCTCTTTCTACAGCTACTGAATTCTTTGAACTTCTTTGTATACTAGTTGTCTCTACCCCTTTAAGGGCTCATGTTTAAACATAAATAACCAACTGCTCCCAAGTTTATATGTTATAACTAAATGACTGCCACAGTAGATGATTAACACATAAATGTGAACTCCCTACACTCACACTTACTCACTGAGACTTAGCAGTTCTGTATCTCAGCCATTTTGTGATTTTTAAAATGGCAATTAGCTGAGAATATACATATTAGTACTGCTTCTTTCTCTACCCTCAGTTAATATGTGTGGATTGTAATAATAATATTCTGAATACAAAAACTTAGAAGTCGTTTGTCTAACTCAAAGTATTGACTTAATCAAGAACATCACATTAAATCAAAAGGAAAATAACATATAAGATAAAGGCAAAAATGTTCTTGGAAAGGACAAGCCTCACAATGCCCTTTGAAATTATACTTTCTCAACGTTAGCTCACATACTATTTGGTTTGATAAGTGCTAATGAAGAAGAGTTCAGCAAAAGGACTTACCTCAAGAGGACGGAGGTGCCAAGACAGAATCTCATTGGCCTAAGAGTGAAAGCTTTTTAGAGAATTCTCTAGGATCTAGATATAGGATATTTACACAAAAGGTTTTTCCCATAGCATTTTAGGTGAATTTTCCTGCTAAAAGGGAGAGACAGGAGGTTATCTGAGCTTACCTGGTGTTAATAGGCATGGGCCATATTAGGCACAAAGACAGGAAGAATGGTTAATGTACTCACTGTGTATCATATCTAAGGTGGGCCTATGCAAATGATTTTACTCAAATAAAAATTTGTGAGAACTTTCAAAACATTCTCCAACCCTGCCATAATGAGAATGCTTGAATCATCTCGCTTTTTTAGGAAGGTACATACATACCTGTGGTCAGTGATAGTACCTTAAGAATCTCAGTGGACATAGAATTAATATCATTCTGGGAACAGGTGGAAATTGGGAATAAAAACTGTCTATTATTTTAGCAAAAAGCTTTGGATCACTTCAGGCAAAGAGGACTGCAGAGCTGCAGCCACCTGGAAATTGGACCCAGTCAACCATGTTTTCTCGGAGAGCATTCTTTTCAGATCTGACAATAGGTAGGTGCTGCTCCTAGAATGAAAAGGTCTGTGTATCTGTGCATGAATGGCTGTGTATTCTCAGCCTCTGATCTTCTTAGAAATCTCAAGGGAAGAACTTACTGTATGAACTGCATTCTTTGAAGTATCAGGAGAACCCCAAATATTCAGTTGGAAAGTCACACATTTAAGACAATCAGAAAACCCCATCCAGGCCCTGTACTAAATGGTGTGGCTTGAAAAAACTGTTGTATTTTCCTACTTAAAATATCGGCTCTAATGAAAAGAACACAGTGGCTATAGTCATTTTAAAAAGTGACTAAATTTATATTTCATTGCTCAGAACCTAAAGTCACCAATTTATATAAAAGTTTCTAGCCATAGAAATAATTTGCTTAATTATGTTTAACACTAAACTATGGCATGTAAGAAGGTGCTAAAATAATTTCATAGAAGAGTTTTCAAAGTGGCATAGAATATTTGCATATTTCTTATTCCATAATGCAAGCCCTTCATTAATTGCCTTCTCTAAAGAGTATTTCAGCATATTTTCTAAGCATAGTGATTTCTAATGTAAATAATATGGGCAAGCTTCACCAGTCTGCTAGTGAAATGAGGTCACTTTTATCAATATCTTATATGTCAGTGGTTAATTAACAAACAGAAGTTCTGTCTTTTCAAAGTTGTTTTCCTTTGATAGCGACAAAGCTCCCTAGGGAGTATTACTCACAGAATCTGTCCTTTTCACTACCTGTTGCTTCTCTCATGAGAACTCAGAGGTTCCTCTCAAGGTCAAACTCAGAACTCACTAGTTTCCCTGATTTGATTCACTCCTGCTCACCATAAAACCTCCTCTTTCTTGTTTCAACTGCCTCAAAACACTGCACTGAACTCTTATTGAAGGAGTCAGGTTCAACTTAAGTCTCTACCACCTATTGAAGCAAGAAATCCAACACCAATTCTCTTGTAGCTACTGGAATTTCTCCAACTCCTTCCTGGGCTAGGGAGAAAATGTTCCACGAAGTCGAGGAAGAAATATTTCCTCTCTTTATGTTAATGCTTTGTCACAGATATTCCATTAAAAAAAAAAAAAATCCAGGGTGGGCTCCAAGTGTTACAGTTTTTAATTGTTCAGGTTTTCTAAATAGATAAACATACTTGCATTACCTCTATGTGCAAGCCTCACTGATTACAGGGCAAAAATGAATGCCTACCAGTTGCACATTGTATCTATAAAAACAGGGCCTTGGTATTCTATCCAGCAATCAGATCTCAGTCAGTTTCACCCCCCATGACTCACAAGCTGCACATCGTTTCTGAAAAGAGAGGAGCCCAGTTGTATCCAGCAATCTTGTCTCACGGAGTTCTTCAAACACCTTATCGTCGTATCATTAAAACTCATTGGGGAAAGTGATGAAGGTGGAGAGAGAGAGGAGAAATTTCTGGAGGTAAATAAACATCTAAAATGGATGGGCACCACCCTAAAACATGCAGCAGTAAACATCAAATACTGACAAATATTTGGAAAAAGGAATGACAACAAGCCCTCCTAGTAACAGATTCTGAGCAATAAGCTACAGATCCAGCAAAATATCCTGTTATATATGTTTTAACATGTAAATTTTTTCTAAATATCTGTTCCCAAAGTATTAGAACTAAAATTCTACAGATAGCATGCTATTTCTATAATAAAGGAGCTCTTACATTATAAAATCAAATTAACTTTATTTATGTTACCTGGGTAGGTCATTATGTATCTATCTGAAGAATGTACGGATTAACATAGTTTCATGTCTATTCTATAATTGTATGAACAAAACCTTTAATTTCTTCTAAATGCAACAGCAATTAAATGGGCTTCCTATTGTGCTCAATCTCTTTGTTCTTATATAATGTAGAATACACTTAAAATGCTTGTGTGCCCTTTTATTGAATACAGAGCTGTTCATAATGTGATTTCTTCATTTATCCTTCTGCTCTGCCCATTAAAGAAATGGTAGTGTATATCATGTGAGATTACTGAAGAGTCAAGAAAGAGAAGTGTAATTATTTCTGAAGTTCCATGAGAATAACATATGCCCTTTAGCTCAGTGGTTCCCAAACCCGGATAATCAACAGGATTTCCTGTGGAGATTTATTTTTTTACTTCAGTCATCTGGGCTCCCTTGAGAGATTCTGATTTAGTGGACACGAGATTTTTTTTTTTAGCCAAGTTAATTCTCATGTCCACGATCCCTGCTCTATCAGAGAGCAATCTCTGAGCCCTGCGAAGCCCCACCCAGATTCCCCTTCATAAATTGAGGATCTATTTCCCCAAACTGCTGTCAACACTGCCCCCTGAAGGAATAATCTAAACCGAAATGGATTGTTTTAGCCAAGGTCATGCTGCATCTCAAGCACCAAAGCCCAGCTCCTAAATCCACCTGGGGGCAACTGTGAAGGGCCAAATTACCTTCAAACCTCCCCTTAAGGGTGGCTGAGGTCTGGAGTGAATTTTTCTTTGAAGCTGAAGTCTCCTTGAGCCTGGCTACTTCCAGGTACTATTCTGAGGACACCCCTAATAAACCTGCACAATATTCTTTCTTTCCGAGTCAGTTGCCTGTTCCTACTCTCCTCCCCCATCCCTGCCCCCTCCCCGTAACAGATATTCCATTAGAGTTACTATGCCAAAAGGGAGGCTTCCCAAACTATTCTAAATAAATTTCTCTTCAATTGGAATATAAACCCAACCCCAAAAAGGAAATAATGTTTTATCCCCACCTACTCTCCCATCCTCAAAGAAACCCAGCTGCTTCCTTTTATCAATTATTTGCTCAGTTTCCTACCTATCACTATGCATTCTTTCTTACAATGAAATACCTTTTTCTCTATTTCTCTAATCCTAACCTCCATTCTGTCATTGCTACTCAAGATTATGCTCTTCCTTAAAGCTTTGCCACTTAATTTTTTCAGTACTTACCTATAAGTGTATATATGAATCTCTAGTATAATTAGGAGTTTTCCATAATTAGCTTCTAATCTACAGATAGATAATATGTTCCTGAAGAGAAGGAACCAAGTCTTCCATTTTGTATCATGTTTGTTTTTGTTTTGATTTGTTTTGACTAGTACGCCTTTTGAGTGAATGGAAGACATTAATGACTAATGGTTAATATTCTAACATAAGATCTTATTCTCTCTAGCCATTGATTTTATCAGAATTTCTGAAAGATCTAGTAATGCACACACACACACACGCACACACACACACACACACGAGTACTGAAAAGTAACCCCTCTTCCAAGTCTAATGATATATTAAAATGTTAAATTTTCATTATCTTTATTATAGCAAATCTGCTGCTCTTTTTAGAACTTGTTCCTCTCACTTCTACATGTTTGAACTGAAACAGTTAATGTTTAATGTTTTAATTTTTCATTTAGTAAATTAATTTTGATTTTTGTAATGTTTTAAATGTGATTAGCAGTTCTTTTTTTTACTATTTGAGTTATAGTTGCAGTTGTTTTTTTCTAGTAATGTGCATTGTTATTGAGTTGTCATGTCCCTTGTTTGGAAGAATTAAGAAATTTTGTTTTTTTTTTTTTAAGGCTCTAGCTTTAGAATAAGAGGATTTGAATCTGCTCATCATTTATTAGCTTTGGTACTTTGGACAGTTATTTAATCTCTCTGTGTTTCCATTTACATTACTGTAAAATAGGGATGAAAATAATGCTCACCACTTAAAGTTGTTGAGAGGAATGAAAACTTTGAATGCATGAGTGCACTGGTTTTGAAGTTTTTCTTTTTCCATTTTTCTCTTAAGTATTTTTTTAAATTCTGAATTAATCCTATTATTTATTGTAATGTATTTAATTCATGAAGTACAGTTACATACTTATTACCTAAAACACAACTGCCAAATAAAAAAACAAAAAAAAAGAATGGAGAGGTTCATGGAGGTAAACTACCTAGTAACTGGCACATAGTCAGCTCATAGTAAAGTTTAACTTTTCTTGTTGTCATTTAAAACTATCTCCACTCAGCATCCTTTATTACTGTTATGCTGTTTCAGCGTATGATGGAGAAGAAACCCAATGGTGATACATGTACTCTTAACTCTCAAAAGTGGAAGTAGCTTAGTTCAGGAGAGGACTATATCAAATACAGCAGATGGTTGGATACCATAGCCAATTTCCTCTTATTCTTGCAGAAAATCATATACTTTGCTAGTTCAATAGTAAAGTCAAGTGTATAAACTAGTGTTTTTAAACCCTGGTGGTTCATCAGAATAACTTTTAGAGATTTTTAAAACATACTTTTCCATTTTACTTTGAGATTCTAATTTAGTTTGGAATACCATGAGTCTCAGGTATTTGTATTTTTAAATTTTCTATGGATAATTCTTATGTGTATCTAGGGTTAATAAACTATGAAAAAATTAGCAAGTTAAAAATTATTGGCATTATTAAGCAGGTCATAGGGAAAAAGCTAAATGATTTGGAATAGAATATTATCCTCTGAAAGTTAAACTATAAGTGGACATATACTATATTGAGGCCAAGAGGTGAGCAAAATCACTGACTTTGTAGCCAATGAGCACCTAAAGAAGCTAGTTTGATCGACCAGAAAAGTGTCAGTGTTGACTATATCCCATTATCTGAAAAGCAAATCTGTAAAGTGATATCACTGGAAGAAGTAAAAGAGTGCTGAGTGAGAGGAAAATAGGAAGTTCAATAGCACCACTTAGGATACAAGTAACCAAAGACACGAAAAGTGAGAAAAGAATATTTAGCTACTTCTGAAATATTTGGAGATATTGTTCTTAAGCACATCTCTTGTAACAAACGTTTTGATAGTAATATAAGTGTTAAGTAGCTAGTCAGACTTGAGCAACAGGGGAACAAAGGAATAGAGGCCCCGATCTGTAACCATAGAAACTTCCCTTGAAGACTTTCCTGAAGGACCTCCCAGAAACACCTCCCTTTTAGGGTTATAAATTACCCCGAATCCTAGAGCACAAATGCCATAAAAGCTGCTGTCCTAAACCAGCTACAAACGCATGCCCGGCCATAAAAGCTGCTGTCCTAAACCAGCTACAAACACATGTGCAAAAAGTACTGCCTCTAACTTCGACCTCATTATACCATCATTATAATCTCATGACTATGCCTGGAAATTCATAAATCTATTTATAACAGACTGAATTTTGGGTAAGCACATGCACACTAGGCAAAGTTATATAGCAGCCAGGTGTCAATCAAGGTGACCTCCCTTGCCAATCACCTAGGAACCACCCATCACGGCTCAAATATAAGGCAGAATTTCCCACTTCTGGGTCCTTTTTGCCCATCAGGACTCTCCTCCCTTTTTTCTCTTCTGGGCTCTCCTCCCTTTTTGGTGACCTTTTTGCCCTTTTGTAGCCATTTTGGTCTCTTTGTGTTGGTTACAGTGCTGGGACCATGTGCCTCCTTGGGGCATACTTTGTCTTTCTTCATGTGCCTCCTTGGCATTTTTTGTCTTCCTAAAATATACTTTTAATAAAACTATTAAATCTGAATTATCTGTGATTCTTCACTGCATCATTTGAGGAAGAACCGAGGAAACAGGTCTGTGCTACAGGTCTGTGCCATTCTATCCCTCACCATCCCTCCCACCATTGGGGTGACACCGAACTTCGGTCAGCCCCAACGGTGATAGAAGTTCAGACAAAATCAAATAAAAAATTCACAGTTTAAAATATAACCGAGTAAATAAAAAGAGACATCTGAACTGAGATTCAAAGATAACCTCATGTAAAGGAATAATATTGTTTCAAAAAAAAAAAAAGGAACCTATTGAAAGACCAATATCAGCTAAACTCCGAAACCAACTATTAAGTCATAAAGAAGATAAAGCTATTTTAATATGTAATTCACTCACTCACCTTTGTCATTTAACATCTACCCAAGAAAGTGTGACAGGCAATTAAAAAAAAATTATGGTTTTTATTACTTTTTGTAAAGAATTTATTTTTTTCTATTGGCTCAAGTTAACAAAACTGTAAAGAGTTCCTTCTACCTATGCTTTAGCATACATAAGCTAAGAGAAAAAACTTGATGCTTTGCTTGCTTTCGCATATAATGTGATCCAAAAAGATATAGATACATATATAATTTTAAAGAAAATGAAAGACATATGGAAAATAAATATTATTTTGGTCTTTCTAGCTAGATTTTTGGGGGGTTATTATAATGAACATTTTAGTACAATTTCTTCCACATTTACATACAGTGTTAAACAAAGTTATATATGCACATACATATGCATATATATCTTTTTATATGCAGATATATGTGTATATACATATTTTTGTTCAATTTAATAGCTCTTTATATCCCACTGCACCCCAGTCCCTGTGTCTTCCCTCCCAGTAGTTGAGTCAATGGACATCCACCTATATTTGCCCTTTTTTTAAGATTGTTAATATTTTTATTTTAAATGATACTTATGAGAATATAAATTATCTTGTGCTCATTGAGTTTATATATAACTTTCTGACAAATTTTCCTAAATAGCATCACTTTATAAATAGAAGAAATCATTGCTTCTAAATTCAAGATCAATAATACTGTGACTATTTAGAGCATTAATGAAAATATAAAGTAGATCAGATGGGGGTTCTATGTTATTAATGTGTTATTGCAGTTCAAATTTATAAATTTGTAAATACCAATGATTATGATTCTCTATTTGAACTCTTCACTCTGATATTAAGGATAATTTATCACTTACGGCTTTTAGGGATTCTTTCTAAAATAAAATTTTGTCATATTTGGAACAAAAGATAACATAAAGTAAGTATATATATTATTCTATAACTATATTACATATTATATTAGTATATATTTTAATATACTCATTTTATAATTTTTTTCCCTTTTATAAGACAATTGTCATGAATCCAAGGTGTACCACACAGCTCCTCACCTTCATGCCCTCAACTACTGGGAGTGTTAAGAGCTAACAACTCTCAGCCCCTGTCTGAAGAGAGCCATTTTGCTCAAGTTTATGCCCCATTTCCAGAGACAGCCAAAACCAATGACTGATCAGCACAAAGAAATAAAGGCCTGACATCCTTGCACCAACTTATGATACTTCTGCTGAGACACCCCAGCTCCAGAGCTGCCTGCTGGCTGGGCTTGCTCAAGTCTTTGTTGTGACTGCATCACTGTTCAACATCTGCCTCTGCCCAAGTCAGCTTCCTCTACTTCCCTGACAGGTGCCAATCCTGACAGAACTCCTCAATTATTTTATGTCAGCTAATCTCTTTTTAAAAGTTGGCTTCCTAGGTGACCTGACCTAGAACAGCTTTAATCAGACAGATTAAAGCACTCCAAAGTGGTCTCTACCCTTTCAGGGGAAAGTTTTGTAATCTGATTACAAAGCTTGGAAGTGTGGCCTTGTTGTTTAGCATTTTATCTTCCAGTTGCTGTATAGGCATTTAGTTTAAAGAGCAGCGTTAGCCTCCAGAGTTGCACGAAGTCCATGTTCACTGATGGATCATTTTCTCATCTCTATTTGATAAAAATGTGGAGCAGATATGCTGTAAAACTAGTACATTAGAATAATCTTTTCTCACAATTTATTTTCTGAAGAAGGATTTTCAAAGTCTCTGTGACTCCCCATTTCTGACACAAACAAAAGACGCAAAATGCAAAGCTGTTTTTAAGCCATTATGAATATACAAATTAACCCTTACATTACTTACTACAAACATCTACTTAAAGGCAGCTGCTACAAGGAGAAAGCAATGCTGCTTCCCAACCCAAGACTACACATTATCTTCCTCATAGTTGATTCTTTAGTAAGAACTTTTGTATAATTCAATTAAACATTAATTCTTAGAGGTACACTGTAGAGTTTTGCACCTGCATTAAGAAGTCACAGTAGGTAAAAATGGAAGAAGTAAGGGAATACTTTTTGCCAATAGGAGTGAAAAGTAGAGAAGGTCAATGAGATTGTCTCTTAATCTTCTAAATTCTTTTCTTATCATAAGATATATAAATGAATCATAATCATCACCATAAAGTCTTTATTTTGTAGCAAATGTTAGGCACTGAACATTTAGTTGGGTTTAAAAGCATTGTTGAGTGTGTATAATATACAAGGCACTGTGTTATGTGATATAAAGGATGTAAAGAATCTGACAAATGCATCTGGGAACATAAAACAAATGCTTTATCAGTATAATGACAGGTAGTGAAATAACTGGGGGTTGTCCAAAGGTGTTTAGTGGAAACAAAGACTGTGTCTTGGGGCAAAGGCTCAAAGAATGTTCCATGATGATAACACCATAGAAGATCCGAAGAATGGATTAGACTAAAAGAGTGGAGAAAGTGGTCATTTCAAATCAGCAGTGTTAGTGAAAGGGCATGAAAGTAAGGGAGAATAAAAAAGGTATGCATGGAAGGCAGAAAGCCATTATTATATTTCTACCGTCTACTTTCTAGGACACTTTGGTTAGACAATGTAATAAGTCACTATTTTTCTTATATCACTTTAAACCCAAAATAAGGAGAAACCAGAGAGTAATATGAGAGCTAGTGTAATTAACTCCGCTAGTGGCAACATTTTCAAAAGCAAGATATGAAATCATGTCATTAAATATTTCTGGGAAGAGCAACAGTGAGGTTAAAAAACCTGAACCAGAACTATTTTGTTGGAAGTTGTAAGAGACTAACAAAAAGGAATTTCTGTCCAAATCAAAAAAACTTAAAACCGATTATGCTAATGTAAAATCTACTAATATCTGTTCCAATTACTTTTGCTGGATACTCAATAATAATATTTCTTGTATTTTTTTAATTACAGTAAGTTTTTTTTTTGTTCCATTGGAAAGTAGAAACGATGTTATGGTACATATTTTGCATTTTTTTAATTCTTGAAAAGTACATTACAATCATTTTATAAATCATAGTGGAAAATAAATTATGTAAAGTACACTAGTATTATTTTCTCATTTAAAAATTAAAATTATTGTAGTAGATTGGAGCAGAACTATTTATTGTATACTTTTAGGGCCTACTGTAGTAGTATATGGACAAAAGCAGTAAATTATAATTTTAGATTAGATCAAAATTTTTAAGAAGCAAACTGCTATAATAGATTGTGGTATAATATTATTAGTAATAAAATAATAGTAAATTTAAGGGAGATGAAAAGTGTTCACATTGCAACACCTGCCATTCAACATCAGGGTGTGGCTCAAGTTTGGATGGCTTCTTGTAGCTAACTATCTGCCTGCCCATTGGCTGCCATTGTCTCTTTTATTCCCCAGTTACTCTGTTAGAATATTTCTATTTAAACAGGCCTCAAACTAAGAGGAAGTTACAGTCCTTCTTTAGATTAAGTATTTGTAGATGATCTCTTCAAATAACATGGGTTTAAGCTGAGATCTGAAAGATGAGAAGGGGTCGGTCATTTGAAAGTGGACTGAAGACCTTTAAATTCAGAGGCAATAGCTGTGGGCCCCGTGAGGTAGGAAAAGCTTGGCAGTTTGCAGGCTATGAAATAAGGATATTGCATGGGGAGCATAGAATGTGGAAGAGAGATTTGGAAACCAGCAGAGCCATATCATGCAGCAGTACAGTGCCAGTCAATGTAAGGAGTTTATTCTATTTCTGTGGAAGCCATGCTAGGGTTTTAATGAAGGGGGTTACACAATCTAATTAAATTTTAAAATATTTTTTCCACTTAATCAAAAAAAAGAAACAAAATAATTTTTTAAATGGCAAAGAAATTCAATAGACATTTCTCTAATAGAAGATATGCAGAGGCCAATAAACACATGAAAAGGTGCTCAATGTCATTAATCACTAGGAAAACACAAATCAAAATCACAAAACCAGTGAACTATTACTTCAAACCTATTAAGATGGCTATCACAAAAAAAAGAAAAAAGAAAAAAACACGTGTTGGCAAGGATGTGGAGATATGGGAGCTCTTGTGCAATCAATGCTGGTAGGAATGTAAAATGGTTCAGCCTCTGTGGAAACAGTATGGCAGTTCCTCAGAAAAATCGTAGAATTACCATATTTCTGGATATTTAGGCAGAACTGAGCTCCAAGGAACTAAGGCCCAGCCCAAAGACCTCCCAAGAATCTTCCTGAAGCACCTATTTTATGGTTGTAAACTACTCCTACATCCTAAGGCACAAAGGTTATAAAAGCTTAAATCAACCACAAATGCATATGCAGAAAGTACTCCTCTAACCTGCCCATAAACTCAGCTTCATTATATCATTATTATAAAATCATGCTTATGCCTGGAAGTTCATGAATCTAATTATAACAGACTGAATTCTGGGTAAGTACATGAGCAGTAGGCAGAGGGTTAAATAACGGCCAACTGTCAATCAAAATGACGTCACATGCCAGTCATCTAGCACCAGCCCTGTAACCTCTCATCACAGCCCCAATATAAACAGCTTCTGTGCTGTTACAGCTCTCTTCTCTGAAACTGCCCCCTCCCTAGCAGTGTACTCTATCTTTTGGGGTTTTTTTACCTCCCAAATTCCACGGGGCTGCCACCTTCCTTGGCATGGCCAGTCTCTTTCTAAAAATGTGCTTTCAATAAATCCTACTTTTTCTAAATCTTGTTGATCTGTAATTTTTTTACTGAGTCAGTGGGGAAGAACCAAGAGCCCCCCAGTTTTACCAGGGGCAACACAGGATTCCACATCACCCCCGTGCGGTAACAATATGATGCAGCAATGTTATTTCTGTGGATATGCTAAAAAGAAATGAAAGCAGGGACTCAAATAGATATTTGTATATCAATGTTCATAGTACATTATTCACAGTAGTCAAAAGATAAAACAACCCAAATGTCCACCAGTACATAACTGGAGAAACAAAATGTGTTATATACATACAATGGAATATTTTTCACTTTTAAAAAGGATGGAAATTCTGAAACATGCTACAATATGGATGAATCTTAAAGACATTATGTTAAGTGAATTAAGCCAGACACAAAAGAATAAATATTGTATAATTCTACTTATATTAGAGACAAAAAATGGAATGGTGGCTGCTAGAAGCCCAGGGAAGGAGGAACTAGGAGTTATTGTTTAATGATTATAGAGTTTCAGTTTGGGAGGATGAGAAAGTTCTGGACATGGATGTTGTTGATGGTTGGACAACAATATGAGGGTACTTAATGTTACTAAACTGTATACTTAAAACGGTTAAAATGGTATTTTACCACAATAAAAAAAAAAAAAAGAGAGAGAGATTACTCCCAGAGCAAGCTCCAAAATTCTTATGAGGTCAAGAATATTAATTATATCATTCAAATTATGTGTACCTTTATAGAATCTTTTTTTTAATTTGCTGATCTATCAGTTGCTATGTTAAATATTATCTGCCTCCAGTTTACTTACTATCTTTTTGTAGCATGTTAAAGATACAGACATATATATGCATATACGTATTTAATTTTGAATATTTCTAAATCATTCTTGCTTAATCAAGAGGTTTTATTTCATAACGTGTTTAGGAACTTAAATTATGCTTATTTTAACTATTTACTTTTTTGTTAATTTTCTACCTCCTTTTTGAAATGTTCATTTGCTAATTTATTTTGAATAAGAACTGGAGTTTCGCTTATTTCGAAATTCAGTTTCCTTTCTTTTTGCCCCACCCCAAGTCCAGATATTTTGTAGTTGCTTCAATCTAAGATTTTCAGGATCCCGGTTCTAAATAACATTTTATTTTGCTAATTTTGGTCTTTCCGGCATATAGAAAATCTCCTAGACAGTCCCATAGATGGCCTCTCTTCCGTGCCTCTTTTTCTGCTTTCAAATTTTTCTCCAGGCAAGGAGCTCTTCAAAGACCACAGCTCTGGGCTCTTTTTAACCTCCACTACTTGAGAAGCCCCACCCTAGACTTGTTTTTTTTTTTTTCATTTGTCTTCATAATAGATCCCTAACCCAGGTGGGCCCTCGATTGGGCAATGTGAGTCACTGGTTCCTTCAAAAGTGAACTTCCAGAAAGCCATTTGCCATTTCTGTCTCTGGATGTCAGAAACTCTGCTCACCTGTTTGTTTTTATTTATTTTCTGGTACATGAAACCACTTAAATATGTTTTTTTGTTGTTGTCCTTGTTTTTCAAAAATGTCAAGCAATTATATTTAAACAAACAAACAAATAAACAAACAAAAACCTGTAAGTTCATCACATAGAAAACTTTGTTGATAGCGCTTATCTCTAGTAAGTGACTAATCTCCCTCCATGTCCAGACCCTTCTGGGAAAGGAAGTAGAAAGAATACAGGGCTATGTAGTTTCTGACTTGCATCACCCAGTATGATAGACATTATCAATTACAAGATTTTAAAAACTTTCTCCTTGGGTCATATCACCCTGAATGCGATCTCCTCTGATCTCTGAAGCTAAGCAGGACTGGGCCTGGTTAGTAGATGGATGGGAGACCCCCGGGAACTTTCTCTTCAGGACATTCACACTTCAACATCAGAGAGTTACCAGGACAGAAGGGGTCCATCTGCCTTCGAGGGAGTCAAAAGAAAGATATATGCAGGTTTGCAGCAAAGAAAGTAAGGATTTATTTTAGGGAGTTGTAAGTCCCAGAGACACAAGGGAGCTAATGCCCTTAACAAACTGTGCTTCCACCTCCCTCCCTTAACCCACCCCCATGTCTCCTGAGTATAGATTATATAGGGAAAAATGGATCATCGTGGAAACCAAAGGAGTTGGGGGTGTGGGTGCTACTGATTGGATGATTGGATGGGGCTGGGATAATTGGTCATTGTGTTCGGTTCTGGTATCAACCATGGTGCCATCCTGTCTGGTCCCATGGCTGGTGGGGTTGTTCTTTCTCCATGGGCCTGGGGCTGAAACACATCTAAGGCTAAGATGTTATCCTTAGTCTAAGGAAACTAATTGTTTCTATGACTATAGACTTAAGGCCTGATAAATCTTACATCCTAAGGCTTAATGACTAAAGGAGCAAGCATATGGGAAGGGAGGGTGGAAAAGCAAGTTACAATGCTGTTATCTGGGCGAAATCGGCTTTAATCAGAAAAATATTATATTAAAGAAATGAAGTTTCTGTGCAGTTATAAGAGCAATAGTAACAACTTCTCCAGCTGTTTCGGCAGTTTGTTCAAAATAAAACAAAAACTTTTTACTCTCTGCCTCTTGTTGCTTTCTTCCTCCCATTTTTGGCTTAGCTCATTCTCATATTTTTTGGTTTAATTTCTTGCTTCATTTTAGCTTTTATGTCAGAAATACTGGGGAAAATATAAATGAGTTTAGCTATGAGGTAGCCAGAGAAATAATTAAAGAAACTCCAGCAAACAATAAGAAATAGTGACCACACTGCAAAATAAGATTTTTATTTCCTAGATCCAGATTCCCATGTTGGAGTACGGACTGAAGAGAGATCAGAGAAAAGAAAAGTCCTCACTATCCTAAGAGAAACCCAAATGGTGGGAGCCTCACGTCAGAACCAGAGTTAGTTTTACATAAAACATTCTGGCAGTTTGTAACCGGCCTGGGAGAACACGAAGGCAGATAAATTGTTAAAGCCGAGAGCTACCTACAATGTAGAAACACTAGGATTAGGTGGTGGATTGAATATTGTAAGACAAAAAATCAGCAAGAGACAAAAGGACCACTCCATATCTGGCAATATCTTGGAAGGGAATGAAATTGGTAGTGATTGATACAGGAAGATATTTTTAATTTAAGAGCATATGATATATACGTGAAAATTTCTCTCTGAATCAGACTTGAATGAGACCTTGCTTAAGTGCAGTAGGGTAGGAATTCTATGATATATCAGGAAAAGTGTATTCCTATTTATTATTGAAAGTGGTTTTTAAAAGTGAAAATAAGAGGATCAGAGGACCTAAGCTCAAGAAAAAGCTCTACCAATTAAAAATTCCACATCTCACTTAAATTTTCTGAGTCTTGTTCTAAAAAAAGAGAAAAAATAACTTATTTTAGTGTTCTAACAATATTTCTGTGAAATTGAATGAGGTAAAGAACTTCATTTATAAAATCTTATAAACTCAGTACTCTATGATCACTGGCATTGTTATTATTGTGCTCCCCCGCATGCCATTCCTACCTTCCTTTTTCCTTTCATGATAAGCACTGCCTACATGATCTGTGGGAAAAAACAAAAAGAAAAAAAGAAGAAGAACATATGGGGAAAAGTTTATGGATATATGTATATTTCTTTATGAATGATAAATTTAGTATAGTTTGTAAATTTAGAATAGTTTGCTTAAGCAGGGAGTGAAAAGTCAGTGTTTTCTTTTTTTTTTAACTACAAGAAATTTGGGAAATAATATATTACTCTGATCAGATAATAAAAACAGTTTTTAAAATCAACAAAGGATTAAGTTGAAAAAATTCTTGACCACCAAAAATGTCTAACAGAAGGTTGATTGATATACATTATTTTGCTATCTGTATTTATCTCATTTCCTTACTCGTAACTGTGAAATATTTTTAAGTACAGTTCATGCATCAACTATATCACTTTCTAACCTGTAGTTCCAGAAAAAAAAAAAAAAGATTGTAATTCATCCTGAGGTAAGCATCTAAAACTGGAAATGCCCTGTTCCTAGTTATGTTTTCCTTCCGAGACAGAGCTGGCAAGTAAATTTAGAATGACTTCAGAATCTTTGATAAATTTAAAACAGTCAGTTCTCTATGACTTATCTGTCAGTTTTTTGCTTTAATAATGTCATGTAAAAACCACATGAAAACTCAGTGGCTGACAACAAACAACAAGCATTTATTTATTCTCATTCCTACATGTCTGTAGTTCAATAGCAATTTAACTCATGTAAAACAAGGTAGGTTCGCTAGCTCTGGTTTAGCCGCTGAAGATCAGCCACTGGAAAGAGACAGTGGCTTCTCTTCTCTTCTCGTGATAAGTCACTGGACACAAAAAGCAAGCTGTACTAGACAAACACGTTTGAGACCAATGCCAATAATCTCATTGCCAAAGCAAGTCATATGGCCAAACTCAGCATCCATGGATCTGTGAAGAACATTCTACAGAAGGAGGAGAGTAGACTGAATATTTGCCAAACATAGTCCACACTATATGTCTTGGTTGCAAAAAATGTTGCTTTTAAGGTGTGAAAATGATAACACTTGTAACTTTTTATCAGTCTGTAAATCATAAAATGGAATCTTGGTGTAACATAAATATAGTAACGATGTAAAGTCTATTTTGAAAACTAAAGAAAGCTGGCCCTAGCTCATAGGTAATAAAATGATCTTGCTATTAAAAGATGTTTAGGAGACAATGATATTGTTTATATTCCATTAAGACTGTATATCAAGAAAATACCTGAATAGTTCTAATAATTTTTGCATATATTGTTCTCTAAAGCATGTGAAATTAATGTTATATTAATATAGAATAAATGAAAAAAATATTTCATTGCATGGTCCACAGTTAGCCTGTGGGGTTGATTGTCACAGGAGGTCACTGAATCAAACACTATGGCTAGAATTTTGAAAGCCGTTGGAAAATTTTATGATGACTAATAGTATTCATTATTATTCATGCCAAGCCCCAGGTAATGAACTTCCCTATTTGAGGCTCTGGCTGATCACCTCAGGGGTCAATGAAATGGTCTCATTTGTGTAGCTAAACACAATGAATAGACTATTGATTTTAAAACATCCATAAGCTTAAAACACAGAAAAAAAACACAATATGCCTCAACATTTTAATGTGGCAGAAACAAACCTATATCTCACTATCAAAACTGATCTTGGTTATTATATATTTATCACAATTGGATTTAATCATGCTGAAATGAAGCGAAAGTGAAATTGAAGCTATTTCTCAATTGTAGATAAACAGATACTTCACTTTTAATGCAGAATTCCAAGCAAAATCTTAAACTCTCAAAGAAAAAGAAACATTTTTGCTTTTTCTTAAATATTCTTATTTTAAGAGAGGGTTTTTACCCTAGAAGGCACAAAATGGGAAAGATTAAAGAGGCTGCTCTTTCATTTTCTCACATTTTGACTTGTTCCCCAATAAATTTTCCACTCCCCAAGGAAATGCAGGAAAAAAATGTACATGCTAATGTGAGTCTTCAGATTAAGAGTATAACATAATTTCTCCATCTTCATTGTTCAATGAAAAGATAGAAATGTTTTAATCAAGACAGTTTCTTCTAAATTATTATATTTTTTTTATTTTTAAAGATTGTATAATAGCAGAACAACAGATATATTTGTATTTAATACAAAGAGAAAACTTACAAAATATACATGTTTGGGGAAATTGTTATTTTGAATTATGTAAGCACTTATTATCTACCTTAATCAAAGGCACAAACATCTTTAAATCAATTTTATTTTAGTAAAAGTGTTTCCATGGGTGGAGCAACAACAATTCTATCTTTCCTGTGTTTGTATGTATACATATAAATATATATATATAATATTTTAAGTATTTTGAATTATTTTTCATTATCAATAATTTTATGAAGAGAGAAAAGATATACGAATAGTTGGGAGGATAAGGGTTTGTGGTTAGTTATGAATGAACCAGATGAACAAGAAAGATTGATGAGGTCTCGAGTCTTAGGTGAAATACAAAATACAAAACAGAGATAAAGTCAGGTCGCAAATACCAAAGCTGATACATAGCTGGAAATCTATAAAGATTCCCAAGTCTATCCTTAGAAAAATATAAATAATTATATGTGTGTGATTATTTGCTGTTTTTATTGTTCAGATGTAGTGCAAAGGCATTTACATTTTAAAATCTTGGTTGAAATTTATTTCGAGTTACATATTCCAAGTTGTTCAGTTATTTTTATCTGATAATTTAAAAACTTATTAGGAATATAAGTTAAATGTATTATATTAGTTTCATAAAAGTGGAAAGAAACATAGTACTCATAATTCAAATTTCTGTTGGAATACAGTAAATGCTTACCATCTCAACCAATCTATTTTATTCTCCAAATGATGACAAAAGTCCATGGATTAAAGAAGCTTGCAATTTTCCTGAGACATAAGCTCAATAAATGGGAAGTAGTGCCACTGTAATGCGAGTTACCAAGGTAGATACAGATAGCTGGTGCCTGAATGTCTGGGTTGCCATGGCCAGGAGTGCCAAAGAAGTTGAAGGTTTGAATCATAGCAGTCCTTTGCTGCAGAAGAGCCACTTGACTGTAGCTGGAATATGAAAAAAGTACCTTCTCTCCTCTTCACATCCTCAATCTATAGCCTATTTTCCCTCATCTCCCAAACTAGAAATCAAATGAGAAGAGAATCCAGGAAAAAGACTTTGTAGAGACCCAGCCTCAGCATCATAAAAAGAGTATAGAAGGTGGATTTGGATATAACAAGTAAATAATGGCCCCAAAGCTTTATTTGTTTCTATGAAGAAGAAAAGTCTATTACTAATATTATAGATATAGGAGGTAAACACACATGAAAAAGTAATGGTATTCAAAAATGTGTGGATTTAATAATGTGTACAGAGAAATAGCACATAAAGTTTTAATTTTTTAATTAGTTTAAATAAAATTGACTATTTCATCATATTTCAGATCACTCTGAGCTTGTTGAAGAACCATACTTTGGAGCATTGGGACAACATAGAAATCAACTATTATTCCTTTGAATGATCAATATTGACTTTATCTTACATTTTTTTAAACTATCATTATCTTATATAATAAACTAAAATACACTGATCTTTTGGAGTTCATTTCTATTTTTTTCATAATAGAAAAACTCACATCGCAATTTTAGTAGATTGCAGTAACTTCTGATACGTAATAGATGTACTGTTTTTTACTTTTCCATTATATTTTTTAAATGACTATTGCTGTTACATGGGAAAATTATTGGGTTAGAAATATTTATATTATATCTAGCCACTTAATTAAACTCATATTAACTTTCTTTGTTCTCTAAGAATTCCAAGTAGAAAATCATATTGTCTATGACCGAAATTCTGTCTTTCTTAACAAAATTATACCACTGCTTCTGCTTGATTTGTATTTAATTAGACCGCATCCACAAAACATTGCTACTTTTTCTTAAGATCAAAATGACTCTTGGACTTAACTTTTGGCTATTTCTACTTTTATTGTTCTTAAAGTTTTTAGATTACTTGTCAGGCTCTGATTTGCTCACATGTACAAAAGTCATCTTTTGACATTTGGAAGAAAATAACATTTTTCTTATCAACCTCATTGTTTCAGAACTTTATAATTAAAATATTTTTGAAATATATATTTTGAAACACACTCACTGAGTAAGATTAAGCTATGAGTAGCTAAAGGATGCCTAATATTTCTCTAGATGTTACAAGGAAAAAATAAACCCACTAATACCAAAATATTTGTTGCTTTCGAATAGCTTCCGTTCCAGTTGGTTAGGCAATAGAGCTGTTACAAAGAAGTCTGTAATAAAAATACCTAACAATTACGATAGTATTTGTTGAGTGTTCATAATATGCTGGTCATTGAATTTTGCATAGATTATTACTAAATCTTCACAAGTATCCTTCGAGGTAAAGTTTGAAATTATGTAGATGGTGAATCTGAGGCCCTAAAGAGGTTAAAGTACTTGCCTAAATCACACAACTAACATTTAGGCCAGCTTGGTTACTAGTGTAAGCTATCTGACCTCAAATCTTCTTAAACATTGTGTTACATATTCCTCTGAGAACTTAGAAAGGAGTGTCAATTAGATGATAATGGGTCATGACAGTTTTATGGAATTTTTAAGAGTGATGTGGTATTTTGAGAGTGGAGAACATTCCAGACAGAATCTCTCTAATAGAAGACTGCCATGAAGAGGTTAGGGTTTTGGGAGAAACAGTGATTAGACCAGTCTGACTGAAACAGAGAGTGAATAAAAGAGAATCATGAACTTGGACAAGGGTTCAGGAAAATTATGAATTCTGACCCAGACTTTTTTATTTTTCACCTTGAAAGTGATGAGAACAATAGAGGAGGTAGAACACTATGGAACAGAACCACATACAGCAGTCCTAGATTTCTTTCAGCAGGGATGTTAAAAAAGGGAAATTAAGATACTTTAAGGAATTATCAAAAAAAAAAAAAGGAACGAAAAGAAAAAGAAAAAGAAAGAAAGCAAAGGAAAAGAAAGAAACCCCAAGAAATCACAAGCATCAATAATTAAGGCTAAGAAAAATATGTGATATACAAAAATAAGCTACTTTGGATGTGGTGAATACTTTTTCTTTAAGACTATTGCAGCCCTAATGGGGGCAGTCAAGGGGAACAAAGGCTCGAGTTCAAAAGTTCTGATGCAATTTCCATCTTCAGAATTCTGTCAAACTGAGCTGGAAATATTTTTATCCAAATCCTCCTAAGATTTTAGGTAGCCTCCAGCTATGC
>NW_006434897.1:6573130-6605447 GCF_000325575.1 Pteropus alecto | reverse complement strand
TTTCACACTGCTTCAAAACTTCCGTTCTTTTTATGCCCGAAATATGGGTTTGCCTTATCTTAAAACACACATGCATGCATGCATGCACACACACTCCACAGGACAAAAAGCCTATGGAAAAGAAAAGTTACAAAAATCTTTAAGAGTATCAGAAAAGATTTCCTTCATGTCCTGATGTGGGGGCCTTATTCACACTTTATCTCACTAGCTTGTTCTTCCATAGAAATGACCTTAGAAACAGGGACATGTTATAAAGCTCTATGCTAAACCACATTTTAATTGACTTTCTAAATTTAGGATGACTCCACTTTTAACCATTTTCAGTCTTTTGAAAGCCTGATGTATTTTTCATCAGTTGGCACTTCGCAGTTAGAAAATCCATCCTTCCTTATTTAAATAGTCACATGTGTGATGACTGGTAATAAAACTATTTATAATTACAATTACAGCAAAAGGTTTTCTATTTGTACCAAAAATTTTAGCTACCATGTGAAAAAGGACATTTGCATGATCAAATCTGAGATTCACATTTTAGTCATTTTACAAATGTTCACCAAGAAAATTTAAATATATGTGTTAAATGCAAAATATTTTTAGATGATGGTGTTGAAAATACAGTGAGTGACTGATGCCGGAAAAAAATGTAACTTTATGAAAATTCAAATTTTCTATGTATTGTAATCTACTTTGAATTTATTTTCAAATGTATTGGTTGAGGTATCATTAAAAGAAAATAGAAGTTATCTTCTAAAGTTTTGCTATCCAATCAAACTTTATACTTAATGAAAATGTTCTATATCTGTGCTATCTGATATACTCGCCACAAATCACATATATTGATCATTTGAAATGTGGCATGTGTGGCTGAGAAACTAAATTTAAAATTTAATTTTATTTAACAATTTAAAATTAATGTTAAATAACCTCATGAATTTAGTGGCTATTGTATTGGACAGTACAATCTGAAGTCTACAAGTAGTTGAAACATGTTATCAATGTATATCAACCTTTTTGACAAGTAGGTGTTACTTGGGTATTTTTGTGTTATCAATGAATCAATAAATATAAACACAAATGAAAGCATAATAACACAGTCACATATATTTGTTCATGTATATTCATAAATCTATATATATACAGTTGTTATTTCAAAGCTTAAAACAAATAATATAGTTAAAATTTATTGCTATTGGATAAGGAGAATCTCAAGCGACTAGATGGTCACGTCTCACATGTAAGTTCTTTTTCTCCAAAGATGGATCTCATTAAATGTTTGATTTGGAGAATCTATACAAAAGGAAATCATTTAATGCTTACTAATGTATCAACATATTTTCATACCTACTATCAGCTTGGAGCTTTAGAAATGAACCATTTTCCTCTTTTCTAGCTAATGTTATTGAAGTCTCAATATATTCTTTTTATTGGTTAAATATATATTCTTCAAACACCCTAGCTCTGTGTGTCTTTGCAGTGTCTTAAGAAAAACCCCCAAACCTATTTCATTTAGTAACCCTATTAATGTACAATTATAACTGTTACTGGTTGATACGCGGCCTCACACAACATAAACAAATGGTAGCTGTCACACAAAATTATTCACCCTCTATCTTTCCAAGAAGACTTGCTTTCATGGGGCTATTACTGCCTACATTCTTTCTTGGTTATTTTCCCCCTACTTCAGTTGATTTTCGATGTTTATGGTGTTTCCCCTCTCTAATTTATTACCTACTTTATTCGAATGTATAGGTGGTATGTTTTTAAGTGATTCAATAATGAAGTAGTTGAGACTACAATCCTCAATACCCTCTTCGTGCTATTAGTATTAGACTCCCAAGGGCCAACTGTGCAGTGAACCATGGTGATGAGGTTGATAGTTCATGAAGGAGCTGATGTGACAAATTACCAACCTGCTGCAGAGACGGCCTCCCTAACCCCCCCGAAGGCCAACGTTATTCTAATTTTCATCCAATTTTGTTCTAGTTCTCAATGCGCGTGTGCTAACACCGTGTTTAAATGGTACACTCCCCACCCCCACGCCCCTTACAAAAGAGAGCACCTGGTGATATGTACATTTATAATCCCCTTTTCAAATTGACATGCTCTCAGGCTGAATTTAATCAGCATTTGTCATACATTTTAAAGTACAAATGGGTGTTTCATTTTTCATGCCTTATTTGGGAGGCGTTTGTGAAAATGGGTATTTTTATTTATTGCTGTTCTGAATCCCTAAAAACTTTTAAATTAATTAATTATTATTTTTAAGAACTTTTTAGATCTATTGTTTTCTCTCCTGATAGTCAGGTTAACTGACTTTTGTTATATTCTCTCATATTCGAAAGAAACACCTTGCTGTCATCTTTTTATTCCTTTTCTTGGTAATCTAAAAAAGAGAAAACTCAAATTATTGAAAGATAAGTAATGCTCGAGTACTATTAAACCAGGTGAATTTCTTTGTAGATTTTAAAAACAAATTCTTTACTTTCCTCTTCATCTTTTCACCTTATCTTAAAGGTATTTTTTTCTTTCACAAAGTTGCTATTGTTAGCAAGTGAACAGTGAGAATGAGTCGTCTCTGACGTATAGGGAGAATTTTAGCCTGATTGCACTGTCTGTATAGGTAGCATTTTATTAGACAGTGATGAGCATTTTACATAAAGTTTACACTTACGAGAACGGTTCCCAAACCACCCATGGCTTGTCCTGCAAAGAGGCAGCTAGAGGTCATGAGCTCAATTTACTATAGTGAAACTAAAGGGTTCTTAGAGGCAGAGGCGCCGAAATCATTTTACTTAGTACCTGATATGCTTCTAAAATTTCTGTTTTGGATTGGTGCCCTCCTAAGCTTAATAGAAAATAATTAAATTTTATAAATTAAAACTTTACTTCAGTCCTTAGTTTCCGGCTTCTGTGAATCCTACAGAATAGAGCTTTGTTTCCCAGGCCTAAGGAGTCCAATTTTCTAATCACCACATAAATCAGGCAACTCAGGCCCATACATTTTGAACCTATCACTTTACCTTGCATTTAACTATGTAAAACACTGCAATCATTCTCGGGACATTTCTTAGGAGCATGTTTGTCTTCTTATCTAAACTCCTTGAGGCTAAGGCAAATGTGATGCCTTTTGTCAGACCCTGACTACAAGATTTTCAGTCTGTGCTGGTTAATTGTGCCTTGTATGTTATCAGTTGCCCCTATTATTCACTCTGGGAATCTCATCATCTTGAAGGTTATTACCAGGAGGAATAACTTTTTACTTTACACCACTCAGAGGTTACAAATCAACTGTCCACTAACTAGATTTAACCACTAGACTTGTTTTAATTGGTCGGCAAAATATATTAAAACATTAAAGTTTAAATGCTTTTAGGTAGGGTATTTCCAGTTCCACTCAGCTCTTTCTGCTCTTTATTCTCTCACACTTCAATAATCTACTGTTCAGCCAGAGAATATATGTGCTATACATGTTATATATATGAGAATATATAACAGCTAGGAGCTGTTCCAGAAACAGATAAACAGGCACAAATAGCTCTCTTCATGGAGTTTATGTTCTGGAGAGCTGCATTCTGGGATCTGATAATTTCTAGATAAACCTTTTGGGAAAGATGAAAAAAGTAAGTGTGTTAGTCCAGGTCCTCTGAGAAGCAGATACCAAGATGACATTAAAAACTCAAGAATTTTATTAAGAAAATGCCTATGTGGAAGGAAATAGGGCCTGTCCAAACTATGACTCGGCTTGTCTGGTTAAACCCAAATCAAAGTAAGTGGTTCTAGATGCATGATGACTCGGTGCCCTCTGGTCAAGAATTGTATTTATATTGGGGAGAGGTAACAGAACTTTGTTTCTCAAAGGAAGTATAATCATCTCTCCCAGATAGTATGGCCTTACTTCTGATTCTCAGAGAACTGCATCATGATTTTCTCACTGGACCTTGCCACAAACTTCATACTGCATCATGTCCCCATACTGACACCTCCAACACCATAGGGTCTACTAAATGGAAGATCAGACCCAAGCAGCAAGGCTTAGAGTACCCAGCCTGGATAAACTGCACTACCTTTTCCTGCTCCAGGACAGACTCAAAGTTGCCAGCCCTCCATGTTACCTGGTATAGAGGTATATACGTGTGGAAAGGGTTGCCTCAAGAGCCCAAAGTGGTCTGCTGAACAATGTGCTGCTTTATTGCGGTAAATGGAAGATGCAGTCATTTGTTACCTTGTAGGAGATAGTCAAGGTTGCCCCTGACCACTGGACCCTTGAAAACTTCCTACAGATCAAGCCTTTTTGGCTTCTCTTCATACCTGGTAATTGTGGGTCCTAGCTTGTAGTTTTTAAGCACTGCCATTTGGCCTCTATGACTTTGTGACCATTGAGGCCAATCAGAGTTCAGTGTCATCTCAACGGTAAAGGGGAGGGAGAGGGATAATGATGGCGCAGATGAGTAGTTAGCATTTTTCCTTGGTTCTTCCTCAAATGATGATAGTGAAGAATCACAAGTCACTGAGATTTAATAATTTTGTTAAAAATATGTTTTGTAAAGACAAAGACTGCCCCAAGAAGGCACATGGAGAAAGACAAAGTGTGCCCCAAGGAGGCACATGGTCTCAGCGCTGTAACCAACATAAAGGGGCCAAAATTGCAACAAAAGGGTAAAAAGGCCACAAAAGGCCACCAGAAAGAGAGAACCCAGAAGGGCAAAAAAGGGCAAAAAGGGGAGCTCAGAGGGCAAAAGGGAGGAGAGCCCAGAAGGGCAAAAAGGACCCAGAAGTAGGAAAGTCTGCCTTATATTTGGGCTGTAATGAGTGATCCCAAAGGCATTCCTAGGTGATTGGCAGGTAAGGTCATTTTGATTGACACTTGACTAAACTAGGCAATAACTTTTCCTAGTGTGCATGTGCATTCCCTGAGTTCTACCACCATTGGGGTGTTCTTTGGGCTGTCTCTAGGCTGGGTCCCAATTCCTTTGTTCCCTCTTGTTGTTCATGTCTGACTAGCTACCTAACAACTTCTTCAAGGCCCTTTACTTACCAGATGTTCATGAGCTCAACTGTGTGAATGTCTCTCCTACTCTCACATCTGGCCAGCAAAGAAAAGCCACCACTGAACTTCTTAGTGATATCGGTGCCTGTCTCATCACCACATTCCTAATGGACCCTCTCATGGAGCATACTCCTCTACTGGATCTTCTGACCTCATCTAATATATCTGGCTGGACCTAATAAGCAAGCGTTACCATTTATTTCCTTCAGCCTTTATATTCCTTCCTTCACGCTCTGCTAAGGAAATTCAGGCATTTTTATTTTGCTGGAAATTTGTCATTGTTCATTCCAGGTTTCTAAGAGCCATCAAGTAGTGAATTTAATTCATGCTCTGGTGTCCTTGCTAGGGTGTTAAATCTCTTGTCAGAGAAGTGTCACCGAGTCAAGGAATTTTTGCTTTCCAGCCCAACATTCCAGTTCATTGATTAAGCACTGTCAACATCTGGTCTCAGAGTCCTTCCCTGGCTCCTGTTGGTACATGCCAGCTAGTAATTATAATCCTTTAGATGAATAGTCTCTGCCAGTATGTCACCAGTTCAGTTATACTGGAATTTAATCCTATTTATTAACATGGGAAGAGGCGGGAAGTTTCTGAGGGGACCACTTGTGGCTTTGTAGGAGAGCGGCTTCTGCAGCACTCTCTATGCTAGCTCTTATTAGAGAAAAGTAGGCCACATCTGCAGGCCTGGAGATCCGGAGGGACTGCAGAGGCAACATCCTCAGATGCATCCTTTCAGATATCTCAGTTCCTGCCTATAGGATTCCAGGTTTTCCCTACCATGGCCCTGATGCTGACATAGCAGACCTGGCTTGGCTGAGAGGTCAAATAATAGGAGCTCTGGAACTCTCACAATTAGATGTTCAAGCTGCCTTTCAATTATGTCTGCCCTGCTAGAACAGGTGATGAGTGATTCCTCATAAGCCACCACTTGGGCTTTCTCCTTTTTAAATTTAGCAATTAATTGCTAGTTAACATCTCTCATTCCGTCATTACCCTTACAGAGAATTAAGACAACCTAACAGTTACTGATTAATTCTATTGTCTTGGTAAATATGGTTCTCCCCTTATTTTCCCAAAGCTGTGCCAGGCACAGCACTTCCCTCCACCAGGATATTCGCAAAACACAGAAGTGTTAAATCCTTATGTACTAGTATTTTACCAAGAGTAAAATTTCTAGGTAAAAAAAAATATTTTAAATTATATAGACATTATTAGATTTCATTTCTGCTTTGTTTCTGTTGTAACCATTCATGTTTTCAGCAGCAATCTAAAAGACTGTATATTACCCATTATACTCTTCAATACTGGATATCATTTTTTTTCTACTCAACCAATATGGCACATGAAAAAAAAAATGTTCTTATTGTAGTTATAATTTGCATTTTCCCTACTGCCAATCAAGAAATATTTTTATTGCCCATCTGGCTTTCTTTTTATCTGTTCATATCTTTTGCTCACTCTTCTATTTTATTTGCCTTTTACTTATCAGTTTGTAGAATCTATTGTATATTAGTGTTAGAAATAGTTTCTTTGCACTTTTGACTTCAAATATTTTAATAAAAAATATTATTTGACGTATTTATAGATATATATGTATATAATTTCCTTATAGCCTATGTGTTTCAGTCCTGCAGCTCTCCATACCAGAAGACAATACAAATATTCTCAATTTTTTCTTCTAAATATACTTTTAAAATTCCTAAGATATGTAACCTAAATTTTAAAACTCCAATGCACTTGAAATTTATGTTCATTTGTGGTATAAAAAAGATGTCTGTATTTGTTTTCTTTCATCAAGCAAGACACTTATACCAGGACATTTATTAAATAATCTTCTTATCAACTATGTCCAAACATATCTAATCTTCTAAGGTTTTCTTAATTCCAATTCTGGTGGGGCATTTGGTCCCACACCCTGTGCAGTGGAACTTTCAGCCACCTTCGCTGGCTTCTGACATGGAGCTAAAGAGTCCTGTAATTTTATCCCCATTTCTACACCATTTTCTTTTCAATTTCCAATAGAGTTACTTGTTAAGTTTTGAGCAAAGCCATGTTCCTTAGTTTTCCCAGATTATATTTCATCTATTCTTTCTTTGTCTTTGTTGTGGACACAAAGTTTGACACTGTTATAACCAGAAATCATTCACTCTCACCAAATTAAAATATTCCCTAAGTTCCAATTGAAGGTTAGAAGTTATTTTGTTCTACTACTGTTTATAAACATCTGTATAGTAAGTTATAATATTTTATAAATCACTTCCACTATATATTTGTAAATTATTTTTGGTTATTTCAGCAGCTTAGATGTTCAAATCTAAAATATACCATCAGGGTACTGACTGGAATTGTATTAACTATATATCAATTTATAAATTTTCACAACTTTAAGAAACAACCTTTTAGAGAGCCATTATATCACTCTATTTTGGAAGTTCTATTTATTTCCTGCTGTGAGAATTTATCATGTCTATGCTTTTTTAGTTAACTTAATCCAAATACTTTTAAAAACTATTGTAAATGGACATTTCCTACTAAGTGATTAACAGTATAGAGAATTTAGCTACTAATCTTTACTTTTATATTTTTTATAAAGGAAATATTACAGGTTTTATAATTCTGAAATATTCTAGTACAGTGTCTTTGGCGGAATCAAATGACAATTATGTAATTTAGAGCTAAAATCATATTGTCTATCCAGTATTTATCCAGTTTATTTAATTTTATATTATTTTATTAAATAGAACCTTTACAATGCTGGATAATATTAGTCATAAGGGTGTTACTGTTTTATTCCTTATTTTAATAGAAGATTACCTTTTCACAATTTAATATATTAGCTCTTGATTTTTGTTAGAAAATCTTTAAGTAGTTCTTCTTTACCTACTTTATGTAGAGCTTTAATTAGAAATAAATGTTGAATTTTACCAGTGTCTTCTCAACATCTATTGATACAATCATATATATATTTTTTATTTTTTGGCAAATTGATGACATGAGTTATTTTGATACTCTACAAAGCAGTGAACCAATCTTAGTTTTGTACTTTGTCACTGTTAGTTTTCTTACTATACATTCAGATTTGCTTTGCTCTTATTTTATAAAGAATAATTGCTCTATCTCTGCTAAGAGTTTTGTACAGTAGCTCTCAGACTTGGTATTAAGGTTATCTAAGGATTCTAGCATAAATTAAAGCATTTTCTATATTTTGCTATAATCTAGACTAGTTAAATGGCATATGGCATATTGTTTTTAAGATTTAAATAGAATTTAGCTTTAAAATCCTGTTTCTCTTTATTTTTTAGTCTTTTTCATAGTTATTATTCTCTCACAGTATCTTCCCTTTTTGCACCAATTTCTTTTTATTTTACCAAGAAATCATCATTTTATTTCAAATGTACTCCATAAATTTTCACAAAATAATGTCTTTTGATTTATAATTTTTTCCTGACAAATATAATCAAATTTTGTTAAGTGTTCTGAAAACAAAAGCAAGCTTTATTTCTTGAGTACAAACATCTATGTATATCTATTAAAACAAAATTACTGATTATTTAATTTGTCTAGGGTTTTTGTTTTTGTTTTTGTCAACGTGATCTGTCAAATTGTGAAAGAGGCATTATATTGCTATTACCCACTATAAATTAAAAAAAAAAGTTTCATGGTCTTCTTTGTGTTCCTAGGAATTTATAAACTTGTCTGGTATGTTGATTTGTGCATAAAGTTTTATAATTACAGCTTATTCTCAGCTTGAATCTTTTATCATTATACAATAAAAAGCTTTGTCCTGTTTAACAATTTTGTCCTTGAATTCTGTTATACCTTATATTAGTAGTGTCATTTGCTTTTATTTTGTTTACATTTGCCTGGAATGTTTTTGTCTATACTTTCATGTTTAAACTTTCTTTCTTTTCCATCATCTCAATTTTAGTGGAAGCCCACAGTCTATACCTAATCTACCCTTTTTAGTTTATGAAGTCCTCTTGGATGAGTCATCATTTTTTACCTCCTGTTCAAACTGATTAAAACCCCAAGAGAATTCAGGTGCATATAGATTACAAAAGCTAAATTTAAAGAGATAACATGGAAAGACTGGGCTCCTTAGTATACACACAGGATAGACTTAAGAGTCTCTCAAATATTGCTGAATTAGTGAGAAAATGGAGGCAACTGAGCTAAAAAAAAAAAAAAAAATCATGCTCCTTAGAAGTATGAAAATGAAACTTGTTTGTGGACAAAACTCCCTGCGTATCATATGTTTAAGAATTATGTAAATTTTTCTAGAGCTTCTTTATTGTTATTCTCTAGCCCATAAAACCCTAGTCTGAGAACCACATTCTTTCCTGTTAGGCCTTCCTCATTCTATTCTCAGATCTAAACTGGGCTTTCTAATCTTGAGAGAACTAGCCTATATTTTTTAGAGTAACAGTTTCTTCTATTCAGCTTAGTGCAAGAACTAGCCTATATTTTTTAGAGTAATAGTTTCTTCTATTATGAGCTGGTCTCAGATTTATTTAGTTAAACATTTTTAATTTACTAATTTTTTTATGGTCAAAACCTATTACTAGAAAATTGTTCAACCTGGCAATTAAATGAGTGAGCATGTGAAGCATAATTCTGAGAAACTTTTAAGTTGTCCTTTAGCTCATTGTTATGTTTTTTTGAAGGGGGGGGGATCGTGTTACATAATGCAGAGAGCAAATGCTCCTTTCCTCCTCCTATGAGTCTTTCTTGCAAAGGGAGCTCCATTATTATGGTAAAATGTCTGGTCAATTTTACTCCCTCCCTCCTCCTCCTTTTGGGAAGGATTTGGGAGAGGGCATGGACTTTTCTGGTTTAGTCACTTCTGTCTCTGCCACTTAGAAACCTATAGAAATCAGAGAGCATATATTCTGCTTTCTTCCTTTGTGCCTTATATTTTAAAAGGTCAGCCTTGTCCTGTAGGAAGCAGGCTACACGGGTTGTAGAGGTACCTTCTTATCAGGAAAATGAAATGATCTGGTTCATTGGGTTTAAAAGTGAGATTTGGTAAGGACGTGAAATTTTGGAAGCACAATAATATATATCTTCTAGTTGAAACTGGGTGGTTTTGAGCAGTTTAAATTGTTCCATGTAGATGGTTTTTAAAGTTGGCTATTAACTGCTATCTAAGAAGATTTTAAATGCTAGGTCTCCTATGAATTACTTTATTTAAAACCCTGACCTGGTCTACCAGCTATTGTAGTTTAGTACTAACTTCTGTGTCCTAGAAATATCACTTTAAGACCTTGATGTTCTGGGATTTTTTCATTAATAAAATTTTAGCTTGGTCTACTGGCTAGTGGTTGGTTTAAGTGAGCTAGTTAGCCTTATGCCAGCATGCTGGGCCTTAGCAAATTCCAAGAGGTCTTAGGGCATCGACAAGATAAATTTAGCCCTAGCAGGCCTCACTAGCCTGACAAAGGCACACCAGTAAAAATCAGCAAAAACTCAAGCTTTAGATGATAAAGGGGAGACTTTGGTAGCTTTCCCTTGACTTACACTGGTCCAACATTTCTAAGCAGGTATTGAATTAAAGAAAGAGTCTTTTCTCATATAGACCTCTTAGAAATTAGGAGGCAAAACAAATTTTCTGTTTTTTCCCCTGAGTTTTCAACCTGATATTCAGGCTGGTCTTCAGACTAGCAACTAAGATTTATTTCTCACAAAAAACTAACTTGTGTGTGTGTGTGTGTATAGAGAAAGGAGAGAGAGAGAGAGAGAGAGAGAGAGAGAGAGAGAGAGAGAGAGAGAGAGAGAGAGGCTGTCCCCAGTCCTGATTTTTGCAAATATATTCCAAACTATATTCAGTTCCAAAGGAGAAATCCGAGAAAGGGCTAAATTCTTTAACTCAGATGACTTTTTATAAGCTCTTAAAGGTTGTTTGCTCTAGATGTTCCAAACCTGGCTCGGGATGACTAAATTACATATGCTCTAACTATAGGTTTTAGTTGAGTCAGTCATAGCAAGAGAGTAGATTTTATAAGTCAACAAAAAGTAAAAGGAGACCGTGTTGAAAATGGAACACACCATCTTCTCTTATTGGAGCAGAAAACCAACTCATTTAAAATATTGCAGATATAAAGACCAAGAACCAGTTAAAAAGCCTGTTCTTGAAGCACTGAAGTCAAGGTTGCACATGAACTTAAAAAAAAGTGAATGGTATTTGAAAATGTAGAAAAACAATAATGAAATACCACTATGCACCTATTAGAATGTCCAAAATCTTGAATACTGACAATACCAAATGCTGTTGGTGATGTGGAGAAACAGGGACATTCATTCATTGCAGGTGAGAAAGCAAAAGGTACAGCCACTTTGGAAGACAGTTTGACAATTTCTTATAAAACTACCTTATATACCCTTACCTAAAATCCAGCAATCACACCTCTTAGGATTTACCTAAAGGAGTTAAAAACATGTCCACAAAAAAACCTGCACAAGAGTACTTATAGCAACTTTATTCATAATTGCCAAAAATTGAAAACAACCAAGATGTCCTTCAGTAAGTGAACAAATAAATAAACTGTGGCACATTCAGACAATGCAATATCATTCAGCATTAAAAAGAAATGAGCTCTCAAGGCGTGAAAAGACATGGAGGAACTTTAAATGCCTACTACTAAGTGAAAGAAGTCAATCTAAAAAGGTGACGTGCCATATGATTCCAAATAAAAGACATTTCAGAAAAGGTGAAACTATAGAGATAAGTAAAAAGATCAGTGATTATCAGGGGGTGGGGAGAGGGAGAGTTAAATAGGCAGAGCACAGAGGATTTTTAAAGCAATGAAACTACTCGTATGATACTATAAAGGTGTGAATACATGTCCTTATAATTTTGTCCAAACCTATAGAATAAAAAGCACCAAGAGCAAATCCTAATGTTAAACTCTGGACTCTAGGTGATAATAATGTGTCAGTGCGGGTCTACCAATTGTAACAAATGTACCTATTCTGGTGAAGGATGTTGATAATCTGGGAGGCTGTGTATGTGTGGGAGCAGAGAGGGTATATGTAAAGTCTTTGTACTTTCTGTTCAATTTTGCTGTGAACTTGAAACTTTATAAGAAATAAAGTGTAGTTTTTTAAAAGTGATGAAATATAGCTCAGCTTTGCTTTCAGACCAAAGTGGTAAAAGGACGAAAACTGAATTAAACAGACATTAACCTCAAGGTAGGAAGGGAATTTTCCTTAGAAGAAAGTTTCACTTATTACAATAAAAATTAGATAGTTATGAAGAAAAAAAATGTGTACCTTAAAGGCCAAGATAGACATATAGAAAAAGAAAGATACACTCAGTTCTAAGTTCTCTTAAAATAAGATATCTATAAGGGGAAGGAATGTTCAGTTGCTATTACATCAGTAAAATTGATAGAAAACCAGAAAAATCCAACGGAAGAGAAGCCAAATCAGAAATAATCCCCCAGAGTTTGCCAGGATCTAAGAAAGTATTCACAGGGAGCCTCAGACACAAGGAGAATTTAGAGTAAGAGCAATTGAGGAGCTACCCCATACAAGTTTGTCTTTACAAAGTGGTTGCAGAAAATGTGCAAGATTTTAAATGTGAAGGCCAGGAAGACCAGTGGAGAAGAAAAACAACGATGACAACAACAGCAACAAAGTGTCATTATTGGAGCTTCAAAGTAACACAGCCGTAGTAAAGTGAAGATTTACTGTCATTTAAAATTTTCTGGAATTAAGCCTTAAGGCGTGATCTAGGAAAATAAGAGGGCCAGGAAGGACAATGACCGATTACTTCCAATTCTGGGTTAAGTATTCCAGTTGGCAGGAACTATATCTCCTGCATGGAATTATCCAATTCAAAAAAGAACACAAGATTTGACTCAGCCACGGATGCTTTAATTAGACTCAAAACTTTTTGACACCTCTTTTTTCACTAAATGATAATATAAAACAAAATTTAGGGAACTGTATAAGACGATTAAGATGTTAGAAAGTACTGAATCTCTTGAAAGTAATATAGAAATAGTAGTTAAATGGAAAACACTATCCTACCACTTCAGGAAAAGAAATAGCAGAAAGAAATGCTGACCCGTATGTAGTCTGTTCAAAATGTGAGGAAAGCCAGTATCTTCAGGAAGAGACACCAGTGGTGTGGATTTTTACTAGCTTCTGAGAACATTAACCTCAGTTGAGGAACCTGGAAAGGGTGATTTTCCAACTGAAACAGATGTGATGATGAGTGAAAATACTTCCTAAGCAGTAGATTTTATATGTGTAGGTCTCAATCCTGACAGCACACGGGAATCACCTAGAGAGCTTTTAAAACCAGTGCTATCACAGACATCTCCCCCAGAGATGCTGATTTAATTAATTTGGGGTAGGACCTAGTCATCAGTGCCATTTAAAAGCTCTCCAGGTAATTCTAATGTGCAGCGATAGTTAAGAACTTCTGTTTTATAGGCCTAAGCAAGCAATTCTCAGCCCTGGAGGTGCATTAGAATCCCATGGAAAGTTTTAAAAATATATCCATCCCTGTCCGTAAAGAAGGTGGGGGTTTAGCACAGCTCCCCCAGTGATTCTAAATAATTGTCTGACTTGAGAAACAAGAGCTCAAGCAACCACAACAAGAAGCACTGGTGGCAGTCACTGTTTACAGGCTAAAAAGTACCTATCCACAAAATCTTGTGGGGGAGATTTGCTCATCTTTAGTTGAATACAGAGATTCCAGAAACACAGGGCTCAAATGTGAAATGGAGATTTAAAGGTTTTAAGTATTCAAGAAGGATTCCTCAGTTAAGACCTAAGTGACTGAAGGTGCCAAGATTGTAAAGTTCTAAACTTTAGAAAAATTCAGCAATATAGCAACTGCCATCCTTTGAGAGACGAGACAGTTTATGAACAGATTTCTGCCTAAATAGAGTAAATCTTTGATGGCTAGTCTTTGATGACTACTACTTTGAATGGTATGTTTTTTATTCATTTTCTGAGTGTTCGTTGCTAATATAGGAACTATAATTTTTGTATGACCTTGAGTTCGGGGAGCATATTAAGTACATGTATTCATTTTAATGGTTGATTTTATGTTTAAAATCATACCTATGAAAAAATGACATTTTTAAAAATTCTTTTTCTGTCTACATATTTATTTATCTTCCCTTATCATACTGGCTAGGACCTCTAGAAAACACGTTAATTAGAAATGGTGATATTGGACAATTTTTGTTTAAGTCCTAGCATCAAAGTCAAAACTATTTCACTTTTAATTTTGTTGTAGGCTGTAGGGATTTTTATTCTCTTATTTGAGGGGAGCACAGTTTATCATACTAGGTACATTTGTTTTCTATTGATACATAACAAATTATCAGAAATTTCCTGGCTCAAAACACCTTAGATTTTATTAGCCCCCTGTTCTGTAGGTCGGAAATCTAGTTGTCTTCAGCTAGGTTCTCTGCTTACAGTCTTACAAGGTCAAAATCAAGGGATTGGTTAAGGGGGCTCTTAGAGGTTCTGGGGAAGAATCCACTTCCAGATTCAATCAGGTTGCAGAATTGAATTCACTGTGACAGAAGTTCCCTTTTCTTGCTTAATGCCAGCCAGAGCTCCTATTAAGGACACCTTTGATCCTTGCTGACTTCCTTTTTTTTCTATCAGCTGGAGGAAACTGTTTTTAAAGGGCTCCTTGTGATTATATTAGGTTAGGCTCCACCATTTTGCCATATAATGTAACATGATCACTAAAGTAACAAATTATCGAACTCACAGATTCCACTCACATGCAAAAGAGAGTATATTGTATAAGGACAAGGGTCATTGATGGCCATTCTTAAAATTGTATGACACTGTGAAAGTTTCCTTTTTTTTCTACTTCACCTTCATTTTTATCATGAATTCTTCCTATCAAATAAATGCTTTCTAAACTTTTGAGATAAGCATTTTTTTACTTAATCTAGTAAATTACATTGACTGTTTTTTTTCAAATTTTAAACTAGACTTGCATTCCTGGAATAAACATAATTTGGTCAGATATTGTGTGTAAATATATGTAAATATAATGATGAATTTAGTTTGACTAGATATAAAAGTATTCATATTTTCCATCTGTTTTGTGTCACCTTTGATCATTTATGTTTTGTAGGAATTTTTCCATTTTATCTAAAATTTTAGACGTATTACTTCTTATTATCCTCTTAATATTGTTTTAGTATATGTAGGAATTGTAGGTTTGTCTCTTTTTTCAACCTTTATACATTATCCCTTATGTATGGCATTTGTGTGCGCTCTCTCGCTCTCTCTTTCTGTCAATGTCTTTCTCTAAACAATATCAATAAATGTTTGTTAGTTCCATTAGTATTCTTTTCTTTCTACTTTTTGTGTGTGTGTGTTTGGCTTGCTATTTTTCCCTTATTTTTTGAGATACATAATAAGATCGTTGATTTTCGGTCTTTATTCTTTTTAAATATATGCTTTTAACACTATAAATTTTCCTCCGTGCTTCAGTGCGGTTGTTTCACACATTTGTAATACAGTTAGATGGTCTTCTCACAGTTTTCATTCCTTCTTGGGATTCCTCATTCTACCCCTGCCCCTTAAATTATTGTTTTTTTTAAATTTGCATACCTTAAGATTTTGTTTATGGCTGTAACTTTACATGGGTTTTGATAAGTGCAAAATGTTATATAAACCATTACAGTATTTTACAGAATATTTTCACTTCCCTAAAATGCCCCCTGTGTTTTACCTATTAAAGTCTCACTCATCCCCCAGAACATTTTCATCCACTAATCTTTTTGTTTCTAAAGTTTTGCCTTTTCCAGAATATCATATAATTTGAGCCATAGAGTATGCAGCCTTTTTCAGACTGGCCTTTTTTCTCTTAACATGCATTTAAGGTTTAGCTATGTCATTTTGTGGCTTGATAGCAATGTTTTTACTGCTAAATAATATTAAATTGCATGGATGCTCTATAGCTGGGGTCCCCAACACCTGGGCTGTGGACTGGTACTGGTCTGTGGCCTGTTAGGAACCGGACCACACAGCAGGGGATGAGTGAGCAAAGCTTCGAAACTCAGTCTGTGTTGGCAGCAGCTCCCCAGCACTAACATCGCTGCCTCAGCTCCACCTCAGATCATCAGGCATTAGATTCTTATAGGAGCACCAGTCCCTGGTGCCAAAAAGGTTGGGGATTACTGCTCTATAGTTCGTTTATCCATTCACCATTGAAGGACATTTTGGGGCAGTTCTGAAAAAAGCCTCTATAAACATTTATGTGCAAGTTTTCACAAGGACAAAAGTTTTCAAATTAATTGAGTAAATACCTAGAAAAGCACAATTGCTGTATCTTACCTTAAGAATATGTCTAACTTTGTAAGAAACTGCCAATCAGTCTTCCAAAGAGGTTGTACCTTTTTGTATTCATTAATGAGTGAATGCTATTTTTTAATTCGCAATTCTCTAATAACACATGATATTGAATCGTTTCATAATTTTTTGCCATCTGTATATCTTTATATTGAAGTGTCTTCACAGGTCTTTTGACTATATTTTAATTAGGTTGTTTTATTATTGTTGAGTTTTGAGAATTTTTTATATATTTTGAATATAAATCCTTATGTGCTTTACAAATAGTTTTCCAATCTGCAGCTTGTCTTTTTTTAATCATAAAAGTGTCTTTCATACTTTTATGTTTTTCACACTTTTATGTCTTTCACACTTTTATGTCTTTCACACTTTATGTTTTTATTAAAAACAAATGTTTTAATATTAAAACATCAATTTTTTTCTTTCATAGACTGTGGTTCCGATATTATATTTAAAAACTCATGTCCAAAGCCTAAGTTACCTAAACTTTTTCTTGTGTTGCATTCTAGAAGTTTTGCCTATTACATTTAGGTTTATGATCCAACATGGGCTAATTTTTGTGAAAGTTTAAAGACTTGTGGTTTAAGTTCACTTTTTGCATATCAATGCCCAATTATCCCAGCATCATTTGCTAAAAAAATTATCCTTTCTGTATTAAATTTCCTTTATTTCTTTGTTAAAGATCGGTTGACTACACTTGTAGGACTCTATATCTGGGCTCTATATTCTGTTCCAATGATATATGTATCTATTTTTTTTCCCCAGTATCATGCTGCCAAGATTATTATTGCTTTATAGTAAAGTTAAAGTGCGGTAGTGGCACTCCTCCAACTTTGTTTTTCTTCAGTATTCTGTATCTTTGCCTTTTCATATAAACTTTAGCCCAGTTTGTCAATATCTACAAGTTACCAGGAATTTTTATAGGAATTATGTTGACTATAAATCAAATTAGAAAGAATTGACATTTTAATTAGGTTGTTTTGACATTTTTAACTAGGTTAATATATTTATTTTAATTAGGTTAATATATTTATTCTTTCAATCCTTAGACATGGAATATCTCTCCAATTTAGATTTTCTTTGATATCTGTGATAAAGTTTTATAGTTTTTCATGTATAGATATTATTCAAGCTTTCCAATAGGTTTATATCTTGATATTTCATCTTTGGTAGGGTTCTAATATAAATAGTATTATTTTTTAAATTTCAAATTCCAAATGTTCATTGCTCTTATATGGGAAAGAAATTGACTTTTGTATGTTAACCTTATATCCTGAAGCCTTGCTATAATTGCTTATTAATTTCAGGAGTTGTTTTTGTTTTGTTTGGGGGATTCTTTTTGTCAATTATTAGAGATCTCTACATATACAATATTATCACCTGTGAACAAAACCAGTTTTATTTCTTCTTTCTCAACTTGTGTATTGTTTACCTTTTTTTCCTCTCTTATTGCACTAGCTAGGACTTCCAGTGCAGTCTTGACTAAGAGAGGACAAAGGAGACATCCTTGCTTTGTTCCTAATTTTAAGAGAAAAGCATTAATTTTTATCATTAAGCATTAAGTTAGCTGTTTTTTTTGGGGTACATAAATTTTAGGAAGTTCTCCTCTTTATCTAGTTTACTGAGACAGTTTATCATGCATGAATATATGATTTTTATCGAGTGTGTTTTCTACATCAATTGATTGATCGTATGGTTTTCCTTTTTTAGCCTATTGATGTGATGGATTACATTATTTGATTTTTGAATGTTGAACCAGTCTTGCACACCTGGAATAAATCTCACTTGGTCATAGTGTATAATTATTTTCATGCATTGCTGGATTCGATTTGCTAGCATTATGTTAAGAATTTTTGTATCTATGTGCATGAGAAATATTGGTCTGTAGTATACGTTTTGTGTAATATATTTACCTCATTTTTGATATGAGGATACTGCCAGTCATATTGAATGAGAAAGGAAGTGTTCTCTCTGCTTCTGTCTTCTGAAATAGATTGTGGGTAATTGTTATTTTATCCTTAAATGTTTGGTGAAATTCACCAGTGAAAACTGGGCCGGGCACTCTTTTTGGGGGTGAGGTGTGGGGGAGTGCGAGGGAGAGGTTATTATTTCTTTAATAGATATAGGCCTATTTGAATGATTTATTTCTTCTTGTTAGAGTTTTGTAGTTTGAGTCTTCCAAAGAATTGACCTATTACATCTAAGTAATCCAATTAGTTGGTATACAGTTATTTATAGTATGTCTTTATTATCCTTTTAATGTCCATGGGATGACCCTTCTTTCATTTCTGATATTGGTAATTGTTTCTTCTTTTCTTTTTACTTTGTTAAAGTGCCTAGAAGTTTATTATTTTTATCAATCTCTCCAAAGAAACAGTTTTTGGTTTTGTTACTTTTCTCTATTGTTTTCCTTATTTCAATCACACTGATTTCTGCTCTATTTTTAATTATTAATTTTTCCTGCTTGCTTTATGTTTAAAATTCTCTATGTTTTCCAAATATAGAAGCTCAGATTATTGATTTTAGATCTTTCTTCTCTTCTAATGCATGGGCTACGGCTATAAATTTCCCTCTAATCATTGCTTGCTGCATTCTACAAATTTTGATAAATTGTATTTTCTTTTTTATTTAGTTCAAAATATTTTTTAATTTCTCGAGACTTCTTTGACCAAAGCGTTATGTATACATGTGTTTAATCTCAAAATATTTGAAGATTTCACAGGTATGTTTCTGCTATTGATTTCTAATATAAATCCATTGTGCTCTGAGAACATACCTGAATGATTTCTATACTTCCAATTTACTGTGATATTTTTTATGGACCAGAATGTGGTCTATCTTGTTGAATGTCCCATGTGATCTTGAGAAGAATATATATTCTGCTTTTGTTGGAATAGTCTATAAATGTTAATTAGATCAAGTTGATTGATAGTGCTGTTCAGGTAAACTATATCCTTAGTGATTTTCTGCCTGCTTGATCTAGAATTTACCGATACAGAAGTGTTGAATTCTCTAGCTATAATATGGTTTTGCACTGTTAGGTATACACACATTAAAGATTTTTATGTCTTCTTAGGCAGTTGACTGCTATATCATTATCTGATGCCCCTATTTAACCTTTAATATTCTCCTTGTTTGAAATCTGCTTTATCTGAAATTAATATAAGTATTCTGGCTTTCTTTTGACTAGTATTGATACAGTATATCTTTTAACATTCAAATTTTTATACTTAAAATAGTTTATTTTTGATAACATATAGTTGGGTCTTTTTTTCTCCCTACTCTGACAATCTCTATCTTTTAACTGGTGTTTTTAGATCATTTACATACAAAGTGATTATTGATATAGTTGGATTAATATCAACAATATTTGTAACTGTTTTCTATTTGTTGCTCTTAATCTTTTTTTTTTTCTCTCTTTTCTTTTCTTTCTGCCTTCTCTGGTTTTAAATAAACATTTTATATGATTAGTCTCTGTCTTCTAAATTAGCTATTTAATTACACTTGAAAAAAATTAGTAGTTGCCTTTGAATTTGCAATATACATTTATAACTTAATCCAGATCTTTTTTCAAATAGCACTGTATCACTTCAGGCATAATGCAGGTACTTTAGAACCAAGTGTTATGGGTCGAATTGTGCCCTCCAAAAAGATTTGTTAAAGTTGTAACCACCTTCTCCTTTTTTAAAATTATGTTCCTTTCCCTTGAATTGCACTTTGGGATTTTCTACTGATATATTTCCAAGCTCTTTGATTCTTTCCTTAGCAGTGCCAAATCTACCTGAGGAGGCAGCATGCTTCATTTCTGTTACAGTATTTTTTATTTCGAGCATTCATTGTGATTTTCTCCTAGAGTTTCCATCTCTCTGCTTATATCATCCATCTTTTCTTTCATGTCATATGCTTTTTCCTTAATATATATAACTTTAAGATATTTATTAAGGTTAATTATAGTTATTTTAAATTTCCTGTCTGATAATTCCAAATTCTATGTTGTAAACTAAAATGAATTTTAGATTATAATAAAGAATCTAAACCGTTTGAGTAAAAAGAAGCTGTAGCCTGGAAGACATAGAGTCAAATAGCAACTTAAATCGTGCTCAACTGAGTCAAAGATAAGGCTATCTTTCATAGTGAATGGTCCTACCAAGGTTCTCAATTAGGTCCATTTTATGTAAATGAGGTTTCCAAACTGTGCAAGTGTGATCGTTTGATATAAATGCAAAGAAGGGTACAATTCTGTTTGGACAAAGCAGGTCTCAGTCTTTTGGTAGAAAGCTGAAACCAGAGTTTCCCTGCCAGCTGTTGACTCAGACGCAATAAACAAGCAGGGCAGTGTGGGGGAAGCTGAGGGTTCGGCCTGAAGTTCCTCCCCAAATACGAAGTACATGAGAAGCTCATGTCAGCAAATGACCTCTAGGCTTGTATTATTTATAAAATGTGGGCTATGTTTGGCTATCCCGTGTCCATCTGAGGAGATAAATTTTTCCTCGGGATTTACATCAAATGAATCTTCCTTCTCAGGGTCCGCAGTGTAATATCTGAGTTTGGTTCTGATATTGTCTTCCTCTTCAGACTGGTTTTTCTTATTTTTTAGAATGCCTTCTAATTTTCTGCTAAAATCTGTATATGATATATCAAGTCATGTGAACTTAGATGTAAGTCCTTTAGTATGAGATTTTATGTTAATCTGGCTGAGTTAGTCTTCTTTAATGTTTGCTCTAGCTGTTGGTGCCCAAGACTTTAAATTTTTTTCTAATGTCTCGGTGGCCTTGTTTTCCTCTCTCTTTTTGTCTTTGTATTTCCTTATTCTTTAAATACAGCTCGTACTTTGCAACTCTTTAAGCTATGATCCCTTGCTGTTATACTGGGACTTTGCTGATGTGATGGTAGATGTCCGGGAAGGGAAGCATTTTCTATTTTTATATCTCAGTCTTTTAATGTACCCATGCCCCTGAGCCTTGACAAGTGTTTCTTAGCTCCACCCTGCCATTTATGTGATATGAAAAGGCTAGAGAAGGCTAGAATTTGATAAATGACCTTTCATCTAGGAAGGTACAATCCGATAAAGTCTTTTTCCCTGGATAGTAAGCCTTTATTATGGAAAGCACTATGACTATATTTCAAAATGATTACATTTCCCTTATTCCTGTTAGAGCCCCTAGAAGATTTTTCTTGGATCTTCACCAAGAGAACCTAGTGGGGTTTCTAGAGATAAAACCTATGAAAGCATTGGGTAGCTCTACCCCTAAAATACCTCTTGGTAGTTTCCCACGCTTCAGCTCTAGTAATGCATCAAAATTGCCATTTAAATGTTCCTATCAGTTTATGCCTCCTCCAACTTCTCCAGATCTTACAAGCAGATCTTGGCTGTGATTCTCTGTATCTTCCTGTTTCTTCATATATAAGTATGGCGGTTTGCCCTGTAATCTCTTTGCATGTCAGATCTGAAACTGGAAGTCTTAGATTTTACCTTTCAAAGAGAGGACTTAATTCTGCTTCAAAAATAAGAGCATATCACAAAATCCAATCAGAAAAACAACATATTTAAAGACTAGACATCAGTCCTAGTAAAAGATGGTCTACTCCAGTTCATACTAATTTCTAACATAGATCATTCTAAGAGGTTTCAAGAAAAAGTCTGAAATATTTGCAAGGTCCCTTCATCTTTGAATTTGAAATTAGAAGACTTTCAACTTTAATTTTTGCCAAACCATTCACATGAATCTTTTGGAAGCTCTGCTCAACTTTTCACCCTGCCTCCTTATGTTTTATTTTATTGTCAATCTCTTTAACAGAAACATGGCACTAAATGGTAGGCCCACTTCTCTTGGCTTTTCTCCTCTTCTGTATCTTTGCTCAGCAGGTGTTTATTGCCTGACGATAGACTCTTTCCTTTACCAAACAGTAAACAAGCTCCTCTGAGCCTTCTTTTCAACTACATCTCTTTCTTCCTCAGCCTACCTAAGCCAGTCTTAGCAAAGTATCTTTCCAAGTCAATCCCCCAACCTTGATATTTGATCATTTTTGACATCTGAACAAGTTTTTCATCCCTCACTTCTAATGTATAAGGCCTTGGCCTGCCTTTAGCAAGAATCCTGTGAGGCCAGTTCAGCAAAATTCCCCCTACCCTCGATGTCATCTTTTAGCAATTTTCTTTCCACTGATTGCCTCCCCTTCCTTAATCTGCCCTGTTGGTTATAAATCTGCACTTGTTTTTTAATTGAATGCAATCTCTCTTCCCTGTTGCAATGATCTTAGCACCCAATTGTTATAGTCTTGAATAAAATCTTCGTTACTTTTTAAAACAAGTGTCAGAATATTTTTTCTTTAACTCTAATAGCATCCTAATATCTTCAAACAGATTTTTAAAAATATATTCTACCCATGTTTTTAAATTGTTGAATTCAAAGGGGAGTTTGAAACAACCTATGAGGGCATAAGAGAATATACCAAGCACTGAACTATGTTACCTAAGGTATTTCCTTGTATAATAAATAGCCTTATAAGAATATCATACTTATTTTACAGAATTAAGAAGTGGAAGATTAGAATATCTATGTAATTTTCTGATGATTTCACAAATGTTAAAGAATGGGTGGCTAAATTTAATCTCGGATTCTTCTGGTTGCAAAGATAGTACTTCTCAGCACTACTTTTCACAACCTACCCAAGATCTTGACTTAATAAAATTATTGGTATGAGTTTGTATGTTATGGTTCACTTTAGATATTATATCTTATCACGCTTGTCCTAAAAGAGCTTAGTTCTGATGGATGTCTGCACATCTTTTATTTATAGACATTTTTTTCTCAAAAAAATTTTATATAGATCTATGTGCCAACCACATGTTAAAAACCTTAAAATATGATTCTCAACTCACAATCATTTGAGGTAGAGCCTATCAGTATTTCAAGTCTATCTGTGAAAAAATAGAGGTTAAAGAAGTAATATTCCAATGATCACTATTCTGTATGGAGGAGCCTGGATTCAAACCCCAGCCATTTACCCTTGAAGTTCATGACCTTAACCTCAACATTATGTTATTTTCTTTGATAAGTAGTTAAAGTTTTATTTTGACAGATTAATGATATGAGTATGTTTTCCCCACTTATAAATTTAACGATTCATTTTGAGTTCTTTCCTCTGTGGCTATTAACATTTAGCAGATTCTAAGTTATTACAATCATGGCTAATCTACTTATATAAATAAAATTAATAAAATTTATTTTGCTACATTGTATACGGAGTGCTCAAGATTAGCCAAGAAGTTCTATTTCTGTACCATTGACATCCTCCTCCCGCCTTCAGCTTTAATCATCATGCCCTTTTCTTGGGATGGCATCACTGATACGTGTTAGTTCCATTTGACAGCTGTCAGCACATCCTGGAAAATCCCAACATTTCCTTCAGTTACACTGCTTAAAACATACAGTACTTCACATTTATATTATATTGCTTATAATTCTTTTTCAATCTGGGATAGTCACCTCTTTTAGAAGAGAATGTATATTTTCATAAGGGAAAACATATATCCATGGGCTTAACAAATCATAAAATGGAGTTATAACACTTTAGGCAAATAAATATATATGTTTGGCAATTAAAATATATGCCTATCAGTTTTCGAGCACATGTAGAAATATTTTTAAAGTTATTTATATATGAGCATAACAATTTTTAAATGTGTTTTAGAAAGGTTGCATTTGTAAAGTATCAATTTTATAATACAAACTTCTAGCAGATAGAGATATTGCCTTTGTGAAAGTTAATTATTTGTTTTATCTTCATTTTTGACGTCTAGTAAAAATTTCTGAAATCTAAACACTAATAAGAGTTTCACTGAAAATTTTCAGAGGAGAATTCACTCTTGAAAGACATTGATAATGACATATGAAAATGTTTACCTCTAAATGAATTGTCCTCTGCACAAAGTTGATTAGCATAGATTGGACATACAAACATATTACAAAGTCAGGCAGTCACCATAAATAGTTGAGATTGACCCACACTAATTACTAAGCACCAGGAAACTTACTAAGAAAAAAAGTGCCCCTATTCTTGAAATATTTTAATTTTTGAGAAAATGGACATGAATTAAATAATTTTAGGAAGAGGTAATAGAGCAACAAATATATATAGAGAGAGACATCTATTCATACTATCCACACAATTCTAAATAAAATTAAATAAAAAATTTTAAATATATTCTAAAATACCATGATCAATGAAGGGAGATATTTATTTTTTAATTAATAAAAAAGAAGTGAGGAACTTATTTTTCAATGCAAATATATTTCAAGTAGAAATATATTCATATGTTGAAGAAAGAAAATGGAATAACATTGCTTATTGTAAAATTAGGTGAGATGTTACCAACAATACATTGCAGATAAAACTTGATTCCTTGAAACTAGTCCTCAAAAGCATAAAAACCAAAATACACTTATCACATCTTCAAAATAAAGAAGAGATCATATGGCATATAATAAAAAAATAAAGAAAATAAACATTTATTGAGCTAGATGTTCACCTCTGAAATACACATTTTCACATATATAATTGTGTGATAACCTTGCAACAGCATGAACTTGGAAGCAAGAACTATACTTTTTAAAAATTTATATACCTAGTACTCTTAAGCATTATTTCTCAGTAAATGTTAGTTAAATCAATTAGTACATGAAATAAGTGAACTAATGAATAAATGAACAGGCAAATTCAGTTATCTTTGAAAGGAAGAAGACTTTGTAGTATGGAAACCCAAGTTATTCTTTAGAACAGGAACGTTTTATTATTCCTCATTTAGTTTTTCTTTTTTCAAACTACTTTCTACCATTTTTTCTATCTGTATCTTTTAAGATTATTATATCTCATGTATATTCATGTCATTTATAATTTATTTCTTTTATATTTTCTACTGCAGTCTTGAAAAAAACTCCCTGTTCATCTAATTTTAAATGCTGTATATTAAATTCTAACCATTTTTTAAAATTCTGTTTCTCTCTTGAGATTTGTTCATTTCTCAAAATCATATTTTGAGGGGTTTTTTTAATATTCAAGAACTATCTCCTTTACAATTTTACATTTTTATTACAGCATCCTTTTCATTAATGTTCAAATCTCATTGAAATTGCTAATGAGACCTTAAAAAATTCTCTTTTGGCATTTATTATGTTTCAGCGGGATCCATTTGCTCCAAGTGTTGATTTTCCTCGAATAGGTAGTGAGCTTCCCTTAATTGTTCATATTTACACATAAAGATGTATCATGATGTTCTGTCACAGTTTGTTAAGGACCTAGAGATTTCAACCCCCCAAGTTCCTTTCCCTGTTAATGGTCTCATCCCTTTGCTCCTCTTCACTCACAAGGCCTCTTAAAGTAAAAATCCCTTTGACTGTACTGAGTGATTCAGCTCTGACTTTAGCTTAAACATGTCTCTCCCTCAGTAAAAAAAAAAAAAAAAGATCTTGGAAGTTTAGCCAAACAGTGAACTCCCTTCCCAAAATAACTACTCTCCCAATCCTTCATCCACCCCATTACACAGAGGGCAGTTCTGAGTAAGAACAAGAAAGGTTCTGCTACTAAAACAAGTTTGACAAACACTCAACTAACACCTGAGATTCTTCTGAAGAGAGCATCAGGTGAACTCCGTCCCTGGTGCTGGGGCCAGCACTGCATGGGGGTAAAGAGTTGTCTTTGGGCTCTCACTGGCTTGCACTCCATCTTGCTGATACTGCTGCAGTTCTACAGAGAAGCACTTCTGGGTCGGACATGAGGCTGAACCCACAGGGTACAACCACCTGCACCTGTATCCTTTTCCTAGCAGAGATCTTTTGTACAGGGGGTGAAAACCTAGGGATTTTGAAACATAAATTCAAAGAAAACAAACAACACAACAAAACTCATGGAAACAAATATAACAATAGTTAAGAGAAGACACTAAGGATGTCCCTTGAAGAACTCTCCAGCTCTGTTCGATTCTAGAATTGATCTTCTCTCCATGTTACTGTTTCTGCCTGTGATTCTGGGGCTCACAAAGACTCCTCCTTCCATGTGGTCATTATGAACAGAGCTGTAGCTGACCGTGGCCTTCCTTCCTCCTACTTGAAACACACAGGCGCCTACCCAAAATTCCTACTGGCTGTGGCAGAGAATATTAAAACAAGATTCTGTTTTAATCGTCATTTACACTGTTTTCTTCCATGAAGACCACCTTCATATACTTGAGCCATAAACCTGTTAACATTGTCTTAAGATAAGATAGCTGTAAAATCAGTATTTAACTAATAAATTTATCTGTACTCCTCTTTTAAATCAATCAATCAATCAAACAGAAATTAAAGACAATTGCATCATAAAGGCAAATGATAAATTACTCAGTTAGTACAGGCTATAAAACAGTACTGTTTTCTCATTTCCAGTCCATAAAAGAATGGGATTGCATTATGAAGAGAGAAAAAATTTTTCTACTGATGTTAATTATTTATTTACTGAACTGAACAAGGCCTTTTAACTAAAATAGATCAGAAAAGCTATTGGAAATATCCAAAATTTTATTCTGGAGCAGAGGAAGAAAAGTTTCCTTAAGCAAAATTAAAAGAACAATGGAGAAAAATAAAGTAGTATACCTCCTACTGTGTTTAGATCATTAAAAAAATGCATAGAAGTTGATTAATATGAATAGTCTCTTAAGGATATTGTGACTTGCTGTGGTGATTTCCTTTCATTTGTTTGCCTGTTCTGTTTTTTTTCATACTGGATAGCCTTATCTCTCACTGCTGATGCAAAGAGCTTCAAAAATCTGCCCTCAAGGAAGTCTTCTCATTCATTCAGAATGTTCTGTGTGTGCTCCAAGTCAGAACTGAGAGATAAAGCATGTAGCCCACTGCATTGTAGGATAGCTTTTTAGCATTCCTTAAGACAAGCTTTTTCTGTTTTTCTCTCTAAGAGTCTCCCAGGATATCCTAAGATTGAAATTAATAATAATAACAAAGGACTTACCTGGGGAAAATTTTCATGTTCCAGTTCTACTGTCTAAGCAGATGTCTATTTGGGATAATCTTCCAAGTTACCCTGTTCTGCTAAAGTCTTTCCTTTTAAGCCAATGGTTTTGAGATGACCCTGGGACACAGGTTCACAAAGATTCTCTTGATGTTCTATAAACTGATTAAAAAGTGCACATCATTTTAGGGAGAGCAACTGCCACAGTCGTAGAAATGTTAAGTTCTACATATGACTAAAGGCTATTTGCTATAATTATGGATGGACCAACATTAAATTTCAGCCTCAGTTTTGTCTAAAATATGCTCTTAAGTTTTCCAATTAGCTTATGCCTTTTTTTATAAGCCTGTCATTTTTACTTTTATGTTGTTATATGTCTTGTTCATTTTTTCCCATTAATTTTATAATCCATTGAAAAGTTTTTCATGTTAGCCCTGCATGGTTTTCACTGATTTTTTAAGCTATTTATTTTGTCCATGTTATACGTAGAATGATTTCTCCATTCAAGTTTTTACCTTTTTTCTCTATATGTGGAAACAGTAGTTCCTTCAGAATATTCATTTTGCAAGAAGACACCATTTTGAATTTCATATTATATTATAGCTTCCAATGGTTTTCAATTTTCTTTGGGCATAAACTTTGCAGGAAAATATTTATAAGTATTAATATGTTTGTTTTATACTCTTTTCTGTATTCATAATTTACATAATTCTTGCAACAGAGCCCTATGAGCCTCTTTATTATTACTACCATCTGCCCACTAATAAACATCAGATATCCATGGGGAAAACAGAATCAAATTTTGGGAATACCGAGATTGAAAGATTAAAAGGCATATTGAAGAGTTTCTCCAATTGCAAAATCTAGTGTGGAATAAAGTACAGACTAAAGAAAAGAAAAAACTAGAACAATGAAAAATGGCCTGGAGGAAAAAGAATAGAAACACAGTGTTCTGAAGACTTTGGGCACTGAGTTGAAAGACCTAGAAACCATGGAGTGAGGAAGAGCCATAGACTTTATACCCAGTCTGAACAGATGTTCAACAAATCCCTATCTCATGAATGAGTGAATGATGTTCAGTATTCAGGGAAAGTATAGAGGGCATGAGAACTGTCTTCATAACTTTAGAAGCTTTCTTTGTGAAAGAAGCAGAATACTTCTATGAATAACTCAAAGGGTTACTTTTAGATTGAAGAGAAAGAAATTAATATGAAGAGCAACTTTCTTTGTTTTCTTTTTGGGGAAGAATAGCTTTCTAAAAATACTGAAAACTGAGGCTGAAATTTAATGCTTGTCCATCCATAATTATAGTAATGAAAATCATTTGTTCACCAAATATACCTCTGCTAATGCAGGTAATGGGCCAGATTTGGGTTTTCGATGGTGGCCATTACTAATCTTGAATTTATAAAGATGGAGAAAGTAAGGAAGAAGGGAGGCAAATACTGGACAACTAATAACACTAGAATTTAATTCCAGTTCAAAGAATTATTATGAAGAAGGACTACATAATTCTATAAATAGTTTAACTGGATCACCTCACCTTGTCTCAAAAATTTAGGACTCCCTGAGACAGTAACATTGGGATTGAGAGTTTAATGATGAGATGTTCTAAATAAAGGGAAGATGGGGAGAGGATGATGGGTCACCAGGTAGTGGAAAGAATATATATATATAAAGGCTTCAGGCAAGAAAGAGAGTCAGTTTGGAGAACAAAGAGAAGATTAGTACTGGGGAGCTGGGTAGGCATTGACAGAGTGACCCCACGTCTAGAAAGCCATCTTGATGACTTCCAAGGAAGAATTTTCTGTCCATTAACCTGACTGAGTGTGTGATTTAGAGTGAAATCTTCAATGTCCCAAGAACCTGCATATCCATTCACTCACACTACTTGACACTTTTAGTGTTGATATTATTAAACCCTCCAGAATAGATAGTGTATTACTCAGACCTTTTGAAGGATGATTCTGTTGAAAAGGAAACTCCTTGTAATTATGTAATCTGCACAAAACGAGGTTGTTCTTTCTTATATTTTATATACTATTTCTTTTTCTCTTCTAGTTGCAGTGTCTTGTAGATCAAGTAGTTCCTGTACAATGTTAAATAATTGTGTTGATATAGGACAGTTTATATTTTTTCCTGATTTTTGATGTGTCCACTGTTTCTTTGTTAAATATTATGCTGGCCTTTGTCTGAAAACACATTTTTTTCAATTAAATTAAAATGCATTTATTGAATTATAGTTTATTAAAAGTTATATTTTAAAACAAAAGTACATGTTAATTTTTAAACTAATTTTCCTACTGTGCTATATAACTTCTCTAAATTGTGAGACACTTTTTCAATTTCAAGAACAAAAAGTTATCTGATGGGGTGGAAGATGGTAAAAATAATGTGATGTGATGAATAGAAACAGGGAGGCTGTGATACCTTTAATAAATATCTACACATATTTCTTTTCCAGTGTTATTATTGTTTGTTAAAGGGTAGTTTTTAAATACATGTCAGAATTAGTCAAACTCTTCTAGAAGTCAAGGCAAATTTGACTCTCTAAGATTTCTCAATATGGTGAGAATAGTCTAGAGCACAAGATATAGAGGTACGCCTATCAGGTGCACTGCGTTTCCTACAGGGAATCCCATGGATCCTGCCCAGTCCTGTCTATAAGTCATACCACTTCAAGCTAATAGTTCTTATTTCTTCTCCTGTGTTGTCTTCTGGCTCTCCTAATGTACCAGGCTTCAAACTTATCCCAGTGATAATGTGTTTGACCATGAAGAAAGATACCTTATTTTCTAGTGTAAGCTGAAAAAGTAAGAAACAGTCTCCACTTAGTTCTTTCTTTCTCACTTGCCAGACCCAAAGACTATGCTGAAAAATGGCATGTGACCAAAACCACAGATTTGGAGCTCTCTCGTTAAAAAATCCTGCTATAAGACACATGGTTTCTCAAAGTAAAGCCAGTGTCATTTGTTATATTGCTTTTCTCTATATCGTTGCTACAGATATGTGATAAAACTGTCTAAGGCAGAGTTACTCCTAGAATATAACTCCTTTAGCTGGAAACTACCAATATAGCACAATTTGAAAGAGAAGGAAAGTTATAAATTGTATACTATTGTAATGAAATATGAAATTGTCACTCATCAGGTGGCCATGCTGTTTATAAAGACCTTCTCAGCTCATTGCACTGGACTTCTTAATTTGGTTCTTGTGAGGTAGTTAATTTTCTCTGTAATTGAAAGAATATCCATCATGAATGATTTCTAGGAGCAAGTGAACATGATGATGATTTGCTTAACTGGTCAGTGGGTTTTGAACTATTTTCATTTATTAATTTACAGTGATTTCTTTGTGTCCTCTGAATGTCTAACTTGATTCCAGAAAAGGTCATGCATTCAAAAAGGGCCTTGTAGTTGGCTGTAATCAGTCATCTTGGTGTCAGTTTTAAGGGGTGGTTGGGGAAAGTCTGGTAGATCAGGTGGACGAAGAGGAAAATTAACCCAACATAACCTTAGGTTTATGACACTGAAAAGCTAGTTAAGTGGGCTGCGGCCTATATATCGTAGTAAAACACCTCTGAGAATTGTAAAGCAAAATAAAAACTCTCCATGAAAATACTTTGATAGTGCCTAAAGCAAACTATTTTATATTTTCTCCTGTGGGAAAATGGCTATGATTAAGTTTATAAGACACACAACTCTGCACAAGGAATAGTGTTTGATAACACTGTCTGAGGCTAATGACAACAATGATGATTCCCAGTTAGATTTGGAGATTATTTCAAAACTTTAATAAACATTTCAATCACCTGAGTTAGAGTGAAGTTTCCCAGCTCCTTAAATAATTACTTGACTCTTGGTATAATGACTCCTTATATTGTTACCTTAAATTTGCATAGCTCCTCTGTAAGGAACACTGAGTGATTTCTAGACCTTATCTCATTAATTCTTCTAAAAAACTGCCAGAGGAGAAGGCCAAGACAAATTAGAAGACTGTTTCTACTTAAAAAAAAAAAAAAAAAAAAAAATCTCTTCTATGGTTAAAAAAAAAAAATCCTCCATCCATACATAGAGTTTCTGTACTTGTGACCATGCTGAATATCCCGAGAAATTCCCGACATTCTTTAATATTGTTCAGTTTTGGTAACAACAATTTAAAAGAAAAAACCTTTTTTTTCTGATGTATTCTTTGAAGTAACAAGAAATAGAAAGTAGCCTTGCTTATGTTGAGCAAATTAAAGAATATTTGACAGTCTTTAACAACTTGTCCAAACTCGTGTATGAGAGAACAAATGCCAGCAAAAGAAGACATAATATTTATTGTAAGTCTGGGTGTGGTGAAATTTCAAGTGAGTTTTCATTGTTGCACAAGTGAGGTTTCAGTTAGCTTATGAAGGGAGAAGTGGAGTGGATGCAATGAAAGGCAATGTTTCCCAACACTTTGCAAAGGAATCAAATGCAAACAGGAGTTTTTGGTTTTTAAGTGTCGAGACTTGTTTACCGTGAAGACGTGGAGGCTTGAGGACAAACTTGATATTCTGCCAAGCACTTCTCATCAATTCTGTAAGTAATACAATAGAGGGACATTTGAACCTGTCTTGGAAACAATGCCGAGAGCCATCAAAGTGCCGAACAGTTGTGGGATATTTGCTATCTTCAGTGCACTATGGAAGGACACCCAGACTGAGGCTTCCAGCACCTTCCAGATCGAATAGCTGGTCCTCATCGGAAGTACTGGGCATGGTTCTGGACTCCAGGAACACCACTGAGTTTGGCAGGATCGGGGGTGGAAATCAACAGGAAAAGATAAAGAAGATCAATGAGACCGAAAGAACAAGAGACTTTTTAAAAATTCCTTCGGTTGTGAATTAGACAGTACTAAAGCAGTGTTAGCAAGTGGCTCAAAGAAGCCAAAACGAGGCAGGCA
>NW_006434897.1:6566656-6573088 GCF_000325575.1 Pteropus alecto | reverse complement strand
GAAGGTAAGGACTTCCAAGACCTCAGTCAATCTGGAGGAACAGAAAGGTAAACTTGTCCACAACAAGGCGAATAGCTCTTGTTTGGAGTAATTAGTACAGGAGAACTCCCTGGAGTAGCAGCTATCCTGGACACTGGGGGAGACAGACAGCACGGCAATGAGAGAGGGAGTGAGAAGGGCATCATCTGGAGAAAGGGCTTCAATAGAGAGAGCCATTCTTTATTGAAAAGACACTTGGCTAACCATCCCTAAGAGAAGCATGGGTCTTCCTACACTGGGACAGATACCCAGGTGTATGAGACTGGCACCCAGCTCAGCAACTTCACCAAAACCAGAGAGAAACCATGCAGAAAACAAATTCCCTCTGTCAGGATCACCCATGGGCCAGTGCCCTCAAGGAAACACAAATTAAAACAATAACTCAAATGTCACAGATGTGGAAAGAGCATAGAATTGAAAATTAGAAGACCTTTCTAAAAAAAACTCCAAGCTTTTCATATATATAAATTTCTTTATCTTCGACATCCTATGAAATGGATCAAAGGAAGTTTTACCGCCACTTTAGATGAAGAGAGCATCACAGAGAAATTAATTAAACTACAAAGGTCATTCAACTCCCTATTATAAATCCAGTCTCTGGGTATATGAGGAGGAGGGAAATGTATGCTTGCTTGCTTGCTTTTTTTCTTTCTTTCTTTTTTTTTTTTTTTCCCACACAGACCTTTTATCTCATTGATTTAAAAGATCAATGATATCATATAAGACTGGCTTCCTATTTACCCATTATATTCTAAGCATCTTAAACATCTTAAACATCCCTGTAAACAGATTATGTCCTATTCTTACATCACTGCAGTTTGTAAATTATTGTAAAATTTTATATTCACATTTATTTTAAACTTCTATTTAATATTGCTGTGATTGAACTAATCTTAGCCTTATTCCTCTAACCTCAACTACTCCCTAATGAGTCTCCGTGCATCCACTATGGACCATGCTGTGGATTAAGCTACAAAGATGAATGAAAGCAAGTCTTTTCCTTATGAATTTATTATCTGGAGGGGAAAAAAGAGATTAAAATTATAGTGGTGAAAAGTGCTAAAATACGCTTAGATGTAATGTGTTGTAGAGAAATGACCAATTTATTTCTGAATGTTTCAGAATGTTTATACCTGTTTTATTATAATCTATAAAGTATTTTTAAAAATCATACTTTATATTCTCAATTGTTAGACAAGTTCCATATGAAGCTCAAAGATGTTAAATGACTTACTAACATGAGGAGCCAGGAGCAGACCCAGGATGCAGATCTCAGACTTCTGATGATTGGTCCTCAGCTCTTTCCACCATAATGACATCTGAGCCTGATGGAGGGATTGAAGGGGCAGGGGAGGGTTTAAGGGAATGGTTGTGGTGAGAATATGTGATCACAACTTCTGTAAAATGGAGAAAGAGAAAAAGGAACAATCTTAATATTTTCCTCACTACAAACCTGAGTGTAGTTATGAGCATGTGGTGATTGGTGGGGTGCAGGGTTCTCAGAAGGTACATAAAGCTGCTACTATTGCTGAAGTAGAAGATATAAGACTGGGGGCGGGGTAAGTCTGGAAAATTAGACTGGTAAATACTGATTTCCTCATCAGTGTTGTGATGTTAATCTAACAGCAGATCTTTGTTAATTTCCTGTGCCTGAAATGCCTTCCATTTTCACATGATTCTTCCGTTGAAATCTGTGGCTCTTTATCTGTGCTTCTCTTAGTAAATCAATTGTATTCTACCTTTTAAAATTTTTTTTTGAAGTTAAGTCTAATTTCTCAGCTTACTCTAACGATGAGATTAGCAAGAACACTTTACTAATCTTTATCTATCTAAACAATGAATACAATGTTTAACAAGTGGGAAATGCTTAAACATGTTCATTTTATTTTTTTTATTAGGTTTTATATGAAATATGCAATGTAAGACTTTCCAGGCCCATATTTATAGCCCTAGTGCCTATTTGCCGTACTCAATGTACATTTAAATGAATGAATGTGCAGTACCTATTTGTTGATGGATTAATGTGTTTGAAGTTCCTACAAATTATATTTGACAAGAAATACCTTATTTTGCATTCTGTTTTATGAGCTAATATTTGGAGAGTTTTGGCATACTTTATTTTAAAAAGAAAGTATTTTGTGTAAAGCATATTTGTAGGTGAATGACCCCATACATTCAATATATGTATAAGCTGTCTGTCTTTTGAGTTGTCTGAACTCAGTAGAGTGCAGTCAAGAAACAGTATTTTTTCCCTCTCTTTTACAAATCTCTTCAACATATTACATTGAATCTCCTTTTCTTGCTGCAGATACAAGTCAGACTGATCTCATAGACTTAGTCATTTTCAACTCTTAGAAGAGTCTTTAAACAGTTTCATTTTCAGGGTGTTCAAAAATTCAGTCTAACCTAAATAAAATGTTAATCTCACAATCAAATTAAAGACCTTTCATGCCCTGCACATATCTAAAATGAGTAGTGGCTCAAAGGCCTGCAGTAAAGAAAAAGGCATTTGGTCTGTAAATCACTTTCCATCTCTCCTGTCTTTCTCCTTAGGGTCTGATAAAGAGGAGGAGGGATGAGATGGGGAAAGTTAGAGGCTTGTTTACTTAGCAGGTGTGCATTTCTTATGTATGAAGCATCCTCTCCCTTAGGAGGTGCTCTAGAAGTTTCTTCACAGCCTCAGTGGTGAGAGAGGGGTCTCCTCGCTATACAGTTAGCTCCCTGTGGCAGGGGATGCAATCTGGTTACTTCCCAAGTTGCTGCCTCTTTCTGCTCAGTTGCCTTCATCCAGGCAGACGGGCCTCTTTTTCAGAGCATTTCAGATGACTCACAACTGTTCCCTATTTTTGCCCATAGGCCCTCACTCCCCTTTGTCCAGCTTCTCCATTCATTGCCCTCTTCCTCAGGCTTTCCTTACTGACTACCTCAGTCCAACCTTTATCACATGTCAAGTTCTTTCAAGGATTTTTTTGACATACCTTTCTGTAACAGCATAGTGCAGACCTAAAACTTCCTGCAGCTCAGCAAGCATTAAAACTAAGGTGAGTTGCTACTCTCCTCTTTTTGCATGCCTCTCCCCATCCTCCAAGAGAGTCCGTTGCACCTACCCACGCCCCACCCCGCCAAATTGTCTTGGTAGTTGAGATGGTAGAAAACATACTTACTTCTAGTGAAGAACCTTTCTCTCCAATAAACCCCCAATATCCTCTTTTACTGCTTCGATATACCTAGGACCCCACTTCAGAATATGCACACATTTATCCCCCATTTTCTCAGCTTGTGGATTAACTCAAACAAAGAAGGTAATGAATGACCAAAAATTTGAAGTCATTAGTTGCAATAGATGATAGATAGATAGATAGATAGATAGATAGATAGATAGATAGATAGATAAAGAGATAGATAGATGATTGATTGTTGTCAAAAGAATACTTGTTTATATATTGTTAGTGATTTCACTTCTGCACATGCACAAAGTGAAAGGATTAAAAATAAATGAAAAGATAGGGAGAGACTATAGTTTTCTCTGGAATATCATGAAATTTCATGCATTCTGAGGTTTTGACTGAGTATTCCAGTATTTTCAGGGTTTGGAGAATTGATGACAGTTGACTTGCTACAAGATCATAACTTCAGACTTGTTAACTTGGATATGGATAGACTTATTCCCAGTATCATAATAAAGTGGAACCCCTCTGTCCCCTTACCGCTAAAATTTTTAAAACGTATTTGACACTATCCTGTTATCCTGATAACATGAAATGAAGAAATATATCCCTGGGTGAACATTTCATTCCAATTGAGATCATCTCTTTTTTTATTAGAAAAATAATGGACAGTTAATAATAATAATAACAACTTACTAGCTATAAAATTGCCAAACTTTAAAGTTTACAAAATCGAAAGCAGTTCAAAATGATATGATTGTACATATTTTCACTCAATAAATATGTCATATTTTTTTACACCCTCTGTGTATTTTTACAAAATAGTAATATCTTTTTAAAGTATAATTTTAATGACTTTCCATCATTCTATTATATAAATGTAGTATAATATAAGAAGTCTTAAATTTGGGGGTATGTAGATGGTCTTTAATTGTATATAATTATAAAAGCTGCTTTAATAAACATCTTTATAAAATTTTCACAAATCTTAATCATTTTCTTAGCATTCATTTTAGAAATAAAATTTATGGATAAATATGTGTACTTACTATAAAGTTTTTGACACATATCGCCCAATTACGCTTTACAAATGTACCAAATTAAAACTAATTAGAAGTGTAAGAGAGTAGCATTTCCTCAAACTCTTTCCTTTTAATCCTTTTAAATCTTCAACTAATACATTAAAAATGGTAGCACATTAGTTCAATTTTTTAAGGTAAAATATGATTTTATTTTGATTATCATTTATATTTGAAAAACGTTAATATATTTTGCTCATTGGAATATTCTTGCTTTTTATTTATATTAGGACCTAAAATAGCATTATTTAATTTCTCATAAGCATTGTAGCTTTTGATACCTGAATTTGCTTTTGTTATACTTTGATATAGCGATTTTCATGTAGCAAATTCTATCAAGCTCTCACTTCATGGTTTCTGCCTGTGCTAAGTATCAATAGTTCAAGGGCGAGGGAGAGTAGACAAGGACAATGCATTAGAAGAGATGGGAAAGAAAGCAACATGTTAAATAAAATGTATGTATAATTTTAAGAACAGAAATTAAAAGGATTAGATATTATTACCCTCCTAAGAGCTTTCAAAATCTTCCTTACGGAAATCTCCTGTAGAAAAATCTCAAGTGTTACAATACTTAAAAAAAAAAAAAATTAAACAATATCCTAACTGGGGTTATGATTTCTCCTGAGGTAGCCATATTAAATAAATCATTTAATAATGTTTTGTTTTAGTTGGTGATGAAAGTAGATATATTTCTTTGTTTATTTTATACTATTAACAGAGATCATTTTTAAAGGATAAGATGATATTTTATTTTCTTTATAAATTCATAAATGCGTTTATTTTTAAATAGGCACATAATATATACTTATAATCAGAAAAATAAGATCTTTAATTTTAAATTAAAAGAAATAGTTTTTTTTCTTTTAAAAATTTTGTAATGTGCCAACTTCATTATCAAGAAAAATGGCAATGTAGTGGGGAATGTTGCTTGTTAAATTTTTATTAAATTTAAGGTGTACAGGAATCACCTTGGAACTTGCTGAAATACAGACTCTCATGAAATATATTTGAGGTGGACTCTAAGATTCTATATTTCTAACGAGCTTACAAGTGGTGCATATGCTGTGGACCTTCAGACAGACTATATAGTAAGCAAACAGAGGTCCTTATTAATTTTAGCAGCAGACAGAATTGTTTCTGTTGAAATTTGTTTTGTGCGAGAGTTTCGCTTTGCTTTGTTTATTGTTTTTTAATCTGCAAAACTCTGTGACAGTTAAATGAGATAGTGACTATAAAATTCTTAGCTGAATGCCTGACAGCGGCAAGAATCCTGTAGCCTGTGGCGTTAAAATTAATTTGGACTGTCAAAAAACAACAGAAAGTTTATTCCTCAACTATATGAGGCAGAAGAGCCAAATAACTCATTAAAAGGAGATAATTTAATTATCTACTGATTTACTAAATATGACCCACTGATATGGTATGAGAGGTTTTAAAAAGTAGTAATGTTCTTGATGTAGTAAAAGTCCATTCTATTTTAGAACCATTAAGGGTAGTAGACATAGCAAAATATGCAGTAATAGAAAATTATACCTGCAAAACGCAATTTTAGTGACCTTTTGTTCTTGAGATGGAGTGAGGAGAAATGCAAGAACAAGCAAGAGGCCTTAAGTGAGCCCCACTGATCTTAAGGGATTGTCAACAGTTTCTGTAACCGACTATATTCCCTTGGGCTTGGCAAACCTTCAAATGAGCAGTTAAATGTTGAGATGGATATCTGAACTGAACCTCTGAACTTTTGGAGGTTCACATGTCATCCCTGAATGTATAATCAGATCATCTCTTTCCTTCTCTGCCTTCCCTCTGGCAAAATCTCCAGCATTAATTCCTGCCATTTTCTCATCTTTCAGCAGTTTTCCCTACTGTAGGCAAGGCAGCCACAATCCAATCAAGAGCTCATTTACATTGAGAGTTCAGGGACAGATGACATCCTACGTTATAAACTTGAAATCAAAATAGACTACCCATCACTCTCCTTCTAGAAATAAAACAATCCTACTATTCTTCTTGTGGAAATTAACATTTCTTAAGGGTTGAGCTTGGCGGGCAAAGTTTCTTGGCCTAGCTCTTAACATATTATTATCTTCTCCCTGTAGAGTTGTCAGGCATCCTGTTATCATAGTACAAAACTGAGTCTCTTGTGTTAA
>NW_006434897.1:6559007-6566606 GCF_000325575.1 Pteropus alecto | reverse complement strand
AAATGAACTGAAGAACAAAGAGGTTTCTGGTTTTTTTTGTTTTTCTGTTTTTTTGCTATTTTCGTTTTTGCTTTTCTTTGTGTTTACCAGGATCTCAAAAGATATGTTAATTCAGCAATTCTGTCTTTGAATATATTGATAAAGTCTTCATAAGCTCGAAGTCTGCTGGCTTCCTTCTAGATATTGTTCTTCATGCGCAGTTTCATTGAGAAAATGCATGCAAGCCTCTTTCCTCTGACTAGAGGCACATTCTTCAGCTGCATGAAGCTGGATAGCTTAATTTTTATCTGTGAATGTAGTAATCTTGGAGCTTCTTGTTAATTTCTGAACTAGTTGCGCAATGTGAAAACGTGGAGGAGAGGTGATGAATCTAATCGTAGATTTTAACATGGTTTTATAATTTGATAAACAAATTCATAACTTTTCCTACAGCAAAAAATAAATATATATGTATATATATTATATATATGTGTGTGTGTGTATATATATATGTATATGCATGCAACACTCTTTGAATGCATTGTAGAAGGGTGGCATTGATACAGTGCCTGATATATGAACAATTAGAAATGCAGATATTCAGGGGCTATGCTATTTTAATTGCCTTGCAACATGCTTTGCAAACATTTTGTGAGAGCTCCTCAAGGGCAGGGACTTTGCTCACCAATGAATCCCGGCAGTGGGCTTACTAAATATAATACCCACCCTCAGAATTCACTTTTTTCATGAAATGATGACATTGAGGAGTTATGAAGCCTTGATCATGGGTACAAGATTATAGATACATGTCAAAGTAGAAAAAAGAGACAGCAATAAAAGTTCTTGATTGAGAGAACTAAACCAGTGGTATGAAATACCAGATTCCAAACACACAAAAAAAGAAGTCTCAGCTTCCTCATGGTGTTAGCAGCTCTGGCCACGCTTGCTCTCAAACTCAAGAGTAGAATGAAAGAGTACACTCTTCATCGGTCATTTTAGCAGAAGCCTTGCGATTCCAATGCAAGTTGGTTTTTATTGACATGCTTTGAGTCACACGTTCATTCTTAGCCAAGGAGTTCATTCTTAGCCAAGGACTATAGTTGAGCTTTAAATATACGCTCTATCATAGAGCGTATATTTAAATATACGCTCTATCATAGAGCTTTAAATATACGCTCTATCATAGAGCTTTAAATATACGCTCTATCATAGAGCGTAATGGTGGGTGAAGCCCTCCCACCCGCCGGATCACATGGGTAGTGGATGGAGAGGAATAGTTTCTCTCCCCACAACGTTCTGAGCATTATTACAGAGAGTCTAGACATACATGCACAGGTGCACACATACACACACACATAGATACACTAACACTCATACAACAATGCCCAGTGCAATTAGTTACTCGGGTCTGATAGATGTTTAACCTCATGTTTTTTTTCTATTCAAGTGAGAGACTGTCGTGTGCCAAATAGAAGTTGGATCAGGAGAAAGAAAACCCCAGTGCCTGCCAGCTCCTGTCTAGATTTTGGTTGCCTGACCTATAATATGAGGAGAATGTTTTGTTTTATCTGTCTAAAATTAATGAGCTATATTTGATTTTAAGAAGAATTTGATAGATCTAAGTCAGAAAATACTATACATCTATTTAGACTTAGATTCTCTGTGGCAGCATTCTCCCACTTATATTAAAAATTAATTTACTATTCCCAACCCTGTGCTAATAATTTCATATGAATAATTTTACTTAATCCTTAGAGACACACCATAAGATTATTATGATATTTAGCTTTGATTTATTTAAAAAAAATATTGCCTCAAACTGGCATAAACAATAAAGCCATTTATTATCTGAAAAAGCATAAGATAAGAAGATAGAGTGTCCCCAGGTATGGTGTAAACAGAGATATTGGGCTTTTCTTATCTCCTCTCTCTGGTTCAGCTTTGTCTTCAAGCTACCTGCCCTCGGACATTGAGGATATCTATCCCCATTTGTTTCTTAAGGAGAGAGAAAACTTTCTCCCTTCTCCAACTGTAAAATCTTCTTTTTCTTTTTTTTAATATATATTTTTTAAGTCAGCTTAGACTGTATACCCACCATTGCATTTAAAGTGTCCCCAGGAGAATGACATGTGTAATTAGATAAAGCACAGCGGGAATCCTTAAATCCATCACTGGGTTAGATATATCAGGACCAATTCCTGGATATGGAAGAGTCCCTGAGTCCTTTTGGCTGCTTGGGAAGATGGCAGGACCTGAACAAAATCAGTAAGAGAGCTGTGGCAACCATGTCATTTGTTATCAAAACTGGGATACTGTTTTGTGACAAATGCCAAACCAGACAGAATGCCATTATTGTAGACAAACTAAATTATCCTTTGCAAATCAGGATATAAGATTACCCTATTTTGTGTATTGAATTAACAATAAACATTTTCTACTACAGGAAGTATTATTATTATTATAGCCATTTCAGTAATCAAGATACAGAGCTTAGAATGGTCAATTACATGTTCAGAATTACTTAGTAAGTGGTGATCTGGGGTGAAAACTATCGCAAGTATATTCTACTCACTTTTGATCACTTGGTAGACCACGGAGCAGTTTATTTACCTTTTACTCTCAGGACTGTGGATAAGTGGCACATTTCATGTGCAAAGTTTTTCTAATGGATGTATTTTGTTATTCTATGCTAATGCTACTATGCCAATACATAGTTACTTCTAATATCAATAATTTAATCTACATAGTGATCTTTTCAAATCTAGAAAAGAAATGCAGTGGGAGATTAACAAAAACAGATCAAGTTATAGGTTGGTAGCATCATAAAGAACACCATAAAGAGTGTCATAAAGAGCACCGTGATGCTGCACTAGCCCTCTTCCACTTTGTGCTATATTGGCACAGTGGCCCACCAAGAGTCGATCACATATAAACTGACACGTGTATATGCCCTGAAATGACATACATAACAAGTGCCAATAAAGTATTTACCTTAGAAATCCAATTAGAAGTGAAATCACTCTCCTTTCTTTAACTATTTGAAGAAAATGGTTAGACAAATCTCTCCTATGGGACATAAGAAATTATTTTAAGATTTCCTACTAGAAACAGTGTAAGTTTCTAGTTTAATAACCTGAACTGCTTCTTTAGTGGATGTTAGCAAACCAGATTTTAGAGTTTTCTTTCAAAAATTTACTTTCAAATTTGTGCCTACAGAACAGCTATTTCCTGCCAGATACAAATAACAAAATCCCTATAGTTGAGAGAGATTTCTAAACATTTTAGTACATTTCCAATTCTACCCTGAGCCTGAAAACTATTATTTGAAAACATTTTAGAGTGTAACAAGTATTTCTCCAAATATTGTGGATATTTCCCAGGTCAGTTCTTTTTTACAAGTCATTGAACACACAACAAATGCAGGACATGTGATGAATTTTAAGTGATATACTGAAAAACAAAACAAAACAAACACAAAACACCTCCCACTTGAAACTCCAAATAAACCCTAAAGCAGTATAAATAGGATGAAATAAATCTCTGACTATTTTCAAACATACTGTCTGCAACAGTTCTTACTGTTGCCAATCAGTATTACTTCTCTATCTCTGGGGCCTTATCTAGAATGACGTGAATTTTTGAGATACTTGTTTACAGTCACCATGACACAATTTATGTGTGAAAGAGAGAGAGAGAGAGAGAGAGAGAGAGAGAGAGAGAGAGAAAGCAAGCAAGCCAGCCTGACAAAAATGGGAGGGGAGGGTGAGAGGGAGAAAGAAAGAAGGGGTGAAGAAAAGGAGAGAAAGAGGCAGGACACAGAAAAGAAAAAAAAGAAAAAAATATCGAGAAGAATATATGGTGACAAGTACAAGTCCTATTGCTCTTCATGCTGTTTGTAGACACAATTAATTTCTGGTGTTTACTCCATTAGCTTCTAACTGGTCTCTGGACTTCACTCTTGATCCTCTGCTAATCATCCTTCCCATGCTACCACTTCTTTGTTAAGCATAAATTAGATCACAACTCTGACTTTCTTAAAGTTCATTCGTGCTCTGCTATTACACTTGTACTTCAATGTGTAGGTCACACGGTTGACAAAGACCCTAGCTGACCTGTTTTATATCATTCTACCACTACTGCCCCCAACCCCACCCAATGACGTTACCCCCTCATATACCATGCTCTATGTATTTTGGTCTTAATTTTGTCCCTCAGTCATTACCATGTACATTCCCATCTCACGTCCTTTGTATTTGCTGATTGCTTTATTCCACCCCGCCCCCAACTCTTCCTAATGTTTAATCCCTAATCTTTATGCCACCCTCCTCATCTTCAGTTTTCAACTTAAATATGAATCCTGCAGAGACACTGTTGGCAGACAACATCTCCCGAGTTATTCTCCAGAATATAACTCCATGTCATCTTCTTTGAAGCACTTCTCAGTTTCTGAAATTATCTTATTTATGCTTACATATTATTTTCCCCCACCCACAAAAATATCATCACTCTCATGGGAAGACCTCATTCACAGTTATACCCCAGTTCCAGAATATTACTTGGCACAAAATAAGTTTTCTGTAATACTTTTTGATTGACTATTGATTGACCACCCACTCCTCAGTCCCACTTAGTAATTAGGATGAGTGTTTCAGAATATATCCTATCAGTTTCTTTTTTAGACATCTACATGCTTATTATAGATGGGTTTTGTGACTTTACATTGAATGAGATTATGTCACTCTATTAAACTGATACATGATCTGGATATACTGTACACTATTAACCATTCTCCTATTGTTGAACATTTAGGTAGTTTCCAATATACTGATACTTTAAGGAATTTATGTTGTAAATAATATTGATAATCTATTTAGCTTTGGTTATTATTCTAATTATTGGAAACAATCAGTAAACAAACAAAAACATCTACCTTCATGCAGCTTACATTCTTATCAAGAGAAATATTTAATAAACATTAAATTTAATAAATATGTAAATTTTAGAACATATGAGAAGGCAATAAGTGCTATAAAAAATGAGGTAAAGAGACAATAAGCCTTTGATTTCCACAATTAAAAAGTTTTGTTTACCCACTCTTTTTTTGCTTCTAGATTAATGTATATTTACAATAAAAATAATAATAAGTTGAAGAGACTCTAGTTTTTTGAAATCTTCCTGGGAGAGACCATTGGAAATCTTTGGAATGGATGCTTGCAATCTATTTTTTTGTTTTGTTTTGTTGTATTTTACTCTGGTTGTTTTTAGGATATTCTTCTTTTCCTAGGAGTTATAACATTTTATCAAGCTATTCCAGGTGTTTGTCTTTTTTAGTGTTCTTGCTTGGCTCTCAATTTGGAGACTATTTTGTTTAATGTTTTGTTTTCCAAGCTCTGAGGTTTTTATTTTTTATCATTCTTTATTTTATTACTTCTATTCTCTATATTTTGTCCAATTAGACAACTGTTGAAAATCTTAGACACACTTTGGAATTCTTGGCTATACTCTCCATTTCTCCATGCTTTTCATCACTTTATCCTTTTACCAAGTCACTTCTTTAATCTTCTGCCATATATCTCCTGCTATTTCACCCATATATTGAGAGATTATTCTTCACACAGCTGCTTCTAACTCTCAAAACAAGATTGTACAGTCATTTACTTCCTGTATGGCATTAGGAACAGTTTACCATCTATAAAATGGGAATAAGCATTATACGTAGGTCATATAGCTCTTGCTTGAGAGTAACACAGCATTCAGTAAATGTTAGGTTTCTGTTAAAAAATTAAATTAAAAACTCTTTGACTATTCATCAAAAATATTAAATTCCCTCTTGATGTAAAACAAATCAGGCTGACTTCAGATTTCCCTAATGTAACAGGATACAAAAGAGAACACATTAGAGCAATGCCTTTAAAATCATTAAAGAAAATGTGACACAATGACTTTATTCCCAGTCATTCAAGTATAAAGACAAAATTGTTTTGACCATACAACTCAGTTCCCACGAGTCTTCTGGAAGAAACTATTAAGGAATAATGTTCAGCCAACTAAGGGATCAATGATAAAAATAACAAAAGGTATGTAAAGCTCTAGGACTAAAAGAAATGTAAACATTATGGTTAACATTGACAATTTATCATTCCCATCATGAACAAAGTTTGAGAATACAAAAGTGACAAGAATTTTTGCAGTAGCATAGGTATGCCAAACTCTCCTTTTTTTATTTTTCAACAAAATTGCTTTATTTCTCCAAACTAAATATTTCACAGAACTTTAATATATGAAAATAATAAAATTGAAATTATTGTGATTGAATAGGGAATGGGGAAAGTTGTAATATAATTTGGAAAATACTAATTACGAATAGATACTGCAATTTGCAGATTATGTACCTTACTGATAGGAACGTTTTTTTTAAAAAAAATTATTTTATGTTAGTTTCAGGTATGTGGTACATTGGTTAGATATTTATGTAGTTTATGAAGTGATCCCCCCAATTACTCTAGTACCCATCTGGCTCTACACATAGCCATTACAATACTATTGACTACATTCCCTATGTTGTACTCTATGTAACTACTAATTTGTACTTCATCCCTTCACCTTTTTCATCTAACCCCCGACCCCTCTTTCCCCTCCCCTCTGGCAGTCACCAGATTGTCCTCTGTAGCTGTGAGTCTTTTTTTGTTTAGTTTGCTCCTTTTGGCCAAACTCTTCTTTTATAAGCCTGATTTCAAATGATATTTAAATCTGATAAATCAAATGATAAAAGATATCATAATTATATATAAATAATAAGTATATAAAGTAAAATATAAATAAAATTAATACAATCTAGTAAAATTGGAAAATGAAAGAAGATAAGAGGCAAAAAAAAGGCTGATCAGAATTTACTCATGACTGGGAAACAATTCTTTCTCAAGATAGAGAGATTTAAATGTGATATACAGGATATAAACATGACAGCCATAGTTCCTTGAGCAATTAAAGTCTTGCGTACATTATTTGGTTACAGTGAATTAATTAAAGATTGCTGTCTAACAAACATACAAAACACAATGGTTTAAAAAGAACTGTAATCAAGTTTCTGTGGGGCAGTAATTCAGGAGCAGCTCGGCTAGGCAATTGTGGCTTGGGGTTTTTCAGGAGGTTGCAGTCAGATGTCATCTGCAGCTGTTATCATCTTCAGGCTGATTGAGTCTTGAGGATCTGTTATTAAGGTAGCTCAGCCACATGGCTATCAAGCTGGCACTGACGAGTTGGTTTCTTTCCATGTTTAACTCTCCATGAGACTGCTTGAGTATTTTCATAACATACAGCTGGTTTACCCACATCGGTATTCCAAAAGTCCAAGCAGAAGTTATAACACCCGTATAACCTAGTCTGGAAGATCAGATATTGTCTCTTCTGCTGCATTCTGTTGAACACTCAGGCCAGCTCCATTTCGGTGTGAGAGGGACTACACAAGGACTTTTAAAATAGTGTGAGGTGAAGGTCATTGGGATCCTCTTTAAAAGAGAAAAAGGAAGAAGCATGCAAGGCCTGTTAAGATCTATTCAGAGCCAACATACAATCAGTTTGTTGAATTCAGTTAGCCAAACCAGATCATGGTCAGCCAAG
>NW_006434897.1:6548068-6558935 GCF_000325575.1 Pteropus alecto | reverse complement strand
ATAGAAGGACCTCTAAACTTACATTATAAACAATGTGGATATCAGAAAGGTAAATAGTTATGGCCATTTTTGCCAAAAATCTATCACAACTTTCTAGATAAAGTAAATTTAAATAAATTTAAATTAAAACATGGAAATTCAGCTGATAAAGATTTTACGAGAAGTAAAAGAGAAGAGAGATCCAGTGGTTAATTTATACAACTGTCCTAGGTTTCTCTTGTGTGACTTGGGTTGCATTCTTAATGCATTTTTATTTATCAGTTCAACAATTCTACAATAAATTGATGCTTTAATTTTCTTTCTCACAATGCTACAGTAAATCCCAATTTGCCTCCTCGTGAAAAAGTTCCTGATCATATATTTTTAAGGTCTTTTGCTAATTTGAAAATTGACAGTTCATTACTTCTTAGTGGCTACTTAATTGACATATTGTCATTTTAGTGCTTCGAAAGTCTCACATGCACACAAAAAGCAGTTTTGTAGCATCAATCCAATATAAATTCTAATTCTCCTCCTTGTTAATACACTTTGCCAACTAATGTAAACATACACATACATCTTTATATGTATCTATATTTTGTTTTCTATGAGTTTATCAATTTAAGTCTTTCATATTTTCATTGTTTTTTATTCCATTTCTGATAATTTGAGGAGTGTCGTTTTGTTTTAAATTCCCCAAAATGGATAAAAATGGATTTTGAATAAAGGTCTTTCAACAAAAATGATTAGGCTACATGTCTTATAATTAAGATGACAAGGTTGAAACATTGGAAAATGGACAAATTGCTAAAAATATGACTACCTACTGGGCTTAGCACTCTGTCTTTATTCAACAGACTATCACTTGAGACAATTCTTCTATTTAAATGGACCAGGTTAATTTTTGTCCCTTGGATTCATGGAGAAGAATTTCAGAATAGAAAACTTCAGGAATTTAAACATTTTATCATTATGGTCGGTAGATAAACTAAAACTTTTTTTCTATCAAACTCTTCTTGAGTAATAAATACATATACCTGGAAAGGACCTTATTGGTCACCTAGTTCAGGATTGACAAACATTTTCTTAAAGGTACAGATAGTAAACATTTACGCTTTCAGGCTATATGATCTGTCACAACTACTCAACTCTGATGACGCAGTGTGAAGCAGTTGTAGACCACACATAAGTAAATGAGCATGAGTTATGTTTCAATAAAACTTTCTTTACCAAAATAGGTGGCTGATCCAAGGGCCTTAGTTTGCCAACTTATTATTTAGTCCAACTTTTTCACTTTCCAAATAAGAAAAATGTGTCATACATAGTGAAATGAATTGTCCAAGATCACACAGTACTTATAAAAGAATTAGAAAAAGAATGTAGTTCTTTTGGACTCTTATCTAGTGCAACTGTCAAAATGAAATGTCAAAATTTATAGATTAAAAAAAATGTATATAGTATAGGTATATATGTGTGCCAGTGAGCATGTATGTGTGCACACATGGTGGCAGCAGGAGTACCAGCAGTAATTGTAGTGGAAGTATGAATAATAGGTGACATCAAGCACAAACAGTCCTTAGGAGTATAATATAAAAGTAACTTAACTATGCGAGCTGAAAAAGCATTGTCCTTGAGTGGCAGCTCTTTTGTAGGAATATCGTAACCTGTCTCTTGAGATTAATATAGATACTAACTTTTTTATGTTGGCTTAATTGGTATTATTTTGGGAAGTACTAATTTGTTCTGCACACTAAACTGAGAGCAAATGGCTCCTTAAGGGCTTCCATAGCTGTTAATTGACTAATCCTGAGCAGTTGGAAAAGTGAATTAGATTTTCTGAGAATAAATGTTCAGATTAAAATACTTTTATCTCAAAAGATATAAGAGAAAAGAAAATCTGTGTAATAGGAAATACATTAGAGTCAATGATAAAGAGATTTTGGATCAAATATCTACTGCTGGTAAATCGAAGAGCAGAATAGTAATGATAATTTAAAACTGGTGACTAAATATATAGTGTGAATTGTTCCAGAGTCATATAATTTGATCAAATTTCGATACTGAGCAATTCAAATGTTTCAGTTATTTAGTGAATGTGGGTATGCACAGAAATATTTGTTATTAGTAGTTTCCACTCTTCACAATATGCTAAGTAGAAATCATGCCATATAAATGTACTGATTTTCTATGAAGAATTTATAATTAGGTGTTGCCTTGGCATCAAGTAAAATGTATGTATGTCCATCAATGTCATACGAACAGAGTTAATAGATTTATAAAAGACAATAATTTACTCAGTAAAATTAGAAAGCAAATATTGTAAAATGGACAAAAGTTAAGTGTGTACCTGTTGGTCAAGGAATGGTTCCTGATTTAAAGTGTGGATAACAGCTCATACATACACAACTTAACTGCATTAGATGGGTAACCCCAAACTATTATGCTTCTTACAAATAACTTTAAACTTTTAATTAACAATTCTACTTTGTGGAAAGTTATAAGTTAATTTTTCCAAATAAAATTGTAATGTTCTTTTCTTTCAATCTATATCTAATTTTTAAAAGACATTCACAATATTTTCAACAATTTCAGGGCTTCTATCATTGTTTTTGTTAAACATAATATTTCTACACCAAATATATATTTTTAAATAAAATAGCTAATCCAATTTATATCCTTTTTATCCTTTTCTATCTCTTCATTTATGTAGAGCTGCTAAATCTCATTCTAATAGAAGGTCCTAGTGAAAAATAAATTCTACAAGGCTTTGGCTGCAGCTTTGAGCTATTAGAAAAGTTCACTTTTCAGCTACAAAAACAAAGATCAAGTTATTATCCAGGGATTTTAAAACTTTAAAATAAATCTTAGAGAATTGCTATAAAGGAATAATGCTATGTTGTCACAGGACTGTGGTACTGTTTTAAAATTTGGTATTAGAGAAAAAAATAAACAACTCAAATATTTGAGGAATAAATGTTAGGCATTAAGTATAGTTCTTGCATGGCTATTGAAACCAAATCACTGTGAAAATTAAATACTCTGGGGCTTCTGGTCCACATAAGAGTACATAGACATACTTCTCCCAATTCTTCCTTGCTAAGCACAGCTATAAATCTTGGCAATAATGTAACTTACAACCAATAGAGAAATCTGAAAAGCAGTAAGATAGTAAACCAGTTTTAGACCTCAGAATCAGAGGAAAAATACAGCAGTGGAGTGTATTATGTTCCCCTGACCCAATGAAAGAAGACATCCCAGACTCAGCATTTGCCAATCCCAACCTAGCAATGGAAGACAGTGGAGAGGCTCATTTCTCATCCGAGATCAAATGGCAATCCATCTGAGAATATTAAGCAAGCTTGACACCACAGAAAGGAGGCTCGATAAGTAACTCAACCAATTAAAAGCTGCCAGGGGAAGTTCTCTCTTTTCCAACCAAGAGACACAGGACAGTGGGCAGAATCTGCAGGATGAACTCAGTCACAAGCATCCTGACCTGGCAAGCCTCTTTGATTCCAAGACACCACTTTGCTACCCAGCAGCACTGGGTGGGCAAGAGAAACCAGTAGAGCCAGCAAGAGGGACCAAATCATAGCAAGCTCTCCTTCAGCGAACCCTCTTTGATCTGATTGCCTGTTCTCTCCTAAAGGAGTTAGGTCAGGTGGGCAAAACAGGTAGAAAGGGCTATTATGAACAGTGTTTGTGACCCACCCCAAATTTATATGTTGAATCTCTAATTCCCAGTAAGATGATATTTGGAACGGGCCTTTAGAAGGTAATTGGATTAAGTGAGATCGTAGGGGTGGAGCCCCCATGATGCGATTGACGTCTTTATAAGGAAGTAAAGAGACCAGAGCTGTTTCTGTACCCTCTGAAGATACAGCAAGAAGGCAGCCATATATAAACAGGGATGAGGGCCTTCACCAAGAACCCAACCATGTTAGCTCTGATTTTGAGACCTCCACCCTCCAGAACTGTGAGAAATTTAATGTCTGTTGCTTAAGCCAGCAAGTTAGTGGTATTTTGTTACAGCAGCCAGAACTGAATAAGACAAAAGATACAATCACAGTAATAAGCCAGGCCTGGAAAACAAGCCCCTTCCTGTCAGGCATTGTGGCTAGAGGGCAGAATCAGTAAGATGGACCCAACAACAATGAGCTGAAATTAAAAAAACTCAACTACAAATTCTATAGATGACAAAATTATCCTTCAGAAATTAAAAATAAAAGAGAGACATTCTTAGATAAATGAAAACTAAAAGAATTTATCACTAGCAAACTTTTCTTTAAAGGCTGGCCAGAGGAAGTTCTTTCAGAAAAAAGAAAATGACAAAAGAAAGAGTTTGGAGTATCAAGAAGGAAGAAGGATCAACACAAATAGCAGATGATGGGTATATACAATAGACAATCCTCTCTTCATGAGCTTTATGAATCATGTTTGATAATTGAAACAAAAATTATAGTACACTCTGATACTCAAGATATTGGTATTTTAAAATGGGAAGAAAAAGACGCTTACATGAAAGAGAGGCTTTACCCTTTACTAAAGGTGGTTAAACATTTATACCAATAGATTATAGTAACTCATCTGTGTGTGTGCATTTGTGTGTATGTGTGTTCAGGGTAACCACAATTAAAACAATACAGAGAGTTATGCTTAAAAACACTATGAATAAATCAAGATGGAACCTTTAAAACTGTTCAAGTAACCAACAAGAAGGCAAGAAAGGAGAAACATAGGAAGATGAATGAGAACCAAAGGAAACAAAAAGAAAACAAGTCATAAAATAACAGCCTTAAGTACCAACATATGAATAATTACCTTAAAAGTAAATAGTTAAAATATATTAATCTAAACATAAAGATTGTCAGAGTGAATAAAGAAACACAATCCAACTATCTGTTGCTTACAAAAACTTTTCAAGTCCAACATAAGTAAATAGAAAATAACAAGATGAAGAAAAGATGTGTGATGTAAACATTAATCAACAAAAGGCAGTAATAATTATATTAATATCTGATACAGTAGACTAAGCAAAGGAAATAATTAAGACAGATATGGAAATTATACAATAAAAAACATCAATCTTCTGAAAAGACATAGTGAGTCTAAATGTGTATGTATCAAACAGCAGAGCCTGAAAATGCATGAACAAAAACTGATAGAGCTAAAAGAAAAAACCAGATAGATCTACAGTTGTAGTTGGAGTCTTCCACACCTCTCTCTCAGCAACATATAAAATCACTGGACAGAAAATCAATAAGGAAATAGAAGAGCTGAATAACTTAACCAATCAACAAGACCTCATTAACATTTATAGAACAATTCATCTAATAATAATACAATATTTTTTTAAATGTACCCATGGAATACTCACTCAGATGGACCATATTCTAGACCATAAAACATACCTCAACAGATTTAAAAGAATTGCAATCATACACAGTTGACAATAATGGAATAAAATTAGAAATCAATAACAGAAAGAAAATAAGAAAATCTCTAGACACATAGAAATTAAACTACTTATTTCCAAATAATACATGGGTCAAAGGGAAAGTCTGAAGGGAAATTATAAATACATATAAATAAATAAAAACAAAAATACAACTTACCAAATATAGAAGATATAGCTAAAGCAATGCTGAAAGGGAAATTTATAGCACAAAATAATTACACAAGAAATTTTAAAAGATCCCAAATCAGTAACCTATGATCCTACTTCAAGAAACTAGAAAAAGAAAGAACAAAATAAACCCAAAGTAGAAAGAAGAAAACAAATCAAAAAAAAAAAAAAAAAAGTAAGAGCAGAAATCAGTAAAGTTGAAAATAAAGAAAATGTTTGAAAAAAAGACATTTGATGAAAAAAAGTTTAAATCAGTAAAACTAATAAACCTATAACCATATAAACAAAAACAAAAAGAAGACACAAATCACTAAAATCAGAAATAAAACAGGAAATATCACTACAGATCCTATAGCCATTAAAGTGATAATAAGGTAATATTACAAATGATTTGTGCTCATAATTTTGACAACATAAAGAAATGAAATAATCTCAATAGTTCTAAAAGTATTAATTAAACATAATTTAAAAACTCTCAAAAGTAAATCTCTAAGACTACAATGATTGTATTGCAAAACTCTACCAAACATAAAAAAAGAATTAAAGACGATTGTACATAATCTCTTCAAGAAAATAGAATAGTAAAAAATGCTTTCCAAATCATTTTATGAAGCTAGTATTATCCTTATAAAATCAGATGGTACAAATGAAGTAACTTACACACCAATATCTCAAGTGAACATAAGTATAAAAATTATCAACAAAATATTAGCAAATTGAATTCAATAATATATCAAAAGAATTATACACTGTAACCAAGCAGGGTTTATTTCACTTATGTAACGCTGATTTAACTTTCAAAAATCAATGTAATGCATTATATCAATAAACTGAAGAAGAAAAACATATAATTATATCAACTGATGCAGAAAAACTTTTGAAAAATCCAACAGCCATATATGAAAAACACTCTTAGCTGGTTTGCAATAGAGGAACATTTTCTCAACTTGATAAAAAACACCTACAAAAAACTCACAGATAGCATCATAAACAATGGTGAAAGACTAATGCTTTCCTCCTAAGATTGTGTACAAAGCAAGAATGTCTGCTTTTATCACTCTTTTTCAAAGTATTACTGGAAAGTATAGTCACTGAAATAAGGCAAGATAAAGAAACGAAAGTTATACAGGTTGGAAACAATGAAATAAAACTGTTTTTTATAGAAGAATTGCTTGTAAACATAGAAAGTAACCATAAATCTAAAAATATAGTCCTAAAACTAATAAGTGAGTTTGGCAAAATCAACACATAAAAATTAATTGTGATACTATATTCTAACAATGAATATACAACAACTGAAATTAAAAACAATACCATTTGCAATTGCTCCACAGTAAATGAAATGCTTAGCTACACACTTATCAAAACATGTGCATTATATATATGCTAAAAGTTAAAATTTTGTTATAAAAGAAGTCAAAGAATACTTAAATTAGACAAACTATGCTCATGGATTGGATGACTCATCACAGTAAAACTGTCAATTCGCCCAATTTGATCTACAGGTCTAATGCAATTCTCGTTAGAATAATAGATCAATGAAACAGAATATAGAACTCAGAAATAGACCCAAACAGATATGCCAACTGAATTTTGAAAAAGATGCAAAACAATTCATTAGAGAAAATATACCTTTTTTAAACAAATGGTGCTGGAGTCATTGGACATTCACAAGCAAAAATATGAACACTGACTTAATCTCAGCCCTTTGGCAAAAATTAGCTCAAAATACATGATAAGCTTAAGTGTAAATATAAAACTATAACATTTTTAGGAAAAAAAATAGAAAATCTTTGGAATCTAATTGTAGGCAGAGTTCTCAGAATTGATTTGAAAAGCACAATCTATAAAAGGAAAAAGAAAGAAAGGTAACTTTGACCACATCAAAATTAAACACTTTTACTCTGTGAAAGACCCTATACCAATTGAATGAAAAGACAAGCTACAGACTGGGAGAAAACATTTGGAAACTACATATTCAGTAAAGGACTGGTATCTAGAATACATAATGAACCCTAAAAATTGAACATTAAAAATTCTATAATCTAATTAGAAAATAAGCAAAAGACAGGAACAGGCATTTCACTGAAGATGACATACACATGATAAATAGGCACATGAAAATATGTTAAATATAATTATCTATCAGGGAAATAAAAAATAATGACAATATCAAAGTTGTGAGGATATGGAGAAACTGAGTCATTGACGGAATACTGGTGAGTATGTAAAATGGCACAGGCACTCTGGAATATAGTTTGGCAGTTTCTTATTAAAGTAAACATGCAATTACTATGTTACTGACCTAATCGTGTCTTTTTAAAGTTCATATATTAAAGCACAAAACCCCCAATGAGAACATATTTGGAGATAGAGCCTTTAAAGAGGTGACTAAGGTTAAAGCTGTAAGGGTGGAGCCCTAATCCAATAAGACTGTTTTCCTTCAAAGAAAAAGAAAAGGTACCGGGGAGATGAATGCACAGAGCAAAAAACATGCGAGGTGCTATGGTCTGAATGTTTGTATTCCCCAAAAGTGATGGTAAAATCCTACCCTCTAAAAGATAATGGCATTAGAAAGTGGAGCTTTTGGAAGATACTTAGATCTAGAGACTGAAAACCTCATGAATGGGATTAGCATTCTTCTAACAGAGACCCCAGAGAGCTCCCCTTCCACCATGTGAAGTTCAGTAGGAAAAAGGCACCAAGTATGAATAAGGAATAGGGCCCTCGCCAGAACCACCATGTTGGCAACTTGATCTTGGCCTTTCCAGCATTCAGGAGATGTGAGAAATAAATTTCTCTTGTTTATAAGCTACCTAGTCTTTGTTATTTTATTATAGCAGCCCAAATGTACTAAGACATGAAGAATCACAGAGAGAAAGTGGCCATCTGCAAGCCAGGGAGAGAGACCTCAGAGAAATGCAACCCTGCCAGCACTGTGATCTTGGATTTCCAGGCTCCAAAGCTGTGAAAAAATAAATTTCTGTTGAAGCTGCACAGTCTTTGGTATTTTGTTATGCAGCCCTACAAAACTAATATATTATATGACCAAGCAATTTCACTCTTGGTCATTTATCCCAGAGAAATAAAAACTTACATTCATGCAAAAACCTGGGCATAAATGTTCAGAGCAGCTTTATTTGTAGAAGCCAAAAACAAGTAACAGCTCAAATGCCCTTAAAAAAGTGAATAGTTAATATATATATATATATATATGAAACCTGTATATCATGTAATACTACTCAGCATTTTAAAGGAACAAACTTTTGATAGACACAACTTGAATGACTCCTCAGGGAATTATGCTGAATAAAAAAGGCTATCAAAAGGTTACGTACTGCGCAATTCCACTTATATAACATTTTTGAAATAACAGAATTTTGAAGATTGAGGACAGATTATTGAGGGCCATGAGTTAGGGACGGAGGATGCAGGCAGCAAGAGGGAGATGGGTGTGGTTTTAAAAAGACAATGCAGAAGATATTTATGCAATTGTATCTGTACTATGGTGGGAGATAAACAAATCAGCACATCTAATAACATTGTGTAAAAGTAAATATACATACACATTTCCACACGAATGAGTACAGCAAGTTCTCACTTAACATCATCAATAGGTTCTTGAAAACTACTACTTTAAGCCAAATAATGCATATTAAAACTATTTTTACCTTGGGCTAACTGATATAAATGAGTTAAATTCTTAGGGCATCTTTGTGATCACAAAGACATCATCAAACTTTAAAATAAAGGCCCAAATACATTTAATATTGAACATTGAAATAAATGTGAGCTATATATACATATAACAAAGATGAATAAAAACAAGTAACACCATTATTTTCCAACCTTCTAATTCCAGTTCAGGGATGTGGGTGGCTGACGCCTCTCCCAGCAGTTCAGGACACAGTGCGGGACCTAACCCAGAAAAGACAGCTTTCCATAGCAGGACCAACCACACACACTCATACACGCACTCATACTGGGACAATTTAGACCCATCAATTCACATCTTTGGGATGTGGGAAGAAAATGGAGTCCCTGGCGAAAACCTACACAGACATGGGGAAAAGGTACAAACTCCACACAGACAGTGGCCTCAGCCAGGAATAATTTTTTTTCCTTATCAACATTATAACAGAATTATGTTGCAAAAAATGACATTATTCCAGGAACTGCTGTACAACTAAAACCATGGAAATCTGAATAAGATTGATGGATTGTATAAATGTCATTATCCTGGTTGTGACATTGTAATTCAGTTTTATAAAATGTTACCAATGGTTGAAACTGGAAAAGTATACAGGGGATCAGATCACTCTGTACTATTTCTTACAACTGTATGTGACTCAACAGTTTTCTTAATAAAAATTTCAATCAAAAAAAGACACAAGAGGGACTTATGGCTTCCAAGATAAAGGAGTAAAAGCTAATTTTCTGTTACTCAAAGAATTAATGCTGGCCCTACTCTTAGCTCTGTCTCACTTCGATATTGCTAAGAGAAAAATGCAATTTGCAGTTATGTTAAGAAATAAAGTGATAAGAATATTTTATAAATAAATTTGAAAAGAAAAATAGTCCCTCCACCCCCGACCTACAATTTTTATTTCTAGGTAGGGATAGAACAGAACAATAATAAAGTCACTGTAACTGAGTAACCTCGAATGCAAATTGGGAGCATTATAATTTTTTATTACCAATATCAATAGGCTCCTCAAAGTCCTTCCATATTTTCTAATTTTATTATCTAGCCCATTTTCCAGACAACTATTTTAGATCTCATAATTCACAGAAAAAAACACCACCAAGAACAAGAAGAATCAGAAAACAATTCCTTTGCTTTCTCACTAACGAATATACAAACATTCTAGCACCTACCAACTCTTTTCTCCTGCTTGCTTGTGGGATGGAAGTGTTGTTCCAGCTCTTCCTGAGACTGATGGGTTATGTTGTACACTGAAAGCCATCCTCTCTTCCTTTTATTAGTTGGTATCCTACTATAATTAAGGGCTTTCCCTTTATTCTTTCCTATTTATTTATTTGGGTTTATTATGCACTCTTATTCATTTACTAATTTATTTATTCTAGGATCAACTCATGAACTTTTATTTTATTCAATGGCCTAAAATCAATTTCTGTAGTTTTCCTGGATTTGCCAGTAGGAGTTCCTCTCAAGTTGAATACTGTGTCCTTTTGTTTTACTTATGCCTTCTTTAAGCACTTCCTTCCACAACAAGATATTCCCGCTTCGCCTTGAAAATT
>NW_006434897.1:6542496-6548016 GCF_000325575.1 Pteropus alecto | reverse complement strand
TTCCCTAAGAAGTTCTGTTTTTTGTTTCGTTTGTTTATTTGTTGGCATTTATGATCCATTTAGATCCATATACTATGTGTTCATTGCTTCTGCTCTGTCATTGTTTCTGGAACTTCTCAGCAGATAGAGCTAAGAAAATATAAATACTTGTGTGTGTGTATATATATAATGTCTATGTATCTTTATATCTATACATGCCAACACCTACATTTACATTTATTCAAGCCTAAAATACACAGAAATCAGTTTCACAATTGCCAACTCTTATCACTGCAAAAAGCAAGGATTCAACTTCTTGATTAAGATTCAACTATTTATTAAGAGTACACTTTAAGTAAAATTTACATAGAATGAATTGTACAAATCAAACGTGTACAGTTTCAAGAGTTTAATTAAATGCATCTACCAGTATGACTCATACTTTATCAAGATATAGAATTTTTCATTAATCAGAAAATTATCCCCCTTCCCAAATATTCTCACCATCCCAAAGTCAATCATTTTCTGGCTTCTTTATCTCAGCATAATGACTCTGAGATTCATGCATATTTCTGTGTGTATTAATCTTTTTGCTTTTCAATTTTATTATTTTACTAAATAGTATTCCACCATCTAAATATACCATTTTTATTTTAACCATTCATATCTTAAAAGAAATTAGGTTGCTTTCAAATTTCAGCTGATATGAATAAAGTTGCTATGAACATATTTTTACAACTCTTTTCATTTTGCTTAGGTAAATACAGAGAAGTAAAATTACTGGGCCAAAGATTGGGTGCATGTTTGCAAGAAATTGCCTCTTTGTTCTATTCAGGCCCTGAGTGGATGGGGCGATGCTCACCTGCACTGGTGAGGGGCATCTTCTTTCCTCAGTCTATTGATTTAAATGCTCATCTCTTCTGGAAACACTTTCATAGACACACTCAGAAATAATGTTATAACAGCTATCTGGGTATCCTTTAACTCAGTCAAGTTGACACATAATATTAACCATCACAAGGGGGAAATAATTACAGTTTTTATCTTATAAGTGCTCATTTGTTCAGGCCTAATTGTAAACATAATTTTTTTCCCTCATGGCCACCCAATAACAGTTACACTATTATTGCACCCCTTTTAGAGAAAAGAAGACAAAAAAATCAAGATAATTAGTGGAACTTGGACACAAACCCAGCTTTGGTCAATTGCAAGTTCTACAGTCTTAACTGCCATGCTACAATTCACAATACTGTCCAATAGTCTCATAATAGCAAGTGAGGACAGCTGGCAAATATGCTGGAGCCAACTAAGTTGAAAAACTGATACTACTCCCTAACTAATACAATGACATCCCCCCCCCAACTTATTTCTATTCTAAACATAACGCATGCCAAAGAGTCAAAGAGAGAGGATGAAATGGCAAGAACCCTACTGTATTTTTCACTTTATTGTTAACCATAATAAAAAAGAATAATTTCTGCATAAAAATAGGCCTAAAATTTTGCCACATTTTAGAAAAAATAATATATAATTCTGTCCATTCTCAAAATTGTTTACCTTCTTGAGAGCTTGGTAATCATTCCACTGTTCTCAACATTACCATCAAAATTCACAATCAAGTATAGTATATAGTAAGTATAGTGTATATGTATGTAAAATATGAAAAAATCTATTACATAATGCAGTTTCATTTAACTTTTCTGGTGACTGCTTTATGACAGTGACCTACATGGTCTGAAAATGTAATGTGACAAAAATAAATCTGCTTTCCATCTCAAGGACATTCTTGAAAATGAGTTGTAATATTTTAAGAATTTTATCTTTCTGAGTAAAATGTTAATAAATAGATAAATCTTTAACACTTGCCAAGTCATGGGCTTGTATTCAGTACAGCTAAAAGAAGAACATGATGTCTTAGGGGGCAAGACTAGGATATAAAATTTTTTAATGTCATCACTATGAGTTTAGCCAATCTAGGAAGTTATTCTTCGTCAAGTGTTGAAGGACATCACAACTGGAATAAGTTATTAGTATGGATCCATGTAGAAAGAGCCATACCAAATAAAGCACTTATACCAATGATGCAATGTGAAATCCACAATGGAATTCTCTCTAGAATGACCTGGAGAAATAGGTGACTGGCTATGAGCCATCCTTCTCTTCACATACTTCTCATGCTACAGGATAGAGAATATCCATTAAGCTAAAGAAAATGTCTCAGAAGAGAGAGAAATGCTCATCCATGGGCTTACTGATAGATTATTTGAGGAAAAATTATTCAAAAAATATGATATTGTTGGTTTTGAAAATAGTTTTAAAAAATTGATTTAGTATTTATATTTGTCTTCACTTATGATTTTTAAATGTTTTTATAGTATTTGAATTGCATTTGCTTGGTAATAATAGCCATAAAATAGTAGATAATATTTATTTAGACCTTGCTATGCATCCTAAGTTTCTTACTTTGAATCTTCCTAGCAACCTCTGAGACAGCTATTATTATCATAACCATAATAAGATCTTTACCTACATGAAACCTCCATAATAATCCCATGCCACAATCCTATTTTCATAGCCAGTGTTTCAAGATACTGAAACTAGGTTAAGAATGATTAAATACCTCGCAGTAACACTCGCAGTAAATAGTGAAGTAAGACTTCAACTCAGTATCACCTGACTTCAAAACGTTTGCTCTTAACAGTGTTTTCCATCATTTCATCCTGTGCATTGTTAAAACTTATATTTTTAAGGAAAATACTGATCATAAGAAAACTCAGGGGCTATACTGCAGCCACTGCTTTAGTAAGTGCTTATGCGTTTCTTCTACATTGTTTGTAACAACTCACTATGCACCACACATAAATACATACACACGTACACACACACACCACATGCTCTCTCTTTCAGAAGCACCACCAACATATGGTTTAGTTATTTGTAGGATGATAGTCACAAATCGAACCAAAGTGAAATCCTTGTTTACCACAGTCATAATATTATGTATTAATGTCGCAATACTGGAAACCCATTTTCAACCATTAAGCATATTTAAACTCTCCATCCAAAATAAGTGAGAGTAAAATAACACATGAATATTTGCTTTTAAAATAACAGTTTGAACACTTAATATAGTCGCTATGGCAAAATATGTCTACATAAACTGGAGTGGTTCAGACTTCTTAAAATAGTAGTTCACTGAAGTTTGTCCTGATAACACAACCCTTCTGATAAATTTTACAGCAACTGTAAGCCTCTACTGTTCCAAGAACTCGCAAACCTTGTTTAAAATCAGTATCATCACTTTCAAATTTTTTTGTTTCTCATTCAGTGGATGTTAATGTATTTCTCTGAGAGTCTTTGAATGGTAAAATTTAGGGTAGAAGTTATTATTATGAAGACATTAAATAAATGATCTCTTCAATGAAATTTAGCTGATTATACACTGACTTATGCCAGCTTCTTGTTACCAGATAATTACTTCACTACATATTCAATTATTTATTCTACAAATACTTATTGAGCATCTACTGGATGCCAGAAATAACTCTTATTCAAGAAATATAAGAAATACAAGGTCCGTCCTTCTTATAATGTTATATTGGTTATAGTCAGGAACTTGTAAATACAAGTTTTGGTAATTACTATGAGGATTTTTAAGAGTTATCATTTCATGTCTTCCTTTCTATTCCTTTTTGCCCAACACTAATATTATTCTCACTCATTTATAGATGTGCGCTTCTTAACAACTTCCCTATTTAAGGTAGTCAAAAGCTTTGAACAGTGGTGTATGAAATACAAAAACAAATCTGGGGGTATGGGAATGAAGCAAACTTAAATCTAAAACAAAAACAAAAACAAAAAAAAATCCCACTATATTATATGCCTTTTAAAAGTTCCAACAGCTTAATGAAAAGCTAAGCTCAGAGACAATCTTACAATGTCAAATTATTTAACCATTTTAGACAATCCATAGTTTAGTAATCAGATATATTATCCTCATGTCATTGCAAAAGGTAAAGGGATCGAGACAAGTATATCAATCAGCACTAATTATTAGAGCAAAGATTAATTGCTACCAATAATAATTAGTCAAGTTGATAATTAATAATTATAGTATATCTACTATAGCATTAAAATCAATTTATGTTACTCATTGCTACATCTCAACTATATCACCTAGAAAATTGCAATTGTAAATGATAATACATTTTGAGGAGTTTATTGCTGCATAATTAACTGAAGAAGTATTCTCAAGCCATAATTGACCCATTGATTTTATGAAGAGGACCTAATGTAAATAAAGAATATAATATAAATTTATTGCAGTAAATTTGCTATAGTAAAATTGAATCATTTTATCTTAAGTTAGGGAATTTATATAACTGTACTTTGTAATGATACTTATTATATCTCTCACACCTTCACAAACATATTTTACCAGGAAGAGGGAGAGAAGTCTTAATAAACTTCAAAATAGAAAACCACGATAAATACAAATTTTATTTGAAAATGCAGATATCAAGAAGATAGGTAATAAACAGTGGAAGAGAAACTAACAGAGATGAGAAAGTAAACCAAATTACGGTGTACCTTTAATTAATATAATATAATAAATGTAATGTAATATAACATAGCACAACATAATATAATATAAAAATATAATATAATATAATTAATAAATATAATTAACATAATATAATATAAATGTAATGTAGACTTCTGGAACAATAGAATGAGGACCTCTGTGAATTAGCTCTCCCACTGAAATTATGAAAATATGGGCAAATAACTAAAATCAACCATTTCAGAACTCTGGACATTAACCAAAGCCATAGAACAAAGTGAATATCTATCCAAGAAAAACTGCTAAATCTCTATAAAAGGCATCGAGGTCTGTGATATTTTTTCACTTGGGGCTGGTTCCATCCTCTTTCTCTCCCCAGAGCAATGATGTGGTAGCCAAAAGCCTGCAGCCTTGCAGACACCAGTGAGAGGTGAGGTTAGACCTCTTTTGCAACAACCTTAAAAACCTCATCCCCAGAGCACAGTCAAAATTTTGTCAGAAATTGCAGCTCATGGAAAATCTCTATGCCCAGGGTGTTGTGGCAATTCGATTTGGGTTAGGACCAAGATCAGTGAGTAAAAGGGGATCCCCAGAGCATTCCCCAAACAGTAGCAACGTGTTGGCAACCTCACAGCTCATAGTTAAATTTCACTTGGAGTAAATAAGAGCCTGGGTAGGGAGTGATTTAAAAACAAATTCTGGAGAACCAGATGACCACAGGAAACTTTGAAATGCTCCAACATATTCATGGGAATCTCAAAGACTGTTCCCAAGCCCTTATATACAAGAAAATATCTGGGAAAGGAGAAGATTGGAGTCATTCGCATCTGACTGACCTTAAAACTCTGTAGACACAAGAGGTGAAAACTAAGATGTGTTGTAAACTGCCTGATTTGGATGTGTCTTCTCACACACAGAGATCTATTTGGAAAAGGTGGAAAATATACTGGAATTGCATTTAAGAAAATTTTCTGATA
>NW_006434897.1:6513395-6542401 GCF_000325575.1 Pteropus alecto | reverse complement strand
TTATATATATTATATACTCCATTTTGCTTTGAATAAAGAATCAACAAACTTGAAGAGTGGTCAATAGAGATAATCCAGTTTGAGGCGCAGAATGGAAAAAGAATAAGAGGTGAACAGAGCTTCAGGGAATTGTGGGACACCATCAAGTGTACCAAAATAACCATAATGGAAATTCCAGAAGCAAGAATAAAAAGGCTGAAAACTTTTGAAATTTTATTACAAATATTAATGTATATGTCTAAGAAAATCAATGAATTCCAACTGGAATAAACAAACTCAGAGACCTATCACTAGATACAGCATAGTCAAATTAATGAAAATCAAAGAGGAAAAAAATATCTTGAAAACAGTGGGAGAAAAACAACTTCATCCATTATAAGTGATCTTTAATAAGTGCGATAAATGACTTCTCATCAGAAACCATGCAGGTCAGAGGACAGTGGGATGATACCTCCACAATGTTGAAAGTTGAACAAGAGTTTATATATCCAGCTAAACTCTTCTTTAAAAATAAATGGGAAATTAGGACATTCTAGATTTTTTTTTTATAAAGGTGGTGGTAGATAATTTGTTGCTAGAAGAACTTCCCTACAAAAAAAAAATACTTAAAAAAAAATTTAAAAAGCCAGAGAGAGTCATTCAGGCTGAAATGAAAAGGTACTAGATAGTAACTTGAATCACATGAATTAATAAAGATCACTGGTAAAGGGTACTCCATAGGTAAAACACAGTAAAACATATGTCTGCTCATAACTATTTTCTTTTTTAAAAAAAGACAAATGTATAAAGCAATAATTATAAAAGTCTGTTGATAGGTTTATAATTTATAAATATGTAACTTGTATGACAGTCACAGTGCAAAGAAGGGGGAGAAACAAAAGTATATTGGAACAAAGATTTGTATACTTTTAAAATTAAGTTAGTGTTAGTTAAGTTAATGTTAATCCAAACTAGATTGTTTTAAACTAAGATGTTAATTGCAATCTCTTCAGGGAAAACACTAAGAAAATAACTGATAATATATGGTTAATATAAGGTAAAATAAACAGCAAAGAAATAAAAAATGGTATACTAGGAAATGTCTGCTTAACACAAAGAGGACAGTATTGTGGAAAAGAGAGACCTAAAAATATACATAGACATACAGAATACAAATAGCAAAATGCCAGACATAAATCCCACCTTATTAATTACACTAAGTATAAATTAGTTAAATACTCCCCTCAAAAGATACCAATTGGCAACATGAACAGAAAAATACATGATTCGAATAAAGTAGTCTACAAGAGACATACCTTAGATTCAGAAAAACAAATAGATTGAAAATAAAGGGATAAAAAGATATGTCAAATATACAGTAACTGAACTAAAACTGGACTAAATATACTATTATATGAGATGTAAATAGACTTTAACATAAAAATAGCTATCAGAGATAAAGAATTACATAATAATAAAAACATCAATCTATCAAAAAGATATAATAATAGTAAATATATATGCACCTAACATTAGAGTCCCAAAGTACATGAAGCAAAAGCTGTCAAAATGAAAGGAGGAAATAGATAATTAAACAACAGAACAGTCGAGTGTCACATAATGAAATCTAATTCAATGGCAGGCCACATATATGATAGTGGTCCCATAAGATTTTAATAGAGTTGAATTTCTTACAAAAAATGAATGGATGTGTGGTTCAGGATGAATTATTTTTTCTCTGACAAGAGCAATATCTGTGGAGCTTGACAATAGAGTCCCTCTCACTCACAGCACCTCAATTGTCATTGTACAGATCACATTCCAATCAGTCAGACTGACCTGTTTCAGTACAGAGGAGTGTGTCCACCCAGTGCTACTTATCCAGAGGGTGCTACAGTCCTCCCAGATGATGGTGTTCAGAGTACATCATTGTTGTAAATTCTTTGTTGAGGACCTAAGATCCTATACAAGGACACAGGTCTGGTCTGCAGAAACTACCTTAACAAGTACAAAATGCCATTGCCACTTTAGGAAAAGTTTTATGTGGTAGTACGTATCCAGCTTGTTCTTATATTTTGGAAATATTTTCAGGTAGTAATGATGTAAAGCATAGATTGTTTTATTTCTTCCATCAGTTCAACACTAGAGAGAATACTCTGTGTTAGATAGGGTCAATGGAACCAAAAATAAATTTCCAAAGTCAGAATATTGAGTCTTCAGTTTTACACCTTCTCCATGTTAAACACCCTCTTTTTTAATGAATACTACAAAGTTCCCTAATCTAATCATTTCTTCAATATTCAATAGCAAAACCACATTGTTATTACAATCCTCTGTGTTCTTTTATCTTTCTATCTTGATCTCCTATTTTTATGGGTTCTCAGGCTACCTTTCACTCCTTCTTGACAGTCACTATTATGGTGATCTATGCTTTACCCAGCCAGTTTCTTCTCCACATTTGCAATAACTCCAGTTGATGGAGCTGGATTGACCACTTTGACGTTACATTTCTGACCCTATTGGAAGGAAGCAAGTAAAAGTCTTAGGGGTAGTGTTTATAAAGTCTACAGTAGTGTACACTAATGTCTTAGGCCTTCATATTCACTCACCACTGACTCAGCCAGAGAAACTTCCAGTCTTGCATGCTCCATTGTCAGTAAGTACCCTATATAGGTGTACCATTTTTATCTTTTATACTGTATTTTTACTGTAGTTTATATTTAAATATGTTTAGATACATAAATACTTATCATTGCATAACAATTATCTACAATATTAAGTACAAATTTGTAGCCTAGAAGCAATAGGCTACCATATATAACCTAGGTATGTAGCAGGCTACATCACCAGGGTTTGTGTAAGTTTCCTCTATGATTTTACAACAAAGTCATCCAATGACACATTTTTCAGAATGTATCCCCATTATTAAGCGATGCAGGACTATAGTTGAGACTTCAACAAATCACTTTCAATTATAGATAGTACAGCTAGGAAGAAGATAAACAAGGAAATATAAGACTTGAACAACATTATAAACCAACCAAACCTAAAATATGTCTATAGAACACTCTATCTAACAATTTATAGTATACGTTTTTCTCAGGCTCGCATGAAATATTCTCCAGATAGATATGCTAGATCATAAAGTAAGTCTCAACAAATTTAAAAGATTGAAATCATAATGAGCATATTTGCCAAACAAATTGGAATAAAATTAGAAAAATCTACCAATATGTGAAAATTAAATAATGTACTTTAATATGTGTGTGTGTGCGTGTATGTATATGTATGTGTGTGTGTATATATATATATATATATATGTATATGTGTGTGTAAAAGAAAAAGATCACAAGAAAAATTAGAAAATACTTTGTTATGACTATAAAAACACAACCTACCAAAATGTATGAATGTAATAAAGCAATACTTAAAGGGAAATCTATAGCTATAAACGCTGATAGTATAACAGAAAAAACAGATCTCAAATCAATATCTTAATCTTTCCCTTCAAGGATATAGAACATACAACTAAACTAAGCCCAAAACAAGCATAGAGTAGGAGATAATAAAGATTAGAGCAGACATTAATGAAATAAAAAAGTTAAACATCAACACAGGAAATCAATTAAATCAATAATTAATTATTTGAAAAGATTAACAAAAAATGACAAACCCTTAGCTATATTGAACATGAAAAAGGACTAAAATTTCCATAATCAGGAGTGAAAATGGGACATTATTACCAGTCTTACAAGAATAAAAAGGATTATAAGGAAATACTATGAATAATTGCATGCTCAAAAATTAGATAACTTAGATGAAATGGACAAGATTCCAGGAAGACACAATCTAATGAAACTGACTCAAGAAGAAAGAGAATATTTGAATAGATGTGTAAAAAATATAGAGACAAGTTATAAATTTTTAAATTCACAAAGAAAGTCTCTGGCTCACAAGGCTCTCTTGATTAATTCTACCAACATTTAAAGAAGTCATTAAAATTCTTCACAAACTCTTTAAAAAAATAGAAGAAGAAACAATTCTCAAAACGTTCTATGAGGTCTGTATTACCCTGATACAAAAAAACAGGCAAAGATAGTATAAGAAATGAACACATATATTCACATAAAAAACTAGTATATCAATGTCTCTGGCAGCATTAATCATAATGGTAAAAAGTAGAAACAACATAAGTATCAATTGGTGAATGGATAAACAAAACGTGGTATATCCACACAATGGAATATTATTCAGCAATAAAAAGAATGAATTACCGATGCATGCTATACATGAATAAGCCTTGAAAATAGACCTTAAGGGCTGGCTAAAATAGCTCAGTTGGGAGAGCATTAGATTGAATATCTGATATTATCATCCTAATTAAAAGAATCTAGTCACAAAAGACTATATATTATATGATTACATTTATATGAAACATCTAAAATAGGCAAAGCTATAGAGAGTAGATTATTTGTTGTCCGGAGCAGGGGGTTGGAAGAGGGGATAAGAATGGTAGTGAGAGTAATAAGTGGAGAAATTTTTTTGCATGAAAAGATGTCCTAAAATTAAATTGTATTGATGATTACACAACTCTATGAAAATATTAAAAATCAGTGAACTGTATACTTTCAGCTGGTTAATTTTATAGTATACAAATTCTATTTCAATAATGCTATTTAAAAAAAAGAACCCAAACAAGAAAAATGTTATATAAAAACTCAGAGGAATAATTTTAATGAATGTTTAAAAAACTGAATATGTTTTTAAAAATGAATAAATAGGTAATAAATAGTTTGTCATAAACCCTTTTTCATTATAAAACTTGTATGGTCATCCATTAATTCAATTCATCAAATTTCTTCACTTTAAGCATTTACAAGAACATATGGAAATTCAGAAAGTATGCCATTAAGAGACAATGAAAGTAACAATTTGACTTAAGAAGAAAATCTATTTGTTTTTTGGTATTTGATATTTTTAGAGTAGAATTTTATGCAAGAAAACTGATTGTTTTTGTGCATTGCATGTTGTTAAAATGCTGAGTGTTATGATTTTCATACCCATGGCTCTTTCTTTTTAGAAATAAATAGACCCAAATTCCCATTTCCATCATCCTTGTTATGGGAGGTAGCCCCCTGACAATTTGATTGAGTTCAGGACCGTAAAGGACAAAGGGAAGAAAATCTGAAAAATGAAAGTCTTTTTAGCTCCTGAGAATCATTTTCTATCTAAGTTCAGTATTGGGTCTGTAAGAAATTGTGATAAGCCACCAGTGATCCATTCAGAATGGGCAGGCATTGGCCTTAGTATGCATAGATGATTTCCAGTTCAATTTAGTTTCCAGGCTACATTAGAATACTGCATATCTAGCCTTATGATAAATCCCTTAAGCTTTTTTAGTGTTTCTGGAAGTTTTCAAAGAACAAAGAACAGCAAAGTCAAGTTGAAAGTAGCCTCACAATGAGAAATACTTGCAGGACAAAAGGAGGGCATGTAGATGTAATCTGAATTTGAAATCAGCTGATTTGTATCCCCTGTTTGTGTCATTTACTTTCTCTCCTCATTCTTGCATCTACTTTGTAACTAGGTTCTGTAAATTCTTCCTCATACAAAGGTTAAAATAATAAATTCATTCAATTTCCATTTTCCTAAATAATCTCAAATCCTTTTTTCAACCTCTAATTGTCAGTATACATCTGGGATTTATTCATCATGTTACTTAATACAGTATGAAAATAACTGGGTTATAGAAATCAATCTCACATGTAGATCATTTCTGTGGTGGTAGCAAGCAAGATAAGACATGCTTCTACTCCACAGTGAAACAATACACAAAAAAGAAATGGTCACCAAAAGTGCCCTCACCTACAAATAACGATGAAATAATAATAGCTAATATTTATTGGGCACTTATTGTGTGTCATGCCTTATCATAATCTCTTTATGAATTAATCCTATAATAACTTCAGAAACAGGATGATACAGGAACCAAAGCATACAGAGCTTCAATAAATTGTTCAGGTTACTCAGTATGTTACAAAGCCAGGATTTCAGTTGGAGCAGTTGGGCTCGAGAGCCTGAATTCTTAACCACTATATCTAGTCCTGTATAATAACAACAGATGGTGTCCATTGCAATAGAATGTTAACCTATTTTTTTAAATGTATCAGTTGCAAGTAGCTAAAGGTCATTCTATGCTATTTGTGTTTGCGTGGAGTAGTTACAGAACGACATATATATTCATGAAGTAGTTGCAGAGTGACATATATTTAAAGTTACATGCAATTGAAAACAAATCCGATTTGGGTAACTTAGTTACTTAGTAGCAACAAATGAATAACCTCTTGTTGTTAAAACACTTAATGTAGAATAAAGAAATTAAACTTTAATCTGTACCTCTCTAGACTTCAGTTTTCTCACCTATAATGAGAGAGCAAGAAGATTTGACTCCTAAGAGCACTATTTCTATGATTTACTTCATTATCTTGTTTGTTTCTGTGGTTTACTTTAATATCTTACAGTCATATTCTCTGCCTATTTTTCTAAAAGGTTGTTAATTTATTTTTTGTATACATTTATAAAAGCACTTAAAAATAGAATTAGTTGTTTACAGTATGTGTTAAATATATTTATTTCTCATTTTATTGTTTTCTTATGATTTATTTTGTGTTCTTTTGCCATTTAGAACTTAAATAACTCTATACAGTCATGTGTATAATTTTTTTTAATTCTTCTGGTTTTTGACAGATATTTCAAACATAAAATATAAAAATGAGTAAATCTACCACTTTATGAGTTGATTTTTTTTATTTTGATCTTTTATTCATTAAGGATTTTTGATACAAAACGTAAATCAATTATGGATCAACTTTTCTTTCAAATAGCGAGCCAGTTATCCCAACATTATTTATTTAAATTTTTACCTTTCTCTCAACCAATTACTTAGTAAGGAAATTCAACCTTGATGTTGAATTACATTTTTAAGTGAATGTAGGTCATTTTATAAACTTCATTCTGTCCAATGGAAGAGGTCCATCTGCCCCTGTGCCAGCCTCATACTGACCAATAAATGTATGTAAGGATCCTGAACTTCATTTATGGTAAAAGGAAAACAAATTAAGATGACAATGAGCTTTTTTTTATCTATCAGATAGACAAAAATTTATACTTTTTTTACTATATTGGTCAAAATGTTGAAACTAGTCATGCCAAAAATTTTGGTGGAAATAAAAATTGTACAACCAGGCAGCATCCATAAATAGTTTTAATATATATACCCTTTAACCTAATGCAGTGACTCTCAATGTGTGATCAGAGGCTTCCAAGATCCTTTCAGAAAATCTGTAAGGCCAAAATGCTTTTCATCATAATACTCAGACATCGTTTGCCCTTTTTCACTGTGTAAACATTTGCATTGATGGTTTAAAAGCAATGATTGGTAAAACTGCTGTCACTTTAGTTTGAATAAAGGCATTGACAACAAATTATAGCAATAGTCATTTTTCTCCATCGTGCACATGTAGTTACACACACACACAGTTTCACTTGTAATATCCTGATAAAAGACTAAAAATAACTTTACTTGAGTATGTGTTTGTGATGTTTTGTATGATGAAATATATGCAGTACACATTAAGTACTTCTGATGCCAACTGAAGTATGATAGCTGTCTTATGGGCAAAACTCTTATTTTAGTTGAACTAGCCCCTTATTTCATGGAGTATTATTTTTACTAGAAAGAATGACTGACAGGCAAACTATGGTTATTCAGACATGAATAGTGGGAAGATGGTTTTTTAAAATGAACTAAGTGAATCTGTCATTTCAAAGAAAACAACCCAGACTACTTGTTCCCAATGATAAAATCTGAGCTTTCAAGCAAGAACTTCAACAAAGAGATAAAAAACATAAAAATGGAAATGGAAATTATAAAAGGGAACCAGTCCGAAATGGAGAACAAATCTGAGATGAGAAGTATATTAAATGGAATCAACAATGGAATAAACAAAGTGAATAAAAAAGAGGATCAAAAGCTCTATCTAGAGGACAGGAAAGCCAATCAGGACACTCAATCAGAATGGCAAGAAAAAAGATGCCAAGACTATAAAAATAATTTAAGGAAGATATGGGACACTATTAAGGCTCCAAATATTCATCTGATTGGCATAATTGAGGAAATTCAAGATGTTAAACAGTTGTTTGAAGAAATAATGATGGAAAATTTCCCTAACCTGGTGAAAGAAATGGACATAAAACTCCAGGAAGCTCAGAGAATTCCAAAAATCAAGGATCCAAAGAGCCCCACACCAAGACACATCATAATTAAAATGCCAAAGGTTAAATACAAAGAAAGAATATTAAAAGCAGCAAGAAAAAAGCAGATAGTTACTTATAAAGGAACACCTATAAGACTGGCAGCTGATTTCTCAAAAGAAACTAGGCAGGACAGAAGGTCTTGGCAAACAATATTCAACGGGATGAAGATGCAAGATCTACAACCAAGAATACTTTATCCAGCAAAGCTATTATTTAGAGGTGAAGGACAGATAAAGAGCTTCCTAGACAAAAACAAGCTAAAGGAATTTATCACCACCAAGCCAGCATTGCAATGTTGGAGGGACTTCTTTAAGAAGAAAAAACATGTATTAAAAACAGGAATAAAGAATGGTAACAACTATCTTCCTATCAATAAGTACCTTAAATGGAAAATAATTAAATGCTCCAACCAAAAGATAGAATGGCTGAAAGGATAAGAAAACAAGACCCCTACATATGAAAAGGAAGTGGATAGAAAAAAATATTACTCTGATGGACCTAGAAGGTATTCAAGTAAAGCAGAGAAAGATAAACACTACATGATTTCACTTATATGTGGAATTTAAGGAATAAAAAGAACAAACTAATCAAAAACAGACTCACAAATATAGTGGACAATTTGGTGACGGACAGAGGGAAGGGGGTTTGGGGGGCTGGGAGAATGGGGTGAAGGGTTAAAGAAGTACAAATTAGTAGCTGACAAATGGTCATGGAATTGGGGAGCACAGTATAGCGAATGTAGCTAGCATTAATACGTTGGCTAGGTGGAGGGTCAGGGGAGAGAAGGAGCAATTGGGGGAATCGTTTTATGAACTATATAGATGTCTAACCAATGTACTGTATACTTGAAACTAATTAAAATTTTTAAAAATTCAAGATGCAGAACACAAAATAAATTTTATTGTAATAGTATGAATAACTAATTTGGTTTTAGATTTCACACTGCAATTTTTAAAAACTTTATTTGTTGAGTTTTGCTATAGCATCACAAAGAAATATCCACAATTTTCTGTAAAGGCTACTAAACTATTTTGTCCAACTTCCTATCACAACTTTTTTGTGAAGCCAAATGATCCTGATCCACTTCACCAACATTACAAGGCACTGGATGCTGAAAGAGAGGTCAGAATTCAGCTGTCTGTTATTAAGTCAGATCTTTAAAATATTTGTGAATATTCAAAATGATGTCATTCTTCTCGCTGTTTTTAGCTTTGTAAAATAGTTATTTTTTATAAAAATGTGTTAAGATGAATCAGATTTGATATTATTTTTAAATGAATTAATCAATAAATATTTTGAAAAATGGTCAGCTTAAATTGTAAAGTGGCAAAAATTGATAGACACACTATACATTTTATAAAACTCTTTGCTCTCTTTAATAACATAAAAACGTAAGGGGGTCCTGAGACCAAAAAGTTGGAGAACTGCTGACTTTAAAAATCCACTAATAAAAAATAATCTTTGGTAAGTACACACAAGTACTAATGAAATAGTAGCCACTAGATAGTTCACATTCTTTCTTATCTGAAAGGAAGTTTTTATTGAAGTCATTCTAATTCTAATTTCCAGTTCTACATTGGTGCTGGGAAAAAATATCTTATCTTGGTTTATAGTTTACTATAATCAGAAGATATCTTGAGAGGTAAGTATGATATATATGCAGGGACATTTTGCCAAAGTGTAGACAGAGGCTACCAGTTGTCTCCCAGTATATGTTCTTACTTTCTCAGTAATAGACCTCATAAATTTAAGGTAGGCAAATAGGTTTCCAAAAATATATAATTTGTTAGCTTATTTTGCAGCTATATATGACTGGTGAAATGTAAGCAAGATGATAACATGACCTCTGTGAAGACTTTAATGTGGTTGTGATATTTAGAAATGGAACAAATATATTGCATAATAAGTTAGAAGCTGCATGTTAAAGATAGTAGAGCACAGAAGAAGCTTGAGTCCCTATAGGTAATAGAGCCACCATATTAGTCATAGTCTGTCAATATTTTTGTAAGAGTGAAGCAAATTTCTATCTTAAATAAGCTATAATTTGAAATTTTTCTGTTACTCATAATTGAACATAATTTTAACTGAGAAGTGACTCAGCAGTACTGTCACAGAAATAGAACTCTATTTTATCTGCTTATTTGTTTTCTTTTCCTAGTGTCAATGATTTTCCATTAGCATTAGCAATGGAGTTTTTCAAGATAACAGGTTACTATTGAAAGTGAGGGTGGCAACTCGAATTTTCTTGAACTATTTGGTAATCTTATTTCTAATGCAAGTGTCTCTACAAAGCTACTGATGTTTTTTAACTGGCTGGATAATTTCAGAACTAATACACACTCTAATTTACACACACACACACACACACACAAATACCTACTGTGCTTGATTCAATGAAGCGAAATACTTTTTATTTATGTTAATAATTACTCCAGCAATAACTAAACTAAAATTCCTAGCACAGGAATGAGTTAGTAGGTATCATCTCTCTGCCATAAAACTAAAAAATGTTTGAATTAGAAGATATCTTAGTAAACATCTAATGCAACTCATTCCCTTTTACAGATGAAGATGCTTAGAGCCACAAAGAAAACACAAGATCACAAGATTATTTATTAAGCAATGACACATAAAATCACCAATTGTTAATTTTCTAGCACATTTACTGTAACCAGTAAGATCAATTTTATCAGCTTGGGACACTAAATGAATAGAATTTCCTTTCTTTCTTTCTTTAATTATTGAAGATTCTATTGTCTTTATTAGCAGAAAGGCTATCAGCCTTACTTCTAAATTGTTGTAGAACCCCATGATCATACTTAGTTCAGAGTGGTAGCGAGATTAGAGAACCCACCAGTTGCATTGTTTCTCTCTTCTTCCTTTGAAACATAGATTCTTTCTTTGACATATAGCTTTTAAATTATGTCATAAGGGTTTCAGTGATATTAGTTTAATTAAAAACACTGCAAAAATTAGTGACAAAACACATTTAAAATTCTGCTTAGTAAAATGTAAGAATTTCATTTTTTTTTAATTTGATACAAATATAATTATTTGACTTCTTTTTAAAAATTAGATAAGAAATAATTTAGACATTGCTTTAAGACTGACTTTAAGAATCTTTGGAACCTTCTAGAATCTATCTTATCTAACTCCCCTAAGTGATGTCTTTCTAAAAGATTGCTTTACAAAAAACCTACTTATACACACAATCCTTTCAGTAGATGGCAATTATACTTTAATTTAATTTGTTGTATCTCTGCCCACTGCATTGATCTTTTTGTCTGTTTCTGTGCAAGTTAACTTATTTTGATATTTTATGTCATGAATCATTATAAGAATTTAATTAAATTGATATATTAACTGTGCTGTAATTGCCACTGAAGTATTGTAGATGTCAGGCCACTCTGCTTTCATCCCAGATCATGACTGGAAATAAGATGCTGCAACTCAGATTCTTATCTTAAAAAAGAGATGTATACAAAAATAAATAACCCAGAGATAACTATTTTGACCCAGCATCTAGAATTAGAGTTTTACCTTTAGATAAAAATGATACTTTTAAAGAATATTTGATTAATTGCCTATAATTGTTTCAGATTTTTCTAATGTTGTCATTTTTAATGTTTGAATGTGTTTATGCTCTGATCATTGATAAATTGCTTGTCAATAATAACGTTACTTTTTAAGACTAATTTATTCAGCTTTTTTTAAACATAAGTTAATTTTATTTCAATTTTCACTGAGATTTTCAATATCTCTCCTGATAATTTACTTTAAAAAGTTACATACTACTTATCAATATATAATTCTTATAAATATCCAATTTAACAAATTCATGATCTGAACACATAGGAACTAATGCACCTTAAGGTATTTATCAGTGTAGCTCCATAGATATCATATAATAGAACTATTACATATTTAGGTAAAGGTTTTTTCCTCTAGTTCATAGTCTATGCAATTCAGCCTATTTCAGCAAATAGCAAGTGTGTTTAGTATCATTAATTGTTTTAGCTTTTTCTTTACCTGTTATTAAGAAGGTATTTTTCAGAAGAAAGTGATACACGAAGCCATAGTACCACTAGTAAGAGACACATGTTTGAATCAACAGGATTTCAAAGACAATTAGATATAAGTGTTGTAATGATGTAGCAGAATTGGATGAAAACACTTCTGATCAGGATATTCATCTATAATAGGATTTTGTGAAGTGAAATATAACATATAGTGAAATTTGATTTACAAATATTTTGCTCAAGTGAGATCTTTCTGAAATTCTATTACATTTAAATTTTTCTCTGTTCTTTCAAAATGGGCTATATACACTGTAGATTGATTCGTCTAGCACTTGATGATTAATTTCTGGGCAGAGAAGTGCAGGCAAAATTCCCTGCATTTGCTTATAACAATTTTGGATGAAGATTCTTGGAATTGTAAGTTGACATTAACGACCGTATGTCACAGCATAGTTTTGTAAATATAGTTAAATAATAGTGAAATCAACATAATTTATTGTTTTTGACATTGAACTCGATCACCTGACTTAGGTAGTGTTTCTCAGGTTACTCCATTGTTATTATACTTTTCTATTTTTAATCTATCCTCTTTGGAAGAAAATCATTATGTACAGCCTGCATTTAAGGAGTTGGGAGTTGTGCTCTACTTATTTGAGAGTAGAATATGTACAGAGATTATTTGTAACTTTTTTACATGGGAGATTTGTTTATTATTTTAGTTTTCTTATTTGTTTATTTGTATATTTATTTATATAAATATGAATCAAAGTCTAATTTAAATCAATAACATCTAGCACAAATGATAAATACTAAAATGGAGGGATAGTAAAAAAATCTTTATATCTGAGAAGACAATACAATTTTCCATGTATGATTTACCAGCATATGGCTTGCCAAGTTGACTCTGGTAATATTACATACTAATGATGGTTAAAATAAAATAGTCTTAGGCACCCTTTCTTTGATTCTTTCATCTTTGAGCAATATACAACTTCACCAGTAGAGAAAAAAAAATCTATTCTCAGTTCCTCTTTAGAACTCTTTAGAGAAAAGCTAGATGGAGAAACCTAGTTTTATTTAAGAGTAACTTTTCATCCTGTATTTTTCTAACCTACATATTCAGTTTTTCTCTCTGTTTTAGTAAAACTATATATTTTCTTTATTTACTCTTTATTTATGGAACACTTACCATGTGTTTCGTGCTGAGGATAATGAGCAAGTTTGCTATGTTTAGTTTTCACATAACTTTTATTGTAATTAACTTTGGTTCATTGGTAGTTAAGTTGAGGAAAGCAGAGATTAGATATAGTCAAACCCACTGCATATTTTAACCATGTGTCCACTAGGAAGTATATCATTTTCTTTATTTCTTTTTACAATTATGTCAAATACTCTGGTACAAATATTACACATCTTCCAGGAGACCTTAAAAATTTTGAGTTAAACACCCTAGAAACTCATGGAAATCAAAACCAGCTAGTCACAGGACAGAAATCAAGGAAATTTTCTTGGTAAAGCACATGTATTCTAATACCCCATAATTATAATACAGTGTTATCTATCTCAATTTCTATATTATTTTCACATATGAAATACTGACATATGTATTAAATGGAAAGATAATGCAGCATCATGATTACCTTGCATTTTGTATATATTGTCATTTTCAAGAAAAACAGAAATAAAAGTGATCACATGTGTTTGCCATCAGAGACCCCATTTTTTAAGACAGCAATTCAAGTCAAATTTTATATATGTTAGAAAACAATTACCTTTAAAAAAAGAATTAAGTGGCTTCTGAATCCTGGCCAAAGAAACTGGTCTTACATTAGGAACACATGTTCACTATTATTTAACTATATTTACAAAACTATGCTGTGACATACGGTCGTTAATGTCAACTTACAATTCCAAGAATCTTCATCCAAAATTGTTATAAGCAAATGCAGGGAATTTTGCCTGCACTTCTCTGCCCAGAAATTAATCATCAAGTGCTAGACGAATCAATCTACAGTGTATATAGCCCATTGTGAAAGAACAGAGAAAAATTTAAATGTAATAGAATTTCAGAAAGATCTCACTTGAGCAAAATATTTGTAAATCAAATTTCACTATATGTTATATTTCACTTCACAAAATCCTATTATAGATGAATATCCTGATCAGAAGTGTTTTCATCCAATTCTGCTACATCATTACAACACTTATATCTAATTGTCTTTGAAATCCTGTTGATTCAAACATGTGTCTCTTACTAGTGGTACTATGGCTTCGTGTATCACTTTCTTCTGAAAAATACCTTCTTAATAACAGGTAAAGAAAAAGCTAAAACAATTAATGATACTAAACACACTTGCTATTTGCAGAAATAGGCTGAATTGCATAGACTATGAACCGGAGGAAAAAAAAACTTTACCTAAATATCCATGTTATCATTGAGATGCTCTTGTGACTGGATATAAAACCATGATTTCTAATTATTATTACAAGCTCTGGTAACTAAATAATACTATACATCATTTAAGGTGCAATGAGTATGTTTTTAAAGATGATATGTAAGTAATCAAGTAAAAATAACAGCTGTTTACCTATCATTAAGATAGCTTATATTTAAATAAAGATTTCCTAAATACATATACTGTTCTACAGGCATACACATAGCTTAATTTATAAAATAAGAGGTGGTCTTGAAGCAGGACATGATTAAGTAAAAAATGTAATCACCTATCTATTTATCATCCGTCTATCATCTACCTTAATGCTGATCATTGTTTCATCTTACAACTTTTGTATAGTATATTTCTAATCATAACTGCAAAGAGACAACAATTTACTCAGCAAACAAAGACTATCATTCTATGGGACAAAAAAGAACCAGCAGGTTGTCATCTGTGAATTATGCAAATAGAGGAGTAGAAAACAACTTGGTCCTTATAAGCAACTTCTATTCAGATGGAAAAGGGGAGTGGGAGAAAGACTATTCTCAGATAATTATTAAAGTTGGGGGAGCATTTATTCCCAGGGTGAATCTCAGGGAGGACTAGTTTGTTTTGGCTTGCCTTTTCAAGTGGAAATTTAAGTGTGAATTAAAAAATGACATGCTGAGTTTGAAGAATGGATTCTTCTCTCTTTGCCAAAGAGCCGCATTAGATAGAGGGCAACATGTCATTGATTTTGAAGCTTCAATGTGCATTTTATACCCTTATGGTGAATAGTAAGTAGTTTAATGCTGTTTATGATAGAAACTTTGTGAATAATGTTAATAAATAAAGTGTTTACATGGCTGCTCATTTAACTTGACAGAATGTTACCACCAGCTCCTCAGTATTGATTAACACTATGATAAAGTCCATATTAAGGAATAAAAAGAGCAAATTTATTCTCAAAAAAACATTTACACATATGTAAAGCTTATTGTGCATATAACAAATTTTTTCTAAATTAACTAATATATGTAAAGCTCATAGCATTTTAGAGATTTGAAAGGTATTATACTAATAAAATCTTTATGACAAGTGTTATGTTTCACACTAAATTTTGACAATATAGAACACAATAAAGATATTAGGAAATGGGGCAGTTCAAAGTGAATAAGTAGTCTGGATAATAAGGATAAGCAAGCTACACTCTTAGCAACTCATGTCTACACTATATATGCAATAAAGTAAATTTATAGACCAGATGACATTTAAATTTTCCACTGATGACCTATATAATACAATAGGACAATGCTTAGTGAATTTCAGGAATCACTGAATAAAAATCATGACTAAACTTTTAGAATGACGGATTCAAATCTAAATGACATTTGTGAAAGGAAAGAGACAAACGAGATGTTTCTCTGGAAAAATATGTGAGAAAAACCAATCCTTCAACATAAGACAAGAGATGAAGAAGGAGGAGAAGGGGAAATATAACTACAATTTGGAGGATCTAATACGTGCCAAGAGCTAAGGAGTTAATGCATGTCGTTTCCAATTTTCACACCAGCACTACAAGGTAAGCATGATATCCTTCCTTTTTACAGAGTAGTAAATAGTGCCTCAAAAGAAGTTAAATCGCCCAAGATCACACTGCCAGAAACACTAACAGTTAGCTTCTTTTGGGTCCAACCTCAGGTGTATTTGAGTTTAATTGACTATGATCTAATAAAAACTCAGTTCTTCCCCCTCAGCACAATTCAATGAACAAGCAATGAATCATTCAATGACCTGATAGTGAAACTGTGTTTCTAATATCTTTACATCGGTCAGAGTTTTACTTTTGTATAATTCTTGGTTCAAATCTCAACATTTCAGAAAAACACAGGAAAACGTAAAGGGTTAAGAATGTCAAAAGACAATGAGAGAACTAACGAAGGATTTTGGATGATAAACTTAAATCACAAGAAATATGCCACCTCCCCAGGAACTGTGTTCATAATATGCTGTCATAATGGTAGCAAACTTTTGGTTCCAAAATATGTGATATTCCAAATGACTTCTATAGCTTTTAGCCTAAAGGAAGCTATAGAATTTTATGACACCAGTGAAGGAGAAAGCTCTTCAATTCTTGGGATCTAGATGTACCTTAAGGAAGTGATGAGCTGCTCAGTCTGCAGCACTGCAGTCCATATGGATGCCAATGAAGAAATTCTCTGGGCACTGTTGGCAAGTTATCTGCGTCTCTAATGGAAGCAAATTACATAGTACTTTCCAAAGTGACAGTATCACTTTAGCAATGTGCAGATAAAGTGTTTCAGTGAAATCTAATAGCTCAAACTCGCCAGAAACATTATTAAAATAATTGCTTCCTCCTACTTTTTTCTTCTTTTTTGGCAAAGTGCTACTACATGTGGCAGCACGTTTTTAAAAAGAAGGTAACATAAACTACAGTAGGACACAGAAACTACAAAGGCAGTGTTCTTTCTTCCTCTTTAATAATTCTAACGTATGACTGCTGAAATAACACTGCAGCCTGGAAAGCTGACTTTTAATAGAACATTTGTGGATAATTGAACTGCTGCTCATTGTTCAAAAGGTCACAAAGTTTGAGTGGGCTCTTTTTCTTTTGGTAAATTATTCAGCTTGAGTATTTATTGGCCTGTCAAAAGGAAAGTATGGTATGAACTGTCTTTGTTGCTCTTCAGTGTTTCCTAATTTGATTGGGTTCTTTTCTGTGCATAATCTCAGCAGAAAATTTTCATCTCTGTTTCTCAAATTCCAGTTCAGAGATCTCTTATCATTCTTTTGCTGTACAGATCAACCTCATGAATCAAACAGAAATGAAGTAAGTCAATGAGAAAGAATTATAATACTGATTGAATGGAGAGTTTTGATTGGATTTTGTTTCAAGTTTGATCAAATCACTGCTCTTATTAATATTGAGGAACATTCCTTAAAATAAATCTATAATAGTAAGATGGGGGCTAATCTTGGAGAAAGTGTTAGAATTAGAATATCTATAGCCATCTTTATTGCAATAGAATGGCAAAATCTGTACTTCCCAGCCCTGATTCTACACAAGCAGTATCTGCACACTATCTACTTGCTTTACCATAGTTAAAAGATCAATACACCCCAATTTGAGCAAAATTTGGATGCAAACAGTAATCCCATTACTTCTACATTGTCTTACTGTCCAACTTTGCTGGCTTTTCACTACTAATTTTGGTATCTAATGCTGAAGGAGAATTACTTAAGTCAAGAATGAGAGAATCATGAGAAAACAAAGGGATTAATTTGTGAAAATACATTCCACATGCAGCTCTCATTTGCTTCTGACCTCTGCAATCCTTGCACCTACATAAAATGGAAAAATTTTTTTTTTTTAATTGTTGCTTTCTGATAAGGAAGAGTAGTGTCTTCAAAATATTGTTTTTTTCTCAGGGAAGCGCTCTCTCTTCCTATGGACCAGAAATTTTCATTTATTGATCACCTGTACATGGAACTAAACTGGATATTACTTTACTTCTTCATTTAAATTTCACAATAGTCATATGTGTCAACCTTATTACAGGCCAAGCTGAGATACTGAGAATTAAGTCACTTTCTCAAGGTATCATTTCTCATAGATGACGGGACCATAACTTGAACCCAGTTTTAAATGAAACCAAAGTCCAGACTCTAATCTATATCTATATCACATAAACACTGGGTTGCTTTAAGACCAATGATACTGGACAGAAAGCATTAGGATCTAAAGGGTCTGTCAATACATGAGATGTTACTGATTCAATTCATCAATAGGTATTGACTTCTATGATAATACAAAAGTCATCAGTATGTCAACCTACTGCTTCTAGTTCCCTTGTCCTTATTTGTTGCATATTTCCACATCATTCTCCTGTTCTCTGGTTTAATCTTCTGTCTCTCTCTGTCTACACTTACCAGTTTGGCTCAGTTCCTGACTTCATTCTAACTTTGCCTTTCAGGTTCTGCTGAATCCTAAGTTCTTGGCTGCCTGGATTTCTCTTCAGTGTTTGGGTAGACTGGTCAAGAATAGCTTGAACTCCCAAAGACTTGCTCACAAACTGCCTTGGCATTTCCAGTGCTGGCTTTGACTCAACAAGGCCTAATAGTCACCAATCAGCTGAAGGCTTCCATCTGAACTGCCACAGTCAGTGAAATTGCAGATATAATCTGCAGTGTATTTCTTGACCTATGGTTGATAATGTTTTACTATGAAGTCCTGAAAACCTAATGTTTTGAGTACTTTAGTTCATCTGAAAACCAGCCTCAGATGGTGGAAAAATATGTTGACAGTTGTAAATTCCTAGGCTTTCTTATTTTTATTGGAGACTTGTTTCTTCTCCACTTGCAACTTCTAAACTGTGAACCTCTGCACTGATATATCATATGTGTTTTCTGTTTCTGAGTTGGTTTAGGAGGCTTCATCTGTTCTAACATTTCTAGCTTGGAGTAAGCAATGTAATTTTCATTTATGCTGAGTCTAACCTCACTTCCTATTATGGTTATCTATTGCTATATAATGAAGTATCTCAAAAATTAGACTCTTAAAAGCAACCATTTTGTTTTTCTTGTGATTTATCCATTGAGGATCTGGGCAGTTTGGTTGGTGATTTCACTGTTCCTCAAGGCATTGTGGTCATTTGTTGGTTTTCAGGAAAAAAATGGGCTATCTGAAGGGTCCAAGATGACCTTTATTCACATATCTGTTGTCTTTGCAGGTATAGCTGAAAGGCTGAACTCAGCTGGTTGGTGATCAGTCCTTTTCTATATGTTCTCTAGCAGGTGTTCTTGATGTATTTGAACTTCTTAAATGGAGACTCACAACTCCCAGAGATAAGGTTCCAAGAGACACGAAGCAAAACTTGCCTGTCCTTAAGTCTTGAGCCCTGAAACTGCGCCGCATCACTTCTGTTGCTTTCTATTGGTCAGAGCAGACATAGTCCCACCAGATTCAAGGTCAAGGAACATAGATCCCTCTTCTCAATGGGAGGAATATCACAGAATGTGTGGCTATCTTTCATCTGCTTAACTTCTTATACTCTATGTCTGGTTCACTCTCAATTTTAGTATTTGTGTTTCTACTCTAAGCCTGAAAAATCAGAACTCAGTTTATAGTAATTTATAAAATTCCTTGGTTTTAGTTCAATTCCATTCATTCATTTATTAACATATTTTTTTCCACCTACGTCATGGCTGAATATTACAAGAGACAGTGATTAGAAAGTAGTACAAAAAACAATAATTTTCAAAATGTGGACTTTGTTCCCTGGCTTTGAAATCTTGCCTCCACCATTTACAAATTGTGATATCTTAAACTTACTTAATTTGAGCCTCAGTTTCCTCTTCTGTAAGGTGAAGATTAAAATGTCCATATTATATGAATGTTTCGAACATTATATGAAATAATATATGTTAAATACTAAGCATATCTTGTACTCTAAAGCAGTCTAGCAAAAAAGAGCAGTAGCTATGATTAATAGTTATCATTATAGTTCAATGTTCATGCAATGTACGAGCCTGAATTAGCCATTTAACATGACTCCTATATATATATTTGTTCTGTATAATTAAGAAACTTGATTTTTTGTTATGCTTATGGTTATGGTTCATTGCAGTAAAAGATATGGAGCAAAATCAGTAAAGGGAAAAGACACATGGAGAGAAATCCAAAAGAAGCCAGGCATAAGCTTCCAGATGTCTCCCCTCAATGGAGGTACATGGGGATATATTATTAAAATAAACTTATCCGGACGAACTAGTACAGCATGGCATCAGGCATACAGAACATTCTTATCAGATGGAATATTCCAAGGGTTAAATTATCTCCCAGGAGTGTGAAGACAGGCCTATCTTTGGGATGTTCAGGGTTTGAGACACCTAGGCTAGCTGGGATAATCCTTTCCTTCCCATATACTATTCTAAAATGTCAATAATAAAGGAAAATGGGTGCAAGGCATATGGGAATTCTGTTCATTGTTTTCAATTTTTCTGTAAAACTAAAACTGTTCTAAAAATTAAAGTCTATTAAAAATCAAAATCCTATATGACCTATTGGAACGAGAGGTCATATAAGCTGATAAATATTCGGGCTGAAAATATTTTAACATTTTCTTTTAAGTTATGTTATCTAATTGAGATTGTATCATAAGAAATTCTGTTGCATTATCTTGGCCTAATACCTTTAAGTTTTCTTTTATTTTTGTGTTTTAAGGAAATGACTGAAATTTTCCTCATCAAAACTAGCTTTTATTATTCTTAATAGCCAAAACGTGGAAAAAATTTAAATTTCCATCAACCGATAAATGAATAAAATAGAATTTAGAATGTTATTCAGTTATAAGAAGAATATAGTACTGACTTATGCTACAGCAAAACTTGAAAACGTTATAAGTGAAAGAAGACAGATGCAAAAGAGCACACATTATATCTTTTACTTTAAATCTCCAGAATAGGCAAATCTAGAGATGGAAAGTAGATTGATACATTCCAGAGGATTAAGAGATGGAGAAAAGGGATTTGACTGATACAATAGGTTTTGAGTTTTTTCTTTCAGGTGTTGGAAATGTTCGGGAACTAGGTAGTGAAAATGGCTGCACAACTTTGTGAACACTAATATCTACGGAATCGTTTTCTTTAAAAGGATGAATTTTACGGGACATGATCTATATTTTAATTTTTAAAACTAGCCCTTCTTTGCAAATAAATTATCAGGTTACATTTCATTAACATCTGCTCTGATTTTTGTACATGGGATTGGCAGAAGTATCAATTTTTAAAAATAAATATAATTCTAATGTATCTAAGTATTGCTTTTATAAAATGTTCTTAACTTCCTTTCTCATTTTATTACACAGATATGCACACAATCCTTTATCTTTATAAAGTATCACAAAGATTGAGATAATAGATACTATTTCTTCTCTTAGATAGTCTAGCATTTTTGCAACAGTGAAATTCTTATTACGAACATCATGGCTTATTAGGTCTACTAACGTGGATAAAATAGACTGAATAGCATAGACAGAAAATAGAATCTAACTGCTTCATTTCTACACCTCTCTGATCTATAGCTTCATAAATAAATTGCGATTATTAATTTATTGCTTTATCTATTTAAAAAAAATAAGAGTTTTTGTTTTGGCTCTTTCATTTTGTTTTGCAAAAATAAATAATTATGTGCAACCAGTGATATGATTATTATTCCTGAATGTACACACAAAAACCTGGACATAATATAGAAAACATTGAAAACTTTCTACTTTAATGGAATTTTATAATATGTATTGAGACAAAGTACTTTATTTCTCTAATATAGTAAGGTTGGATTTTTTCCTGAAATAGAGTATTTGTGTATCTTGATTTAGTGATGGCTTTATTTCTTATCAATTTACATCTTAAATATCACTGGTATTAAAAGAATTCATAGTATAAACAAACTTTTAATATAATTTCTATATACGGTATACAGAAAACAGCTTTAAGCAGCTTATCTTCTGCTTGGATGTTTATGAAAATATAAGTATGTGAAAACAAAAAGTAGAATGCTTTGTCATTCAAAGGATGTGATTATTTTAACTTTTATTAAATACTTTTTGATTTTAATGAAAGCAATCCAATCAAGTTACCTCTGAACTGAAGCTGCATAATCAAAACATATTAAATAGTAATATGACTGACTTATAAACAAACCAGTGCTTATCTCTGCTTTCTGAATTTGGACTGTTAAAGTTACCTACTTTGTTTTGTGGAAGGTATAGAGAGTAAGCCTGTTTATATGTATACATATATTCATGCACTCACAGGCTTCTAAACTTTTGGTTTTCTGTTAGAGTTCTTAGAAAGTATCTAACTTTTACTGTGGAAGTAAATGCTATATAATAATAAAGATTTTAACTTTTTTCCAACTATATGTAATTGACATATAATGTAATATTAGTTTCAGGTGGATATAATGATTTAATATATGTATATATTACAAAATGATCACTAAAATAAGTCTAGTGAATATCACTATGCACAGTTTTAATTTTTTTTCTAGTGATTAATAACTGATTCTTTTGGTGTTTTCTACAAATGATTGCTTAAATCACAGGTAAATCTTAATTGCTTGTTTTAATGAGTCTATCTCAAAGGAAGGAGATGGGCCCAACCTCACGCTCATTGGATTTTAGATTAGTCAAATATAACCAAGTAAAAATGTTTTTACAAAGTCCTGCCTTGCTAATTGATATGGTATGGGACTGTAGAGAAAAGCAAACCTGTTTGATCCAAGTTAGATATTCCTTTGAAAAAAGTTATCTGTGACCGTTCAATTCTCGCCAGGGCAGATTTTACTTTCACTTATTAATATCACCTCCTCTGCTTAACTTCTTTAATGTTACTATATCTGTTCATTTTTCAGTCTGAAACTTACCAAGACAGTTCTTTCTGCAACATGTAATAGTCCAAATGGATTGTAACATAAGAGTAGCTTTAACCAGAAGGTTAAAGTAAAATGCATTTTCCCTTTATTTTACTTTGTTTATATTTTTCCTTTAAAATATTTTAAAACTATTTCAATAAAGTACAACATGAAAAGCTGTCCTTGTCCTATTTCCCTTCGCCCTGTTATGTTTCATTGGAAAAATGTTAACTGGCTTCAGCATCAATATTGGCTATGTGTTCATGTGTGTGTGCATATGCACGCTATTATAGTAGGCTATGTTACTGGTTAATTCAAGTAAATTATTGTAAATTGCATAGCAGTAAAAGGTCCTGATACCTTGGTGTGGTTTGAAATAATCTCTCTACCTCAAGGTAGTGACTTTACACACAAACTCCTAGCAGGGGGGAGCAGAAATCAACTATTTTTTTTCTTTGAATAAGAGTGTTCACTAAAATAACATAAAGCTAAATCAAATAGATTATAGCAAGTAACTTGGATTGTTAAATAATTCTTCGTTTTTCCTATTTTAGGCTTGTAAAAATTTTAAATAATCTCTAAGATATTCATACTTCAGTTAAACAAGGTGGCTCTCAGACAAAGGTAGCTGTAATGCCTTGGTTGTAAGCAAACCAAAACCTAAGCCAGAGTCAATGTGCTCAACTCTGAGAAAATGAAACTCAAGAACAGCAATCACAAACAGCCAACAAGGCTTTCCCAAATAAGGCAAACTATAGCTAATCAAATCATCTTTGCTATGCTTCTCTGTAAAAAAAAAACCTCTTCCCCAGCTTCTGTTGTAGGATGGCTCCCAACTGCCTTTAGTTTGTCACTGCCTGATTTAATCAATGTATACTCGAATAAGGTTGAACATTTTAATGTGGTTGTTTATCTTTTAATAATACTAAATGATTAGTATATTTTAATGCAACAATATATGACTGAATACAATATCCCTTTAAATTGAGTGTACATCTTTCACTGATCTTTTATTTTAATAGACTCTTAATGGTCCCAATTTCTTTTAATAATAGCTTACAAGACTTTTGTTTTCTAGGTTTTATTTATTCCTCTTCAACAAAATAGGGCACACGTTTTCTTAAAGGTGACCATAAATGTTTCTCTGAGAACTAACGATTAATTTATGTAGAGTCTCCCTTTAACTGATGGACTTAAACTTGATCCACTGATTTGCACCACGAACTTCAAAAGGTGGACTATCGCTGTATATGTGATGACCTATTTCTTCCAAAGATGGTTCAGGATCACTTGTAGCAAACAGGGCTGCATCTTCAATTTCTTTTCTCACTTCAACATCAATTTCCTTCAATTCTTCAATACTGGCAAGCTTGTTGTTTACCATTTTATTTTTCAGAAGCATAATAGGATCACTTTTACTTCTTACATCATGAATTTCTTCTCGCGAACGATAACTGACTCCAGGATCACTCATGCTGTGTCCGTGGTAACGGTAAGTCTGTAACTCCATTAGTATGGGCCCCTTTCCAGATCTGCAATAGTCAGTTGCAAACTTAGTTGCCTCCCGAACACACAGAACATCCATTCCGTCTACCCTTAGTCCAGGGATAACATTGCCTCTCTTGTAGTAATCCGTGCTTGCTGCTGCTCTCTCAACGGCTGTTCCCATTCCATAGCGGTTATTCTCACAGATGAAAACACACGGTAATTTCCACAAAGCTGCCATGTTGAAAGCTTCATGTATCTGACCCTGATTAGCAGCGCCATCTCCGTATAGGGTCAAAGAGACCTCATTGTTTCCCTTGTATTTACAGGCCAGAGCAATGCCTGCTCCCAGGGGACCCTGAGCGCCCACAATGCCATTGCCCCCGTAGAAGTTCTTGGAATACATATGCATCGATCCTCCTTTACCTTTAGCACAACCTCCTCGTCGTCCTGTCAGCTCTGCAAGAATCGATCGGGCAGTCAGTCCGCGAGTATAGCATAAGCCATGAGCCCGATAGGATGTGATGACATGATCGGTGGGATTTATCCCAGCCTCAATGCCCACGCAACAAGCTTCCTGACCATCACACAAGTGACAGAAACCACGAATAAATTTCTGTTTATACAGCTGATCTGCCTTCAATTCCATTCGGCGAACAGTCTGCATCATTTTGTAGTATTTCAGTCCATCCTCCCGGGTAAGCACTGTTGTGACAGGGGGACCTTCTTCCAACCTATAAAGATCACATTTCTTAATTTCAAATGTGGCGTCGTTTGAAAAGTTACAAGAAGCCACCAGCACTCTGCTAGCGGGCTTCTGGGCGACATCCGACAACACGCGGGACACAGCGGCAACGAGCATCTTCCTCATGGAGGATGACCGTGGGTGACGGTGGCAACTCCCAACTGCCGGCGGTCCTTGCTGCGTCTCCTGTCACCTTCTGAGCCTCCTTCCTCGTGCAGAACGCACGTGGCGCAACAATGGCTGTGCTGGTGACAGAGGCCACGTCATGCGTGCTAGGTCACTGGCCGTTAGCCTAGATTGTTAAATTTTTACAGAGACTTTTAGTTGTAAAATTAAGAATAAAAATTGTTTCTTATACTGGAAGGCATGGCTGAACCACACCACAATTCTAATTAATGGCATTTTCGCTGCTAAATTATAATAATCTGAGTCCCTTCTCCTTGCTAAAAACTGTAACAGTGCTTCTTAAACGTGTAACAATGGAAGAGAGGAAGAAATGCAATCCCCAAAGCACTCAGGAGTTCTGATAGGTTAAGCCAAAGATATTCTTACCAGTATTTATTTAGTGTCTTTTTTATTTTTCTTTAACATATATATGAATATTTTATTCTACTCTATAATATGCCATATCTATTTTAATGTAAAAATAAAGATGTAAATTATTTGTAGTTTAAACACAATTCAAAAAACAAACACTTTTTAAAAACAGTTGGTGCTCCAAAAGAATACACCACATTTATCTTTTGGCTTCTAGCATCTGTATCACCTGAGGTGGAGGGAGGTGAGCAGATGATGTTACACAGACCCCAGCCTGAGAAAAACAATCTAAACACAGTAATAAGCTTTGCCTGATGTTGCAAACTTTGAAGCAAGGTTGAGATGCCAATTGCCATAACAATTACCAAGTTTTATATGGTACTTTTCTTATAATCCTGAATCCTATTCAGCCAGTTTTATTCCTATTTTCCGACCAATTTAATTTTTTGTTGTTGTTGTTGTTTTTGTCTTTTCCTATAATGTCTTCAACAGGTTTCCATAGAAAACATTGAGATTTAGGTGGCTTTTTTTTTGCTGTCATATCAATCTAAATAGAACCAGTTTTAGTCCGGGAAATTCAAAAGCATATATAATACCTCTTCATATAGTAAACATTAGAAAGTATAACTTCTTATAACGTGACTCATTCAACAGTTTGGACTGAAAGACAGCAATAGAGTTTGCTTAAGCAACTCATAACAGTTTCATCATAGGACAAAAGAAGTCTTGGGACTACTGTTATAAAGATCAAATATCATTTTCCTCTATTGTGCATTTACTAGGAAGGCGATTTTGTACCACTATAAGCTTACCATAAACAGAGATCTTGTTCTATTTAGATTATAAAATATATATATGTTAAAGATTTTTTTAAAGTTGTTAAATAAATATTAAGCAATTTACCTTAATGCATGCTCCGTTTTACGTCCACTGCCTATTGGTAAGTAAACATACAAATAAAAACAAAATCCCTGTTTGCAAATAAGTTCTTAACCAAATTTTCCTAGGACATGTTCAATGCAGCTTCATTCTCTATATCTAGTTGCAAGTGTTATTTTGGACGCTCCTTTTGATTTTCAGGCAGCAAGGAGAAAACAGTTTGTTAAAAAATTATGATATCTCTTAAAACTTGATCCTCCCCCCACCTTCCCAGCCCGGTCATCATAACAAGCCTCATTTTTTTACTCAATTTAAAATTCTGCTGTTAGAATTCGTGGTCTTGCTGTGTCGTTTGCTCCCTCTTTGATAGTTAGCCTGTCTTGGCCGTTCTCTTTCATTCCTGCAGGTATTAGAGATCTCCAGGGAGCCTTATCTCCATGAGAATGAGAAAAATGACACTGCAGGATGGAACAGTAGTGTTAATGGGTCACTGAGTGACAGCTGAGCCTTCTCTCAGAGGTATCAGCCAAGCTAGAACTGCCAGGAAGACAAGAGCTATACAGTAAAGCGTGCCAATTTAATCTTGTCACATGTAGCTGGGCTGCAAAGATAGAGTTCCTTTTAAAAGCCCAGCGTGACAAAGCTAAATCCAACTCATGCCAGAGGAGAACATGCAAAGATGCTAATTGGGAAATACCTGTGCTACAGGTTGCTACAAAGATGGCCCCCTTTTATTTCAACAGCCTCTGGTTAAGATAGACAATAAAATGTGAAACTTCTAGGGACCTCTTGGACATCTATCTGTTACCCTATATCTCCTAAATTTAACTTAAAGATAGATGAAATCATATTTGCAGAATATGATGTCAAAGTATTCTCATTAAACTGATTAGTCCTGATGATAACTTTTTGAACTTTTATTATGTTCCTAAACTCATTCACACCTTCATTTACAGACATTTAGTGTAAAAGTTTAAAACTCCTAAGGAGAATCTGAGCTGTTTAACTACTTCTTTTATCTGCCTTCGGCTTAACAGGATTCAAGCTACACATGGACAATATAGTCAATGGTGGTGTACTTTTCTTCAAAAGATTTATTTTTTGTATTGTCATCATTCGATAACAGGTTTATTACCAAACAGGACTAAGAATTACCTACATGTGCACCACATGAATGTTGTTTGCAATTAAAATTCCCATAAATTCTAAATTTTTAATTAACACCAAATCTCACTTTTAATCTATTTGAAATTAAAGGAAAACAGAAGAGCATTTTTATAAGGCCAATGGTAGACCTTACATTTAATTAATAAAAAACCTAATAAAAGAGCCAGTGATGATAGTAGCAGTCATTTATGTTGGTGTGACAGAATTTCACATTTCATGTCTAACAGTTGATCCTACAAGAGCTTTTCTTAATTTATCTTGAAAGAGTCACCCCCATGCTATTGCAGCAATAGCATTTTTAAATAAGTGACAAGGAAATGTTAAAGAAAAAAAAGAACAGTGTGTTTGAAGGGTATTTAAATTCCTCCAGTAATAATTGCACTTTTTACCAAATGTTAAGTGAAAAAAGCTGTTAAAAACTGAATATGTTCTAGATAAATAATATTAGATCTCATATGATTAGCAGCAATGTATTTTTTCACAGCTCTAAGATTTGGCAATTAAGAGTGATGAGTAAGAACTTAGTGAAAAAAAATTGAGTTATATGTAACTCAGAGAAGAATTTTCCCCATTTGGTCTATTACTTATCTCCCTTGGAGAAAGAGAAAATGTCAGGACCATATATTCTGCAAAATAATGACAAGCAAAGTTCCTCTTCAATGTTATAATAAGTAAGGTTATTAGAGAACAGTTCAGAGCCCTGGGCAAACAATATTTTGTTTTTTTTCTCCTCACCCCCATCATAATTCTGAAGTATAATTAAATAAAAATTTAGGACAAACTATAATGATGAGACAATTTGATTGAAAACAAGAAATGAAGTGAGATTGTTCCTCATTTCATCCATATAATCATGGTGTAAGGAAAGAAAAGACATTACGGGTTAATTTTTAGTAACAACCGATGAAGCCACCATCTTTCTTCTGCTGGTTGGTCTTGGTCATCTAAGTCATCAAGTTCATGGTACCCAACCCCCTATAACTGAGTCTGGGACAAGATCTGGCACATAATATTAAAAGGAATCATAA
>NW_006434897.1:6466279-6513328 GCF_000325575.1 Pteropus alecto | reverse complement strand
AAGCTTTCCAAACATCTTAATAAGCTCCCTATAATTAGAGCTATAATTGAATGTGGTCAGATGAAATAAGAAATAAAAATGCATGTGTAATGTGGTGTCAAGATTTACCAATACCTACTGTGTCAACCAATAAAGGGCTTGTATGAGAGTCAGGAGTTGTGCACTGATTTCTGCTCAGTACTTTGAGCCATTTTGTAAAAGCATAAACTCGTTGAAAATAAATATCATCAATATATGTTTCTAACAAATCAAAGCAAAGTCAAGAAATCTCAAGTCAGAGTTAGGCCTATTTGCATTTCCCCCCAAAATGATCATTTATACTTCTTAGGAAAATGTTTTGTTCAGCAGATTTTATTTCTCACATACTTAAAAACCCATATCTCATATTTTATTCTATAAATAAACATACCTTTATCTTGAGTAACCTTAATTTTAATAATAATAAAATATATATGAAGTGTGATGGTAAAAATAAACTCTACATATTCAGTAATGAAATGAGGGTTTCTTGCCTCTGTAGTCTTTTATAATATATTAGTTTCTCTCAACTGTACCATTTTATGATATTATCTTTATAAATGGCCTCCAACAACTCTTCCTTCTAACTATTTTGGGTAGACTGTTACCTTTTTCTAATATTAGTGTGCAATGACATAATTAGTACTTTTATTTCCTTTGATTTGCTTCTTTAAAGAAGACCTGAGTCACTGAGCTAGTTTTGAAGAGACAGAGGAATGTTGGCAAAATTCCAAGGCACTGCTGCCCCCTGGAAGGAAGTTTGAGCAGTACATTTGACCATTAAAAAATCTTGGGAAAAAGAGACTGAGGAAGAAGGCAACCCTGTGCCCCATTCTAAAAACATGCTGTTGACCACATCATCCGTTCTCTTTGCTCTATTTTGTACCTAAGCTTGGGCACAGTCTTGGCTATTACATCCTAAACTGAGATTCGAATAGCTCATATGACTCTCTCAGGAAATCCCTGCACATATATGCAGATGAACAAACAAAATTTTCTTGGCAAAATAATATTTTTTAAATAATGAGGATGAAATTTCAAGCTATTGTATGCATTAATTGGAGATTTAAGGCATCGTTGTAAACATTGCCGAGGTATGTGATAGCCTTGTGTCTCTTCGCCAGAGATACAAAGTTATCAAAGTTGCTCATTTGATCCTCACGGAGGCATTTAAGACATTTTCTATCATTCTCAATTTCTACATGAGGAAACTGAGGCCTAGTGTTTAGGTAAAAGGCAAAACTTAAAAAGCTACTAAATTTTTTTAAAAAGCATAATAGATATTCTTCATTTATTCTGCACATATAATGAAGTGCCTTCTTTCTATATGTCCTTGTTTGAACTAAGTAGTGAAAACACAATGATGAAATACAATTAAACTTTCCTCCATTTAATCCAGTTCATATGGAGGGTGTGAGCACTCCCAGATTTTCTGGCACTGCATGTGGAAAAGGACACATCATTATTGAATGACAGAGGAAGCAACACATGAGCAGCTGTTACAGAGGCAATAAAACTAATATATTGCATTCCAGGCAATGGTTACAATGACAGTTTGTCTTTATTAGGATCAATGATGAACAAATTAAAAATAGAGTACTGCCAAACTGCAACATGCAAAACTGAACATTCTAATTTTGTAAAGTTGTGTTGTCTCCTTTCATTTGGTAATACAACAGAGCTGAAAAGGCACAATGGGAAATATGAAAATCAGGATCTCATAATTATGCAGTACATTATGAACGTGAATGCATTTTCTCTGAGCACCCTAAGACAATGCTATAGATGTTTTATGGAGCTTTTTGTGCATGAGAATCTTTCTGTTCCCACGGACCCACTGTGCATCTAGATTCTGATATTTCCATAGTACCCAACATTGTAATCTATAAGTCCACCATGGGAGAAGCCTCAGAGAGGTTTTTGAGATAAGAAGACCAATAAATACCAACCACATTGGTAAATGAAGATAGTGTACAAGAAAAGTTTTAAGCTCATACATGTTAGGCACTCATAAATAGCATCATATTCAGAAAGCAAGATTGTTAGGTGATTGTCAGAGGAATTTAACAAGCTCCTGCCAGGGCCACCAGCTGACTAAGTTGCTTCTATTCTCTTAAGCCATGAGCATTACACTGAATTTATGATGAATTTCTCTGACAACTCTTTATTTTTATTTGCCCTCATCTAGTTCTCTTCCCATGATAAAAAAAAATTACCATATATTTATAAGAATGCATTGTGACTTTTAAAGAGATTTTCCAAACTTAGTGAATTTTTACATATCATTTGGAATGTATTGTATCTTCACTGATTTAAAGAGAAATAGATCTGGTGTGGTTAATAAGCCCAGTAAACATTGGGCATGTCCTCAGGTCATACATCTAATTCTTGAGAGCCAGTCTCATCTTCTGATCCAGTGCTCCTTGTCTGCATATACTGCATTGCTCCTCCATCCCAGCTGCCTGTCTCCTGATGAATTTTTATGTCTACCAGAACTTCCTTCTCCCTAATCTCAGTGGAAGAGGAATTCTCTTCTTATCTGAAATCTAAACCCTCGGCCTTGCTACAGAACCTGCTATTCACTCACAATGAGACACTGGCTTCACTTATATACTCCCCACCCTCAACCCCCACCAAAGAATCATCAATTTTGTCTTCTCCTTTGAGTCTTTCCTGCTCATATTTCCTCAACTCTGAAAGAAGACACCAGAGTCCTCACTGCCTCTTTAAGATCTCATCCTATATTATTCCTTTTATCTAGTCAAGCTCCACAAACATGCAGTCTGTACCCTCTGTCTCCATTTACTTTCCTTTAATTGCTTCCATATGTTTCTGCAATCTGTGTCATCAACAATAAACTGAAATTTCTCACATCAAGGACTTGGCTAAATTTAATGACAACTACAGTATTATCACTCTCTGGAACAGTCCACCACATGACGTGTTTCTCCACGGATGTTCCTTTACCTTAACTTCAGAAAAAAAAAAAAAATCATATTCTTATGCTGCATATACTCCAAATTTTATTTCCTTGATATGTCAACCTTGACCCAAAAAGTAAATGTGGATCTAAAGTTTAATACTATGTGCTCTGTTCTTGCCAGGTTCAGTGATTACCCACAGAGTCTCATGTGATTTATTGGTTTAATTCTCACCAGTAGGGAGCTGCCAACTATATTTTCAACATTAACTTCCCTTCACTCTCTCTAATCTGTCAAGAAAAAAAAAGTATTTCAAAGTCCAAAGTTAATTAAACCCTTTGAAATTCTCTAAAAAGAAAGATTTCCTATCATCTACCCATTTAAATAAAATTATCTTCTCTTTCCAATTTTCTTGTCATCATTAGAGACCTATACTGCTGATTTATAAACTTAACATATACCTTGACTATAACGTCTCTTTAAAAATTTTATACTGTAAATGCAGAAAAGCACAAAAACAAAATATTTAAATCACCCAATAACTACTGCTAAATTTTTATTTATTTCCTTTATTTTTATAATTTCTGATGTAATTAGGATCATATTATGCAAGTTTAATCTCTTGAGTCCTTGTATTATATTATAATTATTGTCAAAATAATCAAAAGCCATTTAAAAGATCGTTTCAATGGTTGCAAAAAAATCTTCATTATATCACGGTTTTAACACAAAAATTTAATGTATTCAATGTATTAGTCTCTTCTGTTATACGTCCACTCCTCTTTTGCACACAATTGTGTGTTAATATATTCTAAATAATTACTTGTTATCTTTAATGGTTTTATTCTTTTATATTTAGTCTTTGAGAGATCTGGAAGTTACTGGATAACACAGAGAAATGATATTACAACTTAATTTTGTACATTCAATTATTATACTTTTATGCATCGAATAATTTATATCTCTTATTTTGGGATGTTAACTTCACATCTATATCTATACATCTATATGTATATCAACATCTCCATAAGCTAAAAATTTTGTTTCTTGGCTCTTTAGTTTTAGTATCTGTCAGTTGATTCTTATGCAAACACTTCTCAATTTTAATTATTAGAGCATTATATAATTATATATTCGATAAACCAAGTCTTTTATCATTACATTTCTTTTTCAAAATTTTAAAGACTTTATAACCTATATACTATTTTATAAGATAAGAATAATTGTATTAAATTAAAATATATTCTGAAATTTGGACTAGAATTCCATTAAACATATGAAATAAATTAGAGAGAACTCTGTCTTTACAATATTTATTTAGTTTTGTCATCCAAGAATATGCATCTCTCAACTTATTTACAGCTTTAAACACTGATGTCATGTGGTTCTTCGTATGAATATTCTATCAATTGTTTCTAAAGTTGTTTCTCAACTTGGGTCATGGTGGTTTTAATAGACAATTGTTTATCAACTTCTACTATGTTTCAGGCATGTTTCCAAGTGTATTGCAAACAATATTTTACTTAACTGTCACAACAGTCCTGACACAGATAAAATTACCTTGTTTATGTTTACTGATAAAACTAAGACTTTAATAGTAAATGTTTCCAGGAACCAAAAGCCTGTAAGTGATAGAAACTGGACTCAAATCCAGATTTGTCTAATTCCAAAACTTCTAATGTTTTATCAATAATTATGAAGTTAACTATGAGACTGAAACACTTTGTTAAGAAAATATTCTCACAAATTGTTAGTTACAAAATAGTCATGGGGATAGAGTATAACATGGGGAATAGAGTCTGTAGTATTGTAATAAGTACATATGGCGTCAGATGGGTACTGGATTTATCAGTATCATCACCTCTTAAGGGTATTGTATTTATCAGTATGATCACCTCATTATATAAATGTCTAATCACTGTGTTGTACACCTGAAATTAATATAATATTATATGCCAACTATAATTGAAAAAATAAAAATATAAAAATTAAAAAAGAAAATATGCTCAATTTAATTTTTATTATATTTTTAACAAATAAGTTAAAATTTTTCAAATATCTTTTTCCTATTTATTGAGATAGTCATATCACATCTCTTCAGTTGACTTATTAATACAGTGGCATTGAAGGCATCCCTTATAGTATGTGGGTCCCCAGGCAAATACATCTTTGCTGAGTTCCAGAATGCATTACAAAATTCATGGGTCCATGCAGGGTATAGTCATTTATTGATGATGATTTAGAATAATGGGTAGAAAAGAGGTGATTATATATTTAATATCCAATCAGTTGTGAAGTTTTTTGATAGAGTTCAAAATGAATAGTCTATTCTTATTTGTGTCTGAGAACCATCTCTTCCTGTTCTTTACTACCAATGAACTATTTCTACCTAATTTCATATCTGCTTCCTCAAGAAAAAGGAAGTTATTAATCACAAAGCAGTGGTCCTCCAGAATCTGTTTGTTTTGAAACAACATAGATCTTCTTGACTCTGTAATTCCCTAAAATGATTTATTTAATTCTGATTACATCATTACTCATGATGCTGCAACATATATTCTGCCACCCACGAAGGCCACCTTCTCAAAGGTTGTTACTGTGCTTTATTGATGATGACCATAAATATAAGTCTTACCCAGAGTTTGCAGATAAAAGTAAATGATCATTTTATTTCTGGTCACAATCAACTTACCTTTAGTATATTTATGGCATAAATGTAGAACAACACATCTTCCAACCATGTGCTCTCTTGAGCAGTTTAGGCTGTAATCACTGCATTTCTAGAATGTGATTTCTTTCCACGTGGATATAATTCTTGTCTTCCTTACAACACCACTAGCAAGAAGGGCCATGATAAGACTGAGATGTGCAGTCCTATTATGCAATTAATGGCTCTTCTAACTGTGACACAGCTTAGGACCAACCAAGGAAAGCATGATGTCATAACATCAATTAGAAGCAAAATAGGAAATCTATAAGAAGGCCCTTTGGCACGGTGGAGTAACTGTTTAAAAGTCTTGAGAAAAGATAGGTGTAGAGTGCCTATTATAGGTTAGACTTGGTAACCACTTTTCTGTCTTCTTACCCCACTCCCTGAAACTTTAGTTTACTTATTTTTCTCTTATTCGTCACATAGTTTTATTGTTGTTGTTGTTGTTGTTCGTTTGTTTGTTTAAAAAAAAAATCTTAGGATGTGATGCCACCACAGGGAAGGGAGAAAGGGATGTGGCTCCTCCCTACTACATTCAGTAGGGTGGATTGACCAATTAGTAGAAGAGCAAGTAGGTGTCTGGTATAAATTTAGCTGGAAGACATGAGTATGACACTGGAGTCTTGAAAGTGTGCCATTTGACTGTCACTGGACTCTGGCAGTAGTGGTCCTGAAGTCTCTTGTGTCCACCACAGGTTGTAAAAAGCATGTTTGGTATTTTCTAAAGCAAATTCTCTCAAGTCTGGGGTCTCTTCATGGGAAATTCACAAATGTTGTGAGCTTGTTGGCTTGTATTCCATACCCTGAGAACCACTTCAGATGGAACACCAAAATCTTTGAGAACCTCTGGATGGAGTACTTCTTTATACACCGTTTTCTGGCTCTGCAGTAATAGTATGTTGGCTTTCCATGACCATCAAGCACATCTTGTTTGGTGAAGAGCCTCATGCAGCCCATTAAAAGTCATATCAGAAGGGCTACATAACAGATGAAGTGGAGTTTGCAGAGTGGAAGACTGATCACTGTACGAACAAGTGATGGTTAGAACACAGGACAAAGGATGACTACCACCATCCCTAACACCCTTGGGTGCTGTAAACTGGAGGCAGCATCATGGTTATAACACAGATGTGCAGGAGCCAATGTGCAGGGGCATCACTTCCACGTGAGTGGCCTGGCATGGGCGTTTAGGATGACTTCATAAGCAGATGCCCTAGAGCTCCTCTGAGAATCTGGTCAACCTCATAGATAGGACAGAGAATCAGAGAGAACCCCATGAGAAGATCTATATCTATATCTATAACTATATCTATATCTATCTATCTATATCTAATCTATCTGTATATAGAGAGATACATATATAAAATATCCTGTATAACTTATATAACCTAGATAAAACATATTTTTAAGTAAGTATATTATATTTACAAAATTCTTAATGAATTACCTAATTCATTAAGGAATTGTGTGGACTGATTTTCACAAAAATCTTCCCTTTTCTGGCTGTTATAGAAATTTATCATTTGGAAGACTGTGTTTGTACTTGCACAAATCTGGATTCCAGAGTTGAAATTTCCTAACAATTAGGTCACTCTTGTTTTCAATAGACTATGTTTCAATAGATTACGCCTCCCAGGTGTCATAAGAATAATCACCAGCTTTTATTGAGTGCTTAGCATGTAATATTCACTTTATCATAGGTTATCTGGTTTATCTCTCACAGGCACACTTTTATGTGGGTACTACTATTATGTATACTTTCTCACAGTTAAAATTAGGTTTACTGAAGATGCTTATCTTATCTCACATGATAGAGCTTGTAAATAGTGTAGCCAGGTTGTGAAACCAAATTTAATCTGAATCCAGAGTTCTCACTTTCAACTACTGTATATTGGAGAGAGAGCACTAAAAAAGAGAAAAGCTCTGTTCTCAGGGACCTTAAGTTTCTGTGCAGGTTTTGAGAGGTCCAATCAAATTTCACTTCTTTCTTGTGTGGGTTCTAAATAAATTTGTATATAAGAGAAAAGATTCACAAATGGAGACCAATATGTTGTTATTATTTTGGTAAAGTTTTCATTGGAGGATAGCTTAGTGTCAGAGCAAATTTAATCTCCTAACCCAGGATTAGGCAGACTAACCTTGGTCACAAACAATGCTGCACTGTAAGTTAGGGTTGTTGAATGAGTAGAGCAGAGAGGAAGTTCAGTCATCTGTGGGACTCTCAGTCTCAAGAGAAAAAGGAGTTGAATCTAGCATGTTGAATCTATATTTCCCAGGTTTATCATCTAGATAAGTAACTCCATCTCTTCCAGTATGAGTGGCTGAAAGGATGAAGAAAACCTGTACATGCTCCATCCAAACCCCAAAACTGGGAGTGTCCTCTCCTGTCTCTCATCCTCACATCCAATCACTTCTATTCCCTTACCAGTGCTCCTCCCTGGCTAGCCTACTGTTGATTTATTTTCTGCATCCTGGAAACTTTACTCTTGCTCTTCTATTTTATTGTTTCTAGTCTTTGGTTTTTTTTTTTTTTTTCCATTACTGGATGACTCAGTTCTCTCAGTGTGGACTGGTAGTGCTAGTGATGAATTCGGTGAGTTTGAGAGTAGAAAAAGTACATTTATACTTGGAAATATTATTCTTACAAAATTTTATATCCAGAAAACACAAGAGAATCAATTTTTGAAAATATAATAAAATAAATCAAATGTTAGTCATGAAATGAACATAAAGAAGATAATAGCTTTTATATTATTTTCTTTATTAAAAAAGTAATCAGTCAAAAATATAAAGGAAGAAAGGATACATTTTATAATATTAACAAAATAAATAAAGCAGCTTGAAAAATTTTTAGTGAGAAACATTCCAATATAAAGAAAAGTAAAACTCCAACAAAAGAACATAAAAAATATGAAAAATAGAAATACACATCTGATATGCAAAGAAACATTATTTTACTTATGTTGATTCTTCTAAAATTAATCAATGCTATCTAAAACAACATAATATGATTTTCTTGAAGATGGAGAAGGGAGATAAGAAAATAAGAATAAGTCTATCTGAAAATAACCAAAAGGGAATTTCCAGAGGTGTCCCAAAAAATTGCTAGTGAGGAATTGTCCCTATCTGTATTTAAAATACTTTAAAAATGACAATTAATGAAAGAATTCAGTGTTTTACTCAGTGACAGACCAATAACTCAAAATAGAGTAAAAAAATATAGATGTTCACATATATGGGGATCTTAGTCCATGAAAGACATATAATACCAAGTCAATAAAGAAATATGGTTGCTGGAACATGGTGTTTGGCAAATGACTAGACACTTAGGCAAATTTTTTAAAAATTAAAAAATGAAGTTGGCAATTTAACTATTATATAAAGAACTATTATAGCAACTTCAGAATGATCCAAATATTAATTAAAAAGAAATATAATATAAAATTCTAGAGAAAATTATGAAAATTTTGATATAAAATTTGGTATAAAACCTAGAAACAACTAAGAAGAAAAATAACTGACAAATTTAACCAAATATTTTTTTAATTGCAGGAAATATATGGTAAAATTAAAAATTACAAGGTAAGAAAATATTCACAATACATGAAATTTAGACCTAATTATCTTATACAAAGTACAAATATAGAAAAAGAAATATAAAGTGGATGTAGCAAAGGATTTACATATAAGCAGTTCAAAGTTTAAAAAGTGCCAATGAACATTAAAAAATGGTATAATCTCTTTCATTATTAAAGACATGACAAAGATAACCATATGACAATTTAACTTTCAGGTTTTCCAAAAATCAAATTAAATACTGAAAAATAATTCAAAGTGTGTGAAGCAAGCCTCTCATAACTGTTGATGAGGGAATAAACTGCTTAACGATTTTGGCTTTTATTACCTGATCTATTATATATGTTTTTCTTGTCTTATTTATAATCTTTCTCTCCCATCAGAATAGAAAATCTAGTCCACAAACATAGGACTCATTCTGTTCTGTTCACTGCTATAGTTTGTGAGCCTAAAATAGTGCATAATCAACAGTAGACACTACAAACATTTATCAAAAAAAATAATTACATACTTTTGTCTGAGAATTACTAATTGATAAAGAAAAAATCTGTCAAGGTTTTGACAAAAAGTTTTCAAGGAAGCACTAAAATATCATATGATATGTTGAAAACAAATGATCTGTTATAAAAATAAAAATTTATTTGCTAAAAATAGTCTCAATTGAGTCAAAATAATTAAACCAAGATATTTAACAGCTAAAGAAAGAAATGTGTTGAGAAGACTCTTGTCTTATTTACCCCATAAAATCATACTTTCTAATAAATAATAAAAACAAAACTGAGATAATATTGGGAAGAAGCATATGTGAAATAATAATCATTTACTATTTAAAAATAATGAACTCACAAATAGGTAGTACTTTGATTTAAATTCAATGCCCTATAAGCTCCATTCTTACCTGATCCTGGAAGTTTACTACATATATTTGCTTTTGTTAAAAGTTATTAAAAGAGCACAAGTTAGCATGTAGTCTGTTATGAATGAAAAAGAAACACACATGACAAATTTTAAGGGGAATTATGTCTGTATTTGCTTTAGCAATTCAATATTATTAATTTGTGGTTGAACCACAACACATACACATCTTAAATCCTAAATAATGGAAGATCTGAGGCCCAAAATATGCAAATGTCTATGACTTTCTACCATTAACAATAAAGTAAAACAACAACTGGCAATAAGTGAAAATAAAGATGATACTAAACCAAGATTAATTTGTAAATAAAAGCAAAGACTATCAACTATTGTACATCATGTTCACTTCAGACAACAGCAATATGCCAAATCAATAAGCTATATGTTAATTTGAGATTATGAATATGAAAATTTAGTAAACACAAATATCTTAATTAGGAAGTTAGTCGTAAATATCTTTTAGTTACATGTAAAAATGGGTCTTAAATTTTATTCATTCTCTTGTAGAATAAAATAAAAGATTTGCATCAATTCCCAGTTCATAGAGAGGAACCTGTGGCTTATCAGTGGGAGATTAGATCATAATTTAAACATTCTGGCTAAGGGACAGGGGCTTCACAAAAGAAAAAGAAACACTGCATTTGGGGGCTGTTCTCCCATATGATCTATCTGGCTAGTGGGGCTGGAATATCAAATTATTCATTAAGAAGTTCATTTCTTTTTCTCTCAAACTAGTTTGGGAAACAATTCATCAGGGGATAAAAATGAAAGAAAGAAAAGAAGTCATAGATATGGAAAACATTTTGATGGTTGCCAGATGGAAAGGGAGTTTGGGTGATAGGTAAAAAAGGGAAGGGATTAAGATGTAAAAATTGCCAGTTATAAAAACAGCCTCGGGGATGTCAAGTATAGCATAGGGAACATAGTCGATAACATTTAAGAACTATGTATGGCGTTAGATGGATGCTAATCAGGGTTATCACTTTGTAAGGTATATAAATGTCTAACCACTATGTTGTACATCTGACACTAATATAATATTGTATGTCAACTGTAGTTGAAACATCAAAAAATTTTAAAAAGAAAGAAAAGGTAAAGGAAAACAAAAGGAAAGGAAAGGGAGGTGGTACTATGCCAGTTCTGGGCCTAGGTTTTATGCGAACTGGCAGCTTCCATCTTGGTCTCTCAGAGGATTCTCTCTTGTAGTTGTGAGTTATATAAGGGTGTTTTGAGTACCTTGAAACTACCATGCTATCAGGAAGTCCAAGCTAGCAACATGGAGAAACTCTGTGAGAAAGGAGGAAGGGGAGAGAGTGGAGGGGAAGGGAGAGGAGAGGAGAGGAGAGGAGAGGAGAGGAGAGATCTATATTAGAAGAAACTACAGAAGTTACCAAACCTTTATGCTGAGCAGAACTCTCTATCATTTACCTCCCAGTTCCCACTGATTGCTGAAAGAATGAATGTTGAACAAAATGAAGCATCAATATAAGCAGTTATCTGTGTTATTTAGTGTGAGGGAAAGGATATGACTAGTGAAAACTAAAAAAGCGATGTATAAAATTTCCATTGCACTTCACTTCTATTTATGAACATAGTTCACTGGTTCCCAACCACGGGTAATTTTGCTTCCGGGGACATTTAACAATGTCCAGAGACATTTTTTGTTGTTACAACATAGGAATGCTAATAGAATCTAGTGCATCTGGCACAAAATATCACTATTGCTGAAGTCGAGAAATCCTGGCATAGACTTTTGCACCTATTGCATTGAATGAAGTCAACTCAGTAACATGCAGATGTGTATAACAACTTTATTTGCTTTTTTCCCAATGAACATAATCTTCGGACTAGTTTTTCCCTGCTCATGGATAACTTGTCAGACTAGATTATCATTGTTTAGTAATTTTTATTTAAAAGACAGCCTCATTTCAAAAATTAAAATGTCCAATTCATTATAATATCAAAACTCTTATCCAATTTAAGACTTCTCTCCATTGGGAAATCTGTGCAGATAACTTCTCTCTTTGTCCTTCCAGTCCCCACCACTTTTTTCTCTACTGTGCTCTGTTTACCCATCTGATGACATGCATGGTTTACATCGATGGATTCCTGTGCCTTCTGACCTCTGTTTAGGTTTGGCTAATAAAGAGCATGGACAGGAGAATGCAGAGAAGGAGAAGAGTGATATGGAGGTATTTACCTCCCAGCTCCATCCTGCAGGGTGGCCATAGGCTGGCAGCTTCTCTTGCCCAAAGATCATGGTTCCTATCTTGCAGTTCTCTCCACAAGACTCTGTCATTGGCAGGTTCAAGTAACCAGACCTTCCCTTATCCCTTCAGGTTAGAGGTGGCAACTCTGCCCTTCGGTCACGGACCTGAAGGTACTATGCCCAGCCTAGAGTTTTCATTAATCTCTCCTCCTTCTACCCAGTTTAGTGTATTCTAAGATCTCCAGTACACCCAACTTAGAACTGTTTGGAGCCCAAGCACGTACAGAGAGCAGAGGAGCACAGTTAGGTTCTTTTCTGTTTATTCTGCCAGCTTTCTAAAATTTGACTCCTTGTCTCAATTCTCAAAACCCTTGAGTCTAAATCAAATATTTGCTTCTGGAGAGGCCCCCCAAATAATAGTCTTCTAACCCTAAGTTCCAAACTAATTGAGAAAAAGAAGAAAAGAAGTGGCAAATGAAGACAAAACAAATATCACCTTTATTACTGAGAAAGTCTAATTTGGAGGATGGAAAAGTCAAATGGGTCAGCGAATTGAACCCCAAATTAGGGAAATGTTCAGTCAGTCCAGTCATAGAAGGAGCTACCCAGGGAAACTTTCTTCTTGGAAGAGCAGAAGAGAGCTCCAACTTCCCACAGGCAGCATACTCCCAAGGGAAAGGAGAGGAAAAAAGAGCTCAGCTAAGCAAGCTCAATTTACACTTCACTTTGGTGTCCATATGGAGTGAGAAGGGCAGAGGGTGGCTAGAAACACTGGGCTAATTGATCACCAAATGGAAGGAAGTAGTAACAGGGGGAATAAGCATTCTCTACTAAGGTTTTTTTTGTTTTTTGTTGTTTTGTTTTGCTTTTTTATTTTTCTTTTTAGTGCTTAAGTCATTGGGCTTTACCATTAAATCAATCATTGACAAATCAGCAGTGACTTTTTCTTTTTATGAAAAGTCTATTAGAACAGTCTTTATCTGACCTTTGCTAGAACATTCCCCATATAAGTGAAACAAAATAAATGAACAAATAAAACAGAAACAGACTCATACATACAGAGAACAAACTGATGATTGTTAGATGGGAGTGGGCTTGGGGGCTGGGTGACAAAAGGGAAGGGATTAAGATGTACAAATTGCCCGTTATAAAAAAAGCCACAGGGATGTCAAATACAGCATAGGGAACATAGTCAATAATATTGTAATAACTACGTGTGGTGCCAGTTGAGGACTAGACTCTTCGGGAGGAACGCTTCGTAAATTATATAAATGTCTAACCACTATGCTGTATACCTGAAACTGATATAAAATAATATTGAATGCCAAATGTAATTAACAAAACAAAAAATGAACAAACAAAATTCCCTAGGCACTCTTCCTTTTTAGAATCTTTTTTAGATTTTTCCTCAGGAGGCTCTGAAATGACTTAGAAATGTATGAGTTAGGGTTAAGTTTGCTACAAATTTTAGAAAATCCACATTGATGGTTGTTGTGATGGCTAATTTTACATGTCAGTCTGACTGGGTTAAGCAATGCCCACATAGCTGGTAAAATGTTATTTCTGGGTGTGTCTGTAAAGGTGTGTCTGGAAGAGATTAGTATTTTAATCAGTAGACTAAAAAGACTGCTCTCACCAATGTGGGTGGGCATCATTCAGTCTATTGAGAACAAGAACAGAACACACACACACACACACACACACACACACACACACACTGGAAAAAGGGCAAATTTTATTTCTTTGCTTGAGCTAAAACACTCATATTCTTCTACCTTCCTATGTCAGTGTTCCTTGTTCCCGGGCTCAGGTCAGAGCTTATTCGAATGGCACTGTGATTTCCAGGACTCTGAACTCAGACTGGATTATACCATCAGTTTTCCTGGTTCTCCAGCTTGCAAACAGCAGACTGTGGAAATTCTCAGCCTCCATAAATGCATGAGCTTATTCCTATAATAAATCTCTTCATATCTATGTCTATGTGTATGTGTTTGTCTGCATCTATGTGTATGCCTATGCCCATGTTTCCTTCTACATCTACATGTATATCTATAGCAATATCATTTATCTTATTGGTTCTGTTTCTCTGGAGGTTCTGTTTCCCTGGCTAATACCCTTGTAAATAAAAAATTTCCTTCTCTCAAATAGAAGAAGTCACCAGGAACCCAGCCTTCTTCCAGGTCTCTGCTTTTATCCCTCACATGTAACCCTTGTTTTCATATTTCAGTGTGGCTTCTTGATCTCCAACTATCGCATCTGCTTTTCAGGAAGCAACATGGAAAGAGAACAAGAAGGGTAAAAATAGGTGAAGGGTGCCATCAAACATCTTCTAAGAAATTTCTCTTGAAATTACATATTTTGTATTTACATTTCATTGGCCATTAGTTAGTGATAAGCCCACACTTAATTAATGATAGAGAAGCTAGAAATTATTATCTTTCCATTAGGCAAATAAATAAAATAGAGGATTCAGTTATTAAAGAAGAAGAGAATGACTTCTGGTATAGTAATCTATCCATTTGTCACAGAATAAATTAACATTAAAGGCTACTCTGTTACCAAGGCTAAAAATTCACTCATCCCAAGTTAGATCCATTACCTTTCTAACATACCTGTGAATTTAAACTGAATTAGGAAAAATATCTAGCTAGAGATGAATTGTGGCATGTCAAGAGAGGCAGTTGCTGAGAGTCTCTTGCGTCCACCATAGCTTCTCTCAGAGAGTGGCTCTTGAGAAAGTTTTAAAGCAGTGATGGACACTGTCACCTGGTCTTATTGTTATTATTTTGCTTTTTTTTCCAACGTTGTGTATTCCAAAGCCTTTTGACTTCCATTTCCTTTCAGTTTTGAGTCTCTAGTCAAAAAGCTTTGAGTAATTTCCATTCTTGAGCAAGTAGAAACCAATGAGTAAGCTACATGAAATTAAAAACTGTTTTTCTACAATCTCTTTCTTGGTTCTGAATTCATAATGAAATTTGGGCAGCTGACCCAATGCTACTTATCTAGGCCTTTGTCTAATAACTTAAATCTAGAGACTTCCTAAGACACCTCAGCACATAAAGAACTGCACCACCTTTGAGATTAAAAAGAGAAAGTATAGTTCCTTCCTCTGATGTTTAAAAGATCCACAACTGAAAGGACTCTCTTTCCCACAAATGGAGCTTTGTCTCATGTGTACCTGCTTAGGAAAAGCTCTTCTTGTAACAACTTGAAGCCCCCAAACCCATATATCATTAAGAGACAGAAGTTTTGCTAAAGCCCATGCCCTGACAGATTCTCTAACCCTTACTCAAGCCTGTACCTTTGCTGGGGCCCATGTCCATGTGACTTGAGCTACCTGCCGATTGGCCAACACCCAAGCATCCTTTTGCAATATTATATGGCTGGCTGAAAGCATCCTGTCTAGGCTGCAGTAGGTGAAATCTAACTGAACAACTGGAAAACCCCAAACTAAAACATTTTATTTGTTCATAACCAAAGGCATGACATACCAGAAGCCTATATTTGGTTTATATTTGCTTATATTTTTCTCCCTAAAATTTTGCTCCTTGTAACTTATTTCTTAATAGATGATCTGGCCTAAAATAAAATGATGGGTTTTCTTAGCAAGGATTAACCAATTAAGAATTTGAAAAGGGTATCAAATGGAGGCCAAATATCATTTATATTATTGGTAGAAGATGTAGTTTAATGAGAAAAGTAAATGTGCTCAGTCATTGTATTTCAGATTTAGGCCGACTTACCCGCCAACGCACGAGCAGTACTGTGAAGTCTTCCACGAAGAGTCAGTAGTGAATAGTCCATTCCCAAAGGAGAAAGTAAACTGGGTTATATTTTCCAAATTTATAAGTTAAATAAGTCTCTCCCCAGCCATGAGGTAGAAGAAATAGAGGAGCATTCTGAATGCTAAATGAGAAGTCAGGAAGGTTACATCTTTTTAATTATCTCTACCTGGATAAAGGTAGAGATAAAGGTCCCTGTTCCTCACCCAGTTATTTTATTTAGCCTAATATTAAATTACCAATGTGATTATTTATTTAAAATTGTAAGAATTGTAGAGATCAGAGAGCTAATGGAAATTTTAATACAGGACTTGATCTATTTTCTCAATCAATATTTCCCAATGGGGATACTATTTGTATTTTGAAAGAGACAATATTTCAATGTGCAAAATCAACTTCATTGTGAATCATTTAGCATCCCAGGCTCGGAGTACTTAATAGCAAAAACACTTTTCCCCATCAGTCACGATTACAATAAAACGTGCTTCTACATTTTCCTAAATATTTTCTAAGTGTTGGCATCTCCCGCGTTTGCTAATTACTGCTTCAAATGATCCAGAAGAATTTTCAGAGAAGACTCCATTCTGAATTCTGAAATTATCAGTGGAAAAATTGTATTAGTGGAAGAAGAAGAAATTGTGTTCCAAGCAGAGGAAAGTATATGTTGGATGGCCTTGAAGCTAGAAGGAGCATGGCGTATCAAAGAACTCAATATCTTTGGGCTTGCAGTCTGGACAGTGGGAGAAGTGTGTGCCAGTTCTTACCAGTGTTAACTACCAGAAGGGATAAGAAATGGCACGTTGAGATTTTTGTTTTAAAGCGAATCATTTTATTTCATGATTTTATTCCCAATAAGCTTGGTTTGAGTTAACAATCATTGTTTGCACTAACTTGAGCATCTTTCTAATTCTCATGACTTTTGTCTTTTGTGTATGTGGATGGCTTTTTGCTTGTTTGTTTGGGGGAATTCTTTTAATAGAGTAAAAGTATTCTTATAAAATGAAGACAAAGCATTTTTTAATTACTCATGCTTTAACTCCTTATTTATTTCCACACCACGTTACTGCATATAAGATGAAAATAAATCCAATTGTTCCATATCACATTTACTGCACAAAAGCCTCGTCCTCACATTGCTTAGTCTTTAAGACTTCAGGAAACTAAGCTGATAGATCTGCCAATGAAAGCACTCAGTTAATTAACAAACAGTAAAGTAATAGACTTATTGTAATTGCACATTTCCACATTCTCACCCTGAGGACAGATCCTTTTTATGAAAGAATGTAGATAGATGCTAACAAAAAAGATCTTGAAAAAAAAATTATAAAAGATATATTTACTCCAAAAAAATGTAGAAATAGTCTGGACATTGCACATTTCTTTATTTAAACATTTAATGATGGGAAACTCATTTTATTTTTAAGACAAGACATGGTGATTAACCAAGTAACAATGTACACCTTTATACAATATGTATAGAAAAGTCCGAGTTAATGCTGCTTATAGTATGAAGTCATTATGTTCAATGGGGGGACTATAATTTCAGTTCATCTGGTACACCGTAGCAAGCTCAAGGTTAATTTTTTTTTCCTCCATTTAACTAAATTCATTCTAACAGTCTGTAATATTCCTCTTGGAGTTTCAGAATTTCCTTTTATTCTTAAGTGATTAGATAGAGTAAAAAATTTCCCAAAATGTACAAAGCTCTTTTCAAACAAATACCTGACACAGACTTCAGTAGTCATTATATCAGTTTTGAGGAAAACAAACACATAATTTTGCAGCAAATTCAGGGTTTAAACTTAATTTAAAATACTTTAATTCTCAACATATGCTTTCTCCATAGTAATTACATAGCACATAGAAAGTTTACAAAACATGTGTTTTGAAACTGTTATTTTGAGATGGTTTTTCTATTGCAAAGGAAATACCTAAGACTGCATGATGCTAAACAGATGCCTGAAACTAGCAGCAAATGATATCCATGGAGAATATAAGTTTCAATGCAGTTCCATGCATTGCCATTCTGAGAATACTGAAAATATAATATATTCAATGGTAATTAATTCAGTAATATTTATTGAGAGAATGGTATGTGAAAGAAGATGTAATCAGAGAGGAAACAGAGTTGAATTCTGTTGGCATTATAAACTGTAAAGACTGGATTTTATTTTTAATAAGCTGGGGCCACTAGAAAGTGTGAGGAGAAAAGTGACAAATTAAAAGTTCATTTTATGAAGCATATTTAAATTATTGCTTATATTGAGTATTAAATATAAAAAGTAAATTAATATCAATTGAAAAAAATTATAGTACTTACAGATTTGTGCTGAAAATATACTGAGAGTTATAATCTGTTACTCTTTGAACTGAGAAGAAAATAAAATAATTTCTTAAATCATTTTTTTCTCAACAAGAGTATCAAACAGCATAATAGACTTGATTTCCACCAACTACATTTTAAATAGAACTAGATTTTCCCATAAGTTCTTCCCACATTACTTAATAATTGAGCTACCAATTTGAAAACTTTTTATGTGCCAAAAACTATTCTAAGAACTTTTGCAGTATAGAGGGAGAGTTTTATTTAAACAAACAAACAAACAACAACAACAACAAAAGTTTATTAAGATGTAGAGTGAAAATAACTTTAAAAGAGGTGTTCGCCTGAATATGTGTGAGTTTATAGACTACCTATCCAGTCTTGAGTGGTTTTGTCATTGAATAACCTTCTTCAAGACTTTGAACTAATTTTGAAGAAACAATTGTATTTATCCAAGTAAAGTGTGTGTGTGTGTGTGTGTGTGTGTGTGTTTGTGTGATTAAGGAGAGAGGATAAAGAATGTTGATGGAGATGAGAAACAAAAAGTATACTAGACAGAGGGAGCATTGTACACAAAGACAGGGAAGACAGTTTATATGGGACTGCAACGTTGTATTTATGGAAGTAGAGTTTGAGAAATGGAATGGCAGGAAATTAAGCAAGAATTGCAAATTGGATATGAGGAGCTTTCTGTGATACACAAAGGTATTTGAAATTTATTTTAAGAATTGATTAGCTATACAGTATTGAAAAAAAAGAAACATGATCATGGTTGCATTTCAGGAAGATCAATTATTTGGGCACTAAGTCCTCAATGAAAGAGCCAAGAAAGTAGAAGATCAGTTAGGAGGATATTCAATCATCCACGTAAGAAATTGTAAAGACTTTAATTAAGGCTGCTTGTTAAAAAGGATAGAAAATAATGGACATTGCCAAGAATTGTCCAAGAGGCAAAGTTGACAAGACATGGTGCCTGAACGGATATAGGTTATGACACCAGATGATGTCAAACTGGACATGTAACTTTCTAGCTTATTCCACGAGGTATGTGGTGGTGTCATTAACTATTACTAATTGAAATTGAAAAGGAGAGAAAAGTTTTAGGCTATAAGGTCAGTAAAATTAGGGTTTAATTTTAGATATGTTAAGTTTGAAGTGTTGTGAAACAGTTTTATTGTCCAGTAGACATCATGTCTCAGGTGAAAGACTAGAACTGAAAGTAGAGATTTGAATTTCAACAGCATGCACATGACAATGAGTTGAGTTGGAAATACAGATAAGAGTTTAAAAGCAGAACGTTGAAGCTATAGAGAAGATGAGATTGCTTATTCAAAGTGTGTACCATAAGAAAGAGAAAAAGTTGAGGCTAAAAACATGGGATAACCAATATTAAAAGTGAAGGAAAAGGAAGAGGAATCCTGTAAAGAAGACAAAACAAAACAAAACAAAACAAAATATAACAAAACCACGAAGGAGGAAAAGGGCAGGAAAATATGCTGTATCACAAATTAAAAGAGAAAGTATCAATAAGGAAGAAGAGAATGAATCCAATCACATACCATAAGAAGGACAGTCAGAACAGGGTCAGTTCTTCTTAACGAAGACTCTTGTATTTATAACTAAAGTCTCTCATTCTGAAAGCAAGCCATCTTGTTTTTACAGTTTGGTTTTATGCTACAGAATACCTAGTACATTATGTATGTATTTAAGTGTTTACCATGATGATAAGTGTAATATAATCTGCATCTTTTTAAGGCAAATACTTTTAAACTTTATTTAATGATATATATTATATATATATGGGTGTCTATGGCATAAATACATCAAATTTTTTCTGACCCTTAAATTTGTAAATATATATATTTATATATTATATTTTTCCCCCTCTTTAATTCTCCCCTCCCTTCACCCCACTTGCACCCCTGACCTACAGTTGTTGCCATCTCCCTTTCTTGTTTTAAGAACAGGATTTCTGAAGGCAGGCGTCTCCTTCCATGCACTTGCGGCAAGCACCAGGGGCCTGGAGCACCCGGGGTATGGTCCATGGCTTCACCTGGGGCGCAAACCCAGGACCTTCTGCATGTAAAGCAGACGTGCTAACCATTACACTATAGAGCCACCCCTATACGTTATATTTTATAATACATTTAAACATACATATATACACACATATATAAACACATTCGTATAATGGAGAAGGCTATCATATATCTCGATAATAGTAATAAGCTATTCTCATTAGTCACAATAAGAATAAGAAGCTATTAATCTCATAATAAGAAGCTACTCTTAGGATTTTCTTCATTGATATACTATGATTTATCATACTTGCTTCTTATATTCGTATGTACATGGATTCTTTATCTTATGGTACAAATATGGTAAAAACTAAACATATTTTATTTCCTTATTAAATACAGTAATTTCAAATTGCCAATAGTTTGATCAGACTTCCCAGCAGATAACTGGGAAGTTATGATTCATCGAACTCACTTATAATAACTTAATATCAAATTGAACGTCAGCTAATAAGTTTAGCAAAAAAAAATCACTAACATTTTTAAACTAAGTACTTGTGTCATTACTTATTTAATATTTTAACTTGCAGGACTTTTTCCTGCAGGTAAGTGTTGTTAACAGGATTGAAAGTAACTGTTTCTCATTTAGACTTATTTTGTTCTCAATATTGCTGCTCTTGATTGGGGTGAAGGAGTTGCAAAAAACATTTGAAGATGAGATTGCAATTAGGGTCTGTAATCTGAAATACTCAAAGCTGCCAATTATTAGTGCAAAGCAGGCTGGGTTTAATATTGCACGCTGTGGACTAGACCAGCGTACCAGGGAGCCTGTGTCCAGCTGAAGAAGAAGCTAGTTGGCTGCAGGCACATTTGTTTTCCCCATACTATGTTTTAAAGATGATACATAATGGTCACCACAGAGAATAGAACTATTTCTTTGGGATATAATTCATGCTTATACATAATCTCAAGTATTAGACATGCGGTTTTGTCTTTAATATCACCTTCTATCTTCTGTACTTATGGCAGGCTTGGTTTTCCTCACAGATTTTGGCACTTGGTACTTTAATTAAATAATGTCTTTTTTCATTATGTTCTAACATGAAAAAATTTTGACTATGTAATTTCAGGGCTCCATTTATTTTCATTTTTTAGATTACCACTTTATTTTAATTATATATCTTGCAGAAAGAATTATAGGAATAAGTTTGAGATGGTTATAATTATAGTGGCATTTAGGTTAAATAGTAGAGAACATAATTTCTATAATTTTAAAAGTACATTCAGTTCTCCAAAGGGTTGGGAATTCATAGTATTAGACTAAAATGCATGTCATGCTATTTGATTTGTTGTTGTTGCTGCATTTTTGCTCAAATTTTAAAGAACCAAAATGCTATATTGCTGAAAGAAAAATATTGAAAACATAAGTTTAAAACATTTTTAATATGTAAAGCCAGAATTTGGAACATAGGCAGTCTCTAAGACAATCATTTCTGACTTTAAAATGCCTGGTACTCAACATGAGCTCATTCCCATAAAGGATCCTTCAGCTCCTTGGTGAAAGAGAAAGGAGAAGGTAATAGTCTATTTTAGTCAGTGTGCTGCTGGTTTTCATTGCTGAGTCATGAAGGATAGTCTGCTTTTTAGTTCCCAGGAGGGGATGTGGAATTGTCTACTAAAAACGTTAAATAATGCTAGAAGGAGTCTTGCCCCTTCATGTCCCTTTCCTAGACTGGAGTTAAGACGGAGAAGCTGCTCTTCATTAGAAAGGGTGCATTGAGAGAGTTCTTCCCTCAGAGCATTTTAAAGTTCAATGTTTAAGGATTTGGTTTGAGTTCTTTTCCCTGTCTTCCATGATAAAGTATAGGAAACACGTCCGTGGATCCTTCCCCCTTTCTTTTTCACTCCACCTTTTTATAAGTCTTGTATCTTCCTGTTTTTCCTAGATCTGCTCAACATTAGGTATTGAAAAATTTTCGTTCACTCATACTTTTCAAATGTCAGCCCCCATCCTTCTCAATTTTCAGAAGTAATCGTATTCATGCTTAGGGCATTAGAGAGAGTGGATGGATTTGGCAGTTAACCTCACAAGCCAGCCTACTTCAAACCCAGCAAGCTGTGGCCTTTTTCTTACCCTCCCTCCTTTCTCCCATGCTCCTAGTCATTAGCACTTGGCCAGAGGAGTGGGTTTCTTCCCGCTCACTGACTTGTATTTTGATTCTCCTGCTGGGATCAGAAACTTCTGATGAGCTTAGACTTTGGGCTATGGTTTTTTACAACCTAACTCCCATCTTGATTTCTCTGTAGGGATTTTTATTGTCCCATAGTCGATGGCCTTGGGTCTGCTTTGAAGAGGAGTAGAGTTCCTCAAATAAAAAGGTTCTTGCTCCCTGTTGCTTAAGTAGTAGATACTACTGTTAGGAGATTCCTGTCAAAAGTCTCACTCCCCACCTCCCCATGCTGAATGCCGTGATTAATGACCTGGATGATCTCAAGGCTACACCGCCTTATCAGCCATCATTTGGCTTGGTAGCACCTTCACACTTATGCCAATACTGAAGGTGAGGTAGGCCTTCCACCACTGACCTAGCTAATTACCTGCATGCTCTCTACTGAAAGTATATTAGACTATTCGCTAAAGCTTCACTGGCTATGTGCTTGTTAGCCACTCAAGTTTTTGATAAGAGATGAGCAACTAGCTAAAAGAACATACAAATATGGGTACATTATCAGTAGGCAGAAGGCAAAACCTGAAATAGATATCATTTAAGATTCCAGAGCTCTTCAATTTAGCATTAAAGTAATACCTTCTCTTACAAATTTATCGCATTTTCCCTTCTTTCAGCCCCCAGAGGATTCCTTAAAATCTCCTTTTATCACGAAACTGAAGCCTTTTCACTTCTTCACATGCCTAGTGCACATTATTGTTTTTCTCTTACCATAAAATTCTGTTTCAAAAACATTGGACATGATAAAGCTTAAAATCTTTTTTAGAGAGGTTGTCTTTTAGAAATAAATATAGGTCCAAAGAAACTGATTGGCTAACTTAGCTGATTGTTACCCAAGCTACTAACTAAATAACATTCATATATGCTCACTTTTCATAAGGCATCATATTTACAAACTCAATGCTGAATGGAACTGAAGGGAACATTGCTTTATAGAGTAGAGAAAATATAAATAAAATAAATATTAACAAGTTCCTTCAAAATATCTTTGTATACATCTTGTCTACATTTACATATATCCATCTATCTGAATCTGACCTACTATGCAGATATATAGATTTCAGAAACTTCTGGAGGAACATATACTTACTGCCCATAAACAGAAATAATAACCTTATTAATCAATGATTATAGCCAAACTCAGAATCCAGAAGATGGCGTGAAGTAATTAGTTACTGATCCCAATGGGTTGCTAGAATTTGGATTGAATCCAACTCAAATGGGTACCTAGAAGCCATTTCTCCTTTGGTTTCCCTTCCTGTTATTTGCTACTCCTCTGCTCTGGCCTGTGTGTCATAATTCTATCATGATGCAATCCCTAGAAATTAAGTCTAGAGTGATTAATTTGTGGTTCTATCCTAATATAGCATAGTAGATTCCTACATTCTTCAGATTGGAGCAAATACAAGAAATAAATATCCCCACCAAAGAAAAAGAAAAAAAAAGAAAGAAACCAACACAACAAAAGAAATCACCATCAAACAACAGCAAAGCTTTTCCTTTGTTCATATTGATCACCTGCCTCCTATAGCAGCACATTAACTTGATAGCTTATTGTTCTAAAAGGCTCCCTGAAAGGATGGAAGGGAGATGATCTGGAAAAAGAAAGTGAATAAGGCAGAAGATTCTCTGTTGCTCAGTTATGTCCATTCTCTCTCTCTCAATCTCTCTCTCATCACACTATCTCTATATATTTTTTCTGTGTTTACTCATAAACAATACATTGAGCAATGCAGATTCTAATAAAGTTGCATTTCATTTATGTCTTTCACCCTCCTTTTATATTCAGTGGTGGTAATCTTCTTCTTCTTTCTGATGACAACTCCAGCATGTCAAATTACCTTTTTACTCATTTCAGGACCATGCTATAGGATTGTTAAGTCAAAAACAGAATCTCAATTTGGAAAGTATAATGTCCATTTCATGGTATAAATTTAAATTTGACTTTAGTTTACCATGTCGCTGGGACCTGACATGAGTGTATACAAATTTATTGTCCAGCTAGTGCTGAAAAAAAAAAACCTCCTTTTCTCCAGGTTCTCTGTTAGTCCATCTAGTGTCTCTATGAAAATTAGGAGGGAAAAATGTTCCTTTCTATGAGCACACTATCCTGCCAGGGTAGAAGCCTTGGCCAATGGAACCCTGGCTGAAATTCAGCCCCATCTTGTCCACTCAGAGGATTCCAGGACACTATGATCAATGTTGAGGACACACACTGCACAGTTATGTAATCACACCTCAGCTCCGCTTCCTTCACATGGAGGGAAGGCAGTGGCATAGTCCTTTTGCTATACGCTCTCTTCCTAGTAACCTCTACCCTCTGCAAACTAGCAGCTGTTTAACCTGAAGCCAAACTGTGGAGGAAAAAGAAGAGTACAGGGTAAAAAGTACTTATTTGGTTGAGCAACTCTACACTCTGACTAACTAGTGGGTAAAAGCTGACTCCTTTTCTTGCAAGGTGCTTTTTAGAGATCTTAATAGTTAAATAGTCTCCCTGATGGGCTCCTTTCCCTTGGCAGATGCTCTCTATTCTTTGTGGCCATTCGAATGCCAGGACATCCCAGGTCTCTACCTTCTTTTCACTAGGTCTTCTTGCCCTCCATGAGACTCTATGAGGCAGGACACACATGATGTCCTCCCAACGCTTCTTTCTTCCTGGTGGCTTTTGTGCCTCTGAAATACAAATGCATCTCTTCTCCCAGGCAAACTACAGAACTCCACACCAGAAGACTCCAACAAAATAGCAGCCTCCTCACTTAGCATTGCACATTTAGTGCTTTTCTTGTCCTTTAAATTTCCTAGGCAAAAGTCAGATCCCAATTCATAATCTATTTCACCTTTCTCAGGCAGGGTTTAGGCTCCAAATGTCTGTGTCTCCCGATTTCAATAAATATGTTTCAAAGTTCTCCTAGTGTCCCTTGATGCTTTCTAGCTAGAATTAGCACTAGAAGGTAGCTACATCCCCACCTCCCCTGGCCCCACCCCAGTGTATGAGATGGAGTAGGAAAGCACAGAAATGCAACTGCTGTTTCCAAGTAAATCTCTTCATGGATCACAAAATTGTTCTTCCAGAAAAATGATCTTTGGATTCTGCAGGTAGACATAAGATTTCAAAGCATGAAGTAGGCTCTATCTAATGCCTTTGGAATTCTGTACAAGTTACTTTATCTCTTTTCAGTTCATCTCTCAAATTGGTATTACTGTCAAAAAATGAGGCACAGGAAGGTCCCAGTCTTGAATATTATTAAACAAACTTGACATGTGTATCAGTCAGGAAAGATTTAAAAAAAAAAATCTCCAAATATCCCAGTGACATAAAGAAACAAAGGTTTATACCTTGCTCTTGTTTCATGATCATTGACTAGGGCTCTACTCCACATTGTCATTGGGAGTTCAACCCTTATCAGAAACTCTGATAGCTTCAGTGGCAGAGGGAACAAGGAACGTGGCACAACACTTGCTAGGTCTAATTTAGCTGACCAAAGAAAGTTACATGGATGCCCTTGAGTTCAAGAGGTAGAGAAGCACAATTCTTCAGGGAGGACACACAAGATATTGGTAAACAGTTAATTATACAGTCTATCACACCACACTGGCCACTCTAGTCTTAGAGGGAAACTAGAGAGAAGGAACTGAGTATGTTTGTAACTACTTATATGAATCAGGAAAGAAAAATTTACTCACCAATAGCGACTTGGAGCTTACATATCTGATAAAGTAGATATTTAAGTTCTTTTTGCAAATTTTTTTTTGCTTTTATATGTTGTAAATATACTGGTTTCAATGGTTATGTTGTCTGAGTATGTAATGAGATTAGGGAAGAACATATAGGCCAGAGAAAAAAATAACAATTATGAAACACCTATTATGTGCTAGGTACGGTCATAGTAATTTTATATGGTTAATATAGTTAATTCTTCCAAGAAATCTTCTGAACTAGTAATTATCATCCCTGTATACATATGAGGAAAACTGAGGTTCATAGAGATTAGGTGATTGCTGAAGATCAGCTTGTTGGATAAGAGAGAACAAGAATTTGAAACCAGTTTCTAATCCAAAGCCTTTGGTCCTTCCATTAGACCACCCACAGTTGTTTCACTGGGACATGCTCTCTTCCGTAGTAGTCTAGTATTGTTCCTAGAGGATTCTTTAGGCTTCATTTCCTAATTAGGATTCAGTAAATCAACTTAAATACAGCAGGGAAATTTTTGTTTTGGTGGAAAGTTGTCTTGTTTTTAAACATGGCCCAGTCTACTTTATGAACTAGCTGATGAGCATTTTACTATTCAAAAAGCTACTTATTTTACTTTGAAATATGCAGAGCCATCATATATCCTATTTTCTAAAAAGAAAGAATTATTGAATGGAATAAAAATTAGTAGAATCAGATTCCAGCTGATTCTACCATCTCTCTTTCACATGCTCTCCTTGAGAGTCATATGCCAAGTGGAAGAATAAAATGAAATTTTAAAATTAGAAATGAACTTGAGCTCATATAGTAAAATTTCCATATTTGACAGGTGAGGATTATGAAAGTTTAAAAGTCCAAAGCCCTTTAGTGATTATAACAGTTATCCCTCAAGACAGCCACCAATGATCCTCACCTCCTGAGATTTATGTCCTTGTATAATCTACTCTCACATTGAATCAAGGTTGCTCTGTGTGTTCAATGGAATATAGTAGAGGTAACAGTGTATAATGTTCAAGGCTGGGACATTAAGACATTGAGCCTTTGGCTTGATCTTTTAAATCACTTGCTCCAGGGGAATCCAGCCACCATGTTGTGAGGACACTCAAGAAACTCACGTGGAGAGAATCCCCTTCATCAGCATCAACTTCCCAGCCATATGAGTGAGCCCCCTTAGAAATGAATCTTCCAGCCCTAGCAAAATCCTTCAAATGATTGCAGGCCCAGATGATATCTCACTGAATTTCATAAAAGGTCCTGAGCTAGAGCTGCCCAACTCAGCTGCTCACAAATTCCTCACCTATATGTTCCAACCTTTTGTGATAGTAAATGACCATTGTTTTAAGTCATTAAGTTTTGATATGATTTTTTAGGCAGCAATAGATAACTAATACAGACACTTACTCTAGGAAAGAGAAGTCTTTGGAAAGAGATACACAAATAGACTTACAGTCATCTCTTAAAATTTGCTATTGTGTTTTCTCCATGACCAATACCACCATTCTCATATACTTATATCTGCTCTCTCTATTTTATCCTGATTTTCTTCTTTCTAAACTATTTTTCATAGCCTAAAATCATCCTATCACTTTTTCTACTAAAACAAAAGCAACTATTTTTCCTTTTATTAAACATTCTCCTCCAGCTAGCAACCCATTTACGGGATCTACTTCATAGAAACACTCTTCAGTAAGTTATCTGTATTAGCTGTAACTGTTTCGTCAATTCTGATTCTTGAACTTGCCCCGCTCATTCTGTTGTCCACACTTCTCTGAAATATTTACAAGATTACCAGTGACCTCTGTATATCCAAACCTACTGGACAGTTCTCAAGACATAATTTACCCCACTTTTCCACAGCCTTAGACAGAGTTGATGATTGACTTCCCTTTGAAATACTTTCTTCAATAGGGGTTCCAGACACTACACATTCTTGAATTTGTTTCTACTTCATTATCTCATTTTATTTTTGCTTACCCTTCCTCCTACTGTTGACCTTTAAATGTCAGAGTGCCAGAAAATCAGTTTGGACTTTCCTTCTTTATCAACTTTCACTCCTTTGGTGATCTCAGCCAGGACCACCACAAAGACTCTCAAATACAGATTTCTAGTATTCAACTCTCCCCTGAGCCCTAGATCATTGTATCCAACAATGTTTTATTTTTCTTACACAATCCCACCCCCAATCCATCAGTCATTTATGCAATACCTACCTATAAATATAACTTGAATAATAGCCACCTTTATATCTTCCTTGGATAAATTAGTGTATTGGTTTCAATTGGTCCCCTTGCAATCTTTCTTACTCCACTATAGTCTATTTTCTGCATAGAAGTTAAGGAATACTTAAAATTCTCCAGTGGCTTCTCTCTATAGTTAGAATAAAATTCATATCATGCTCTACAAGGCTCCAAATTAGTTGGTTTGCCTGATTTTAACTCTAATCTCATTTCTTCCTTCACTCCCCTCTAGGCTTACTGGCTTTTCTGCATGTACAACATACAAAATAAAATCGTATCTCAAGATTTCACACTTCATATTCTTCTGCTGAAAATGTTCTTTCTCATATATTCACATAGTCCGTTCCCTATTTCCATCAAATTCTCACAAAACAGCTCTTTTAAACATGCCTTCCTTGATTATCCTATCTAAAAATAACATCCATGTCTCTTATTCTCTAAACTTTATCTTGATATGATATTCTTCTTCATAGTTATAATTTTGTCATATTATATTGCTCATTTATTTTATTATCTATTTTTCCCATAGAACATAAATTTTTATAAAGTTTATAAAGTTTTATAAAGTTTAAGACAGGGTCTGTGTTTTCTTTGCTGTATATCGCTAGTACCTAAACTAGTGCCTGACACATACTGTGTGTTCTATACATTATATTTTTGAATGAATGAATAAATTAATTAATAATTGCTTGAGTGGACTCTGAAGAGAGTCCATTTCAGCAAGCAGATTTTGAATGTTCATCACTGTATCTCTAGCACTGAGTACTTTTGGTACAGAAATATGTGCTGCATAAATGTTTATCTAATAAGTAAATGGAGATGTGATTATCAAAGAAGCAGACATAAATCTAGAGCAACTGGGAAGTCCATGACCTGTCTGATGCTCTAATGCTACTACTCCCTTTGAACCTCATTCCTAACTTGTAGGGAACCCTAAAGGGTACATGTCAAGGAAATGAATGTCCTAATAAAGTATATTAATGAGAAAGAAGAGATAATTACCAGCTCCACATACAGCAGATTAGTCAAAGAGGATAAGACATGAGAAGAAAGATTGAATTCGGTCGCTAGGAAATAAGGAATGTTTTCCAAAAGAAAAAAAAAATAATAGAAGGATTAAGGCAGAAGCCAGTCTACTCAAGATTTGATGAATTAAAATATGATGGTATTAAAATCAGACAGAATTTAGAGGAAGTTGGCGGAAAAGGAAGAATAAAAGGAGAGTAGGTTAAGTGGGCAAGAAGTCATAACTTTATTTTATGGTCATGATTGAGACTTCCTAAGTATGTTTCCATGTAGAGATTGTAGAAAGTGATAATGCCTGTTCTGAAATGAATACATATTTTTTTTTAACAGTTTTCAGGATCCTAGATAACAGACTGAGAATATTTAACCAAAGCAAATTCCTTTCTAGAGAAAACGTGTGATCTAAAATCATCAGACATTTTTGGACTCTAATTTGTTTCAAGCTCTGTTATGTTTAATTCGCAAACTAGCAGTTGGTGATAATTAAGCTTTATAATTTAAATAGGACTTTTTAGTTTTCATATAAATTATTGCTTCTAAGCAATGAAAATTTAATATGTGAGAAATAATAGTTTGTGGTGTGTAACGTATGTAACTTTTATTTTTTGACTTATAGTGGTTTAGGAACATAAATGTGCTAATTCTAATATCTCTCCAATATTAATGATATCACCATGAGATAATTTAATTTAAGGTATTTTCGTATGTTATCTCTCAAGTAATATGAATTTTTAAAACTTAAGGTAAGTAACACAAAACTTTGTCAGAAATCAGTTGTAAATTTTGCCCAACGTATAATTTTGCCAAGTAGTATAAACTGATTTTTATGATTATTTTTAATTTGAAGGAGCAATGTGCTTTTGAAGATTTTAGTTCTAGTATTTTCTTAGAAATAAATGACAAATTCAGTAAACAATGAAAACATTAGCTCTTTTTTCACAAAGACCTAGAAAATATAGAAACCTTATTGAAATTGTTATTCGAAACAATATATTATATAGAGAGATTGTAAAATAATAGTAACAACTTATGGGCTCTAGAGGCTAAATATTAGGGAAAAGAAAAGACAACCACAAACATCATATTTGTGTGTAACTCACATTTTGTGTTTTTTATTTTGTTATTATAGAATTTTTAAAAGATATGTTAAGGGACTTTTATGTCTTCTGAATACTTTAAGGTTGATGTATACTCTACTTGTAGACATTTATTGAATAAATACTCTAAAGTTACTATCAAATATAGCTTCAGAATTGTCATTAATTGTGTACTACATGTAATGAAATCCCAACTCTTGCAGTAATTTTCCCAGTGAGATATAGTGACTAAAAAAAAAAAAAAAAACCTTTTTGCTTTTATCCTATTATAATCTCAAATAAAGCTGTAAGTTTTTATGATAGCAAATAGTGATTAAATCACAGTGGTGGTTAGTTGAATGCAAGGTAAAGTTAAATGAGCAAAGAAACATGTTAATGCTGAGGGCCTTGGAGACTGAGATCTACCTAATGTAAGGTTTTAATAAAGTAGAGAATATGTTAATTTTATCTTATAAAAAAGAATCTGAAATCTACTTACCTGAACTATTCAGATAAAATCCTAATGAGAGTGTTTCTTTTTCCTTATTAAACATATAGTAGAAGTCTCAGATATTAATTTGCAGGCTAGACAATATTTGGTCATTTTATGGAAAGAGATTAGCTCATCTCAAATATCACAATATCTCATTTATTCTTTAGTAAGGTAGAAGCTGTCACCTCATTTTACAAAAGGAGCAACTAAGATAAAGTGTGTCACCCAGAGAGACATAATTGGCAAGAGGCGGAGGCAAGAATCAGATTTGAACTTCTGAACATGGATCCAGAGTACTTTACCCAGCTTCCCAATCATTTCATAATGATTCCACCACTCTAATGGTGAGACTGTGCCCAGTAGGGAGTAACGGAAAAATATAAAATAGTAATGATATCTTTACCTCTCCTCTGAAAGATGCTCTGCTTTAGTGCCCTTGGTTAGAAAGACCACTGGTTTCAGTTTCAGAAGTAGCAACAAGTTCTCCTTTATTGCTCTGCCTGTTCATGTAGACGAGACATCTTTATTTTTCATGACCATTTGCCAAGCTAAAAATATATAAAGATAAGGCACTAAGATAGGAAGCCTGTAGTCTCTGACACAAAGAAATGTGGATTATAGATAAGATAGACACACAGACAGATAACTTTTTTTCTGTGTCAGACTTGTATCTATTATATGTATATATATATATATATACATACACACACACATATATATTATATGTGTATATATATATATACATACACACACTCATATATATTCTGCTTCATATGAATCTTTATGTATCTATATATAGCTATATGGATAACTTGGAAGCTGTCTAGTTTCAAGATTTAAAATTAGACATTGTTTTATGGTTTTGGTTGTAATAAAATAAGCTCTTGCATTATCCTTTACTAAGATTCAAAATACTTTTTCCTTGAAACAAATGAATGTTCTCAAGTTCTTTTAAAAATTTTTTGTAAAATGTTGCTTTCATTTTATTTGCCTGTCTTGGTAGAATAAAGGAGAAGTAATGCTTTCACCTACAATATGCAGATAAACAGCCCCCAATGTCAAGGCTCGGAAGGATGGTCTCCTCCCACCTCGGGCTCTTGCTTCCTATGAGCTGAGGAGAGAGTCAGCTCAAGGCAGCACAAGGAAGCAGCTAAGCCTCCCCAATGGCTGAAGGAGCGTGAGCTGCTGCTCATTTAACCCATTGATACAAGATGACTCCAACTTCTTCCAAGCGTTGTTTCTCTTTTGGGGTTGTTTATTGTAACTTGTTCCTTAGTTCTAAGAAAGCAGAAAAAATTAATTCCAAGTAGCAGGGTTCCTTTTGTTAGAGCCCCATAGGAACATGTAGGGATAAAAATTAACAACCATAATACTTAAATCACAACATGTTTTTCCAAGTCCACAGTATGCTTTTCGTTCCCAGCTCCAGCTGCTTTTTCTTCATTTATGCTGTGAAACTTACAAGCCATTTCTGGTATAGTCAGAGCAATTTCTATAAGACAGAGATTGTGTTGCCTTTTAGTAATGCTTAACTTTTTATATTAATAACTAACCCTTAAAACATTATTGACTGGCAATAGAAAATGAATTAAAATAATCCAAAAAAAGTAAGTACCAGTACCATAGATTATATCTGACACCAGATTACAATCTCTGCTAAACAATTCACTCTATGAAGTCATGGAAATAATGTGGTCAAGCAAATGTTGTGCTAACTTCCACGTGTCACGTGAAGCCTTTAATTAACCTGTCTTGTGAGTCACTGAGCCTTTATAAATTTCATTTATATTGCATTGTGGGAATGTGACATTTACTTCTTTACACCATTTTGATTTTTTTTCAATTATTGCCATGACAAAAATTTATTGAACAAATGTCACTGCAAAAAAAAATCATGGCCTAGTAGTGGTCTTTCTTCCAAGTGGCTGGTATTGACTGCTAAAAAATAGCAATATAAAGAAAGGCCTGGAGTTTCCTAATGTAGCTTTTAACAACTAGAAATGATATCCTGATCTGTTAATTAAATGACTTGAAAACATACAGCAATCTCAAAGGAAAAAGTCAGTTTGGTCATTTATGAAAACCTTAGAATTAATTGTTGCCTTTGAATTCTCTCAAGCAATGGAGTATTTTCATCCATTAAAGACAAAATCTACATTTCCTCGATTTTGGTTTTCATAGCACAAAAGATGTTAATCTTATGCTTGATTTCTCCAGATACACTAAGATATGTCGGTGACCAGTAAAGTCACTGCGTCAAAATCTGCACAGTTCCAATTCCCTCAGCACCTGATACAAAGGTTACTCTTTATATATCCAAAGTCTGACAATCTTTCAGTAATTAGGTCAACTTTTGACTGCTTTGGGGATGCTGAGAAAAGAAAAATATTGTGAACGTTTAATAAAATGCGCTCTGACCTTGCACTAAGATAATCAGTCTTATTTTCTTATAAGATAAAAAGAAAAGGCAAATAGATTTTAAAGAGGTAAACTAACAGGGAATCTCCAAGCAATGAACAAAGTAAACATCAAGTGAAATACAAAGGCTGGAGGAATTGATTACGCAACTTGTTTGCTCTTCTGAGGAAGATAAGAGGAGCAAGGACATGCCGTTACTCCTTGCATGCAGAAGTCGGACTTGGAAACAGTAAACCGACATCTCTGCCATACAGATAAGTCCAACAGGCTAATATGCTGAATCAATGATTATCATTTAGAAACCTTCTGGACCTACTAATTAACAACTACAGAGTGTATCTTAATGGTGTTCTTTTTGTAAGCCAATTTTAATGAAAAAGAAATAAAATTATATGGAAAAAATGAGAATCATAGGTTAAAAGAAAATGGGGGAAAAAGATAAAATATTAAAATTGCTTCAAACATGAAAATAGCAAGTGGATTCCTCCATTACTAGTTATATGATGAAAGAAACATGTAACCACTATCATGTGTTTAGACAATTCACCAGAAATACTGATAGAGAACATATAATATTAGATGTTTACCACAGTGTTTTTTGACAGCTTTCATTAAAAGATTCTTGTGTCTTAATGATCATAGCCATCTTCACTGGCCCTTATCTGAATACCAGGTAATAGACCAGATAACCCCTATATCTCTGACAGTTGACTAAATGGTTAGTAATTCCCAGTATGCATATCAGAAGGAAGTTGCTTGTCAATTTTATTTGTATTTCATATCCATCATTGCTATAATTCCAAACTCACAAGTTCTTCAGCTTCCATAAAAAAACAAATGATATTTCAAGCAAATTCTGCTCTAGATTCCAAGGTTATTTTATGCTTCAAGCTATAGCAAGCGCTAACATCTTTTAAAATCCTGTTAAAAGTTACCCATATTTATATATTTTAAGGAAAGTTCCAGGAACATTAGAAAAGGAAAGAGAGTAATCAAGTTTTCTGAAGATTTTTAACTTGTTACTATTTCTTTCTTAGTAATTTCCAATATTAATTTTAATCAAAACATGGGGAGGTATGGAGGTCTTGATGAAAGAAGAGTTGATCAATTTACTTTAATGATATTTAATTTTCTGTAAAGAAAACAAATGTAAGAAGTAATATTGATAATATTATTAATTAATAATTTATTCCTCACCTACTTCTAGTAATAATTTATGGTAATTTCAAGTAATACATACAAAACAAAATATATTATCAGAAGTCAACAGAACCAGACTAAGATGTAGATACTTGGGAAAGGCTAATAATTTGACATGCCTCAAAAGTGGTTTTCTTTCAGTATTTATTAAACATTTATTATGAAAAAAGGCTGGGTGCTTTGTGAGAAAAAGGTATTAGTGGCAGTCCTTACCTCTCCATTGTTGTCCTTAATAATTCACATGTCCCCTCCAAGCAAAGCAAAGCCCAGCAGTTAACTGGGCCCATGCGCTTTAGAAGGCAGTTCACCCTCTAAGAGACAATAGAAAATATGTAGAGTTGTTGACTCCAGATTCCTGACACAGAGTTCTTAAAACCTTTGTAAATATCTTAGTGATAAGAGCATTAGGAACCAATTTTATTCTATTGAGGTGACTCTGAGTGGGCTCCTGGATGGGGATTGGTTACCAGAAAGACTAAGCCATGATTAGAAGCTTGGGATTTTCAGCCCCTGCCCCACCCCCAACTTTTCCAGAAAAGGGAGAGGGGCTGGCCATGGAGTTATTTGATCATGCCCATGTGAAGAAGCCTCCTTAAAATTCCAAGAGTATGGGGTTCGGAGAGCTTCCATGTTGGTGAACATATCCACACTGGGAAGGTGACACACTCAACTCCATGGAAAGAAATTCCTCCACATGGACCTTTTTCAGACCTCACTCTATGTATTTCTCTATCTAGCTGTGCATCTGTATCCTTAATCATATTCTTTAATAAACTGGTAAATGTAAGTTAACTGTTTTCCTGAGTTCTGCGAGCTGCTCTAGCAAATGAATCAAACCCAAGAAGGGGAACATGGGGACCTCTGACTTATAGCTGATAGGTCAAAAGCATAGGTGAGAACCTGGACTTGTGATTGGCATCTGAAGTGGGGTGAAGGCAATCTTCTGGGATTGACCCCTTAACCTGTGGGATCTGAAGCTATCTCTAGGTAGATATTGAGTTAAGTTGAAGTATCAGCTAGTTTTTCAGAGAATTGCTTGGTGAGGAAAAAAATCCCTCCACACATTTGGTGAGAAGTGTCAGAAGTGTTGTGAGTTTGATAGTCTTGAGAGTGAAGGAGACACACTGGAGGAAGACTATAGGGTTTTTTCTAACACATCATCTATTGTTATTTGACTATCCCTCTTGGGTGTTTTACTTCCCTCTAACCCTAAATACCTAAATACCTATGGCTCACCATAAGTTAAATTATTACTACCTTATTTTTTTTATACCCAAATGATGCTTTGTCCCTGTTTACATGGTCTCCCTGGGCCATTGGTCTGTGTCAACTTCATTAATATAGGTCTGCCTTCCAAACTACAGGACTGGCCACACATAGGGAGAGCCTTGGTCTTCCAAAGGGATGCAGAGCTAAATCTTTACTAGTGATTTTACTCTTCAGTGAATTCTTCATCCAGTCTACCCAACACTTGACATATACTTTAAAGATAAATATTCTTGTCCCACCTAGTTTTTTTTTTTTTTTTTTTTTTTTTTTACCTTCTACAAGAATTAGCCAGCTGCTAATAGTTCCTATGGGTCCTATCCAGAAAAATCTTCAAGAAAGAACAGGTCCTGAGGTGAGAAGAGATGTAACAGAACTAAATTTATATGAGTACATTACCATGCCCCTCAAGACAAACAGTAGCAGCATAAGTCTACTGAGATGTGTGGGGAGACAGGAAGATAGGAGCATGTCTCTTCCACAGCACAGCAAGCCGGGCAACAGTGAAGGCAGTGAGTCTGGAGAGGAAATTGGAGAATGGGAATGTGAAACCAGAAAGAGAAAACAACCAAAGAAGGGCTACATTACCTAGCTAGCCACCACTACAGATAACTGAAGTTCAATCCTGCAATGACACTTCAGAACCAATGTAAAATGCATAACCTCAAAGTTCATCTCTCCAAAGAGTAAGGAAAGAGGGATGATTGTATATCAACTATTGTCTGAGGGCTGCTCCCAGGATCATTCATTGCTCTACACTTTCAGCACGCCAAACAAGAAAGAACAAAGGCTATGGATGCAAGAAAACTCCCACAGCAAAGCAATGTTGCCCGACCAAGTGGCAAGGGCACAATATTGATGGAACACTAAAGGCATCTTCCACAGAGGCCTTATAGGGCCTAAGCTTTAAAACATCAAACGAAGTCTATTAAATACTGTAATTGTATTAATGTGTTAAGGGCTGAAATTTGTATGTATTAAATATATTAAATGCTAGAATTTGAATTATAAAATGGAAAACTTAATTAGCCACACCCCACCAGAAATATGTTCCTACTCTATGCCACTGAAAGCATATTTTTATTTTTTAAAAATATCTTTAATATTCAGTGAAATAAGACATGCATGCCTCATCAGAAAACATATAACACATGTTTCATGCCTTAAAGTAAAGGAAATGAGGTCTTCAATAAATCAATGAAACAAGAGACTCCTCAGCTCAAATTGCCCTATCGCAGTTGGGTAAAGAAAATGCATATAGGGAAATTAGCCACTTATCTCTCATCCCTTGAGCATATAAACATATATGAAATGAAATAGGAGCCTAACTTCAATTCCTGGGGAGTCAGAAGTCCTTAAATACTGAAATAATTTTTTATTACTGAAGCCCCAATGGAAAGCCAACAGTGGGGTAATTCCCCAGAGCAGAGCAGTTGCACAGGATGTTCGAGACAGGATGATATGGAGGAGAATGATTCACACCCCTAGAGCTGCATCTGCTCTCAGCCTAAAAACAGAACTGCACCTACCATTTCTGTCCATCTGGCACCTGTAACAGGATTAAATTCATTTCAAAATGAGACATACACACTCACATTATGGAAACAATTAGAAAACTAATTTAAAAAAAACAATTTTTTCAATATGGTTACATATTTCTGAAAGAGGTTTCGAAGGCTAATACATATAAATATGTCAAACTAAAAGATCATTTGAAGTGTTCAGTGAAATTATTGAACTTAAAGGAAAATCTTGTGTTGAAAATACAATGATAATTGACGTTTTGCAAAAAACATTCACTGTACTTCTACGTAATAATGACCTTAAAGTTATTTTAGGCTCAGTAACTTTTGCCTGTACTCCTAGCAATGTAAGGATTAGTTTGGTTTCATTTTCTTGTTGGATTATTCAAGAAGCCACAATTTAAAAAAAAAAAAAAAAAAATCCGCCATTTTGGTACCATCAGAACAGTTATCAGTTATATTAAAGTGAGCAGATAAATCAAAGGGGCTTTAAAATCTATTGCTAGCCAGCATTGGTGGCCATGAGAACCCAGTTACTACATGTATTAGTTAGTTATAAGTACTTATCAAATTACTCATAAATTTAGATGGCTTACAATAACAGTAATTAGTTATTATTTCATCACTTCTTTGATTGGATAAGAAGTTGAGAAAAGAATGATTTTCAGGGCATTAGCTGAAAGACTGAAAGTCTAGGGACTAAAATCATTTAAAGTTTTTCATCCATTCACATGTCCGATAGTTGATGTGGACTCTCGGCTGAAGACTTAAATGGGGCTCTCAGCCAGAATACCCACTTGCAAATACTCCATGTGGCCTGGGCTTCTTAATGACTTGGTAGCAAGTGTCCCCAAAAAAGAGAGCCAGACAGTTAGGAGCCAAGTAAGACCTAACCCTCCAAGTCATACATTATTATTTCTGCTGCATTATATTGGTTGAAGAAGTTATAAAGTCTTGTCTAGGTTCAAGGAGAGAGGATACAGACTCTACCTCTCAACAGAAGAGCATCTAGGCCACATTGAAAGAAGAAAATGTGGGATTGGCTATATATTGATGCAGCCATTTTTGGAAAGTGTAATTTGCCACCCACCATATACAACCCTATACCAGAAGGATCTTTCCCCCATAGCCAGACTATATCTAGCATCTATTTTTTATAATGACTGGTTATTCATTTGAATGAGTTGAAAAGCCTTTGAAGGATTTTCATTAGAATCGATCTTTTCCAAACATTTGAAGGCAAAAGAAAGCAAAGAAACAAAACAAGTGTAACGTAATAATTAAAGTATGCATTCTACCATATTTGCCTCTCCAAATTATTATATTTCCAATAACATCTAATCATCCCTTTAAAATTATTGCAGAATCCAAAAAATTGAAAGTTACTATGTTTCATATGTGTTTTATTTAAACTGTAGAGAAAACAGTATAGCAAATCACAGCAGAAATCTTTTAAGAAGCATTTTTTTTTTCTCTGAATTTCCAATAATGAGTAAATTCTTTTCCTTGAGAGAATGCCCGATCTACCCATATCCCTTTAGTATGATCTAGGGTCCCTTACGAGTAGTCAATCTGTTTGTTTTTTTTTTTTTCTTTGCATGAATCCTCTTCTTCCACAAGCAAGGTTTAAAGAATAACATGGCTTAGACTCCATATTTTGATTCTTGAGTGAACTTAATGGTGTTAGATCATATCTGATATCGATCTAGAAAAGTCATAAATTAAAATTCAGTTTATGATTTTTATTGATTGTAGATGAACTAAATATTGTTTTATTTTTAACCTTTCCTTATTTAATATTTCAAAGTGATAATAAATTTCTCCAAAATATATAATCAATTTAAATGTAGATAGCTGCATTTTGAAGACAATAAAACATTGAATGTTAAAGAGTAAGTTTTTAAAAGATATATAGTTTTAAGCTATTAAAAATGGCAATTGTTAATAGTCATATAAAAAGGAAATAGTTAACCAAAATATTAATAGGTAAGAAAATAAAAAACAATTATTCGGCACATTCATTTAGATGTGGTACATCCAAATGGAACACAAATAAATTACTTTTGTGATAGAGCCAGAAACAATGTAACAGACCCCGAGAAAAATAAACTGTAAAGAAAATTTTCTTAGTTTTTCACACCTGATCCCATTCCTGAAACTGCATTCTGACTATTTTCATTTACTCCTAATTTTGCTAGGCATATTGTTCCCGGCCTCTTCATATTCTACACTTTACCCTCATTCTTTGAATCAAAATTGTTTTGGTTGTTTCAAAATCCTTCTTAAACCCTCACCCTCCCATCCACAGTGAAACTGCCCATACCTCCCTAAAGGCCATTTTTCTTGGTAACCATAAATGTTCCCAAGCCTGGGTTCCTTTTTTCCTGGTATAAAATTATCAAAACATGCTCAAACCATTTTTGTAATCCCCTAAAAGTGATTATTAAATGTTTCTGTTTCATACTGCTTATTCTTACTTTCAGAAAGTCTTAGAGCATGGGCCTCTGTGTTTGTCTGGATAGATTTAGATTGATCTAAAAGACCCAAAAGTAAACTGTGCCTAAGTCTGGGTGGGTAGTCCAATGCTTACCTGACAACTCAATGCTGTTGAGGGCCCAGTTATTCTTTTGACTTATTGCTCAGCATCCTAAACATACAGCTTTGATCTTAAAGTCCAAGCAGGCTGTGATGGCTCTCTTCTCATAACCTTATTCCAGCCAATGGTAAAGAAGGAAGCAAAAGAGGAGAGCACTTTATCTTCTGGTCTTGGTCCAGAAGTTGTGTACCATGTTCACTAAGTGTAACCCAATCACATGGCCTCTCTTTGCAGCAAAGAAAGCTATTATATAATCACTCATATGAAACGTCCATTAATATAGAGCAAGAGCTTTCAGATAATAGGGAGCAATCAGCTGTCTTTGTCAAAGCTATAGAATCAGAGAGATTTGAGCTTTAATCCCAACTGTGTAATTTATTAGTTATTTTGCCTTATGAATGTCTAATAATCAGTAAACTTGTCTGATATGACTTATTTCAAAGAGGTATTGAGAAGGCTGCATCCCAAATAAATATAAAGACTTAGCCTTGTGTTTGAAATATAACATGTGCTCAATAAATGAGAGATAACATAGACCAAAAAAAAAAAGAGTACTAACAAAGAGATAGAGTATTGAAGACTGAATAGGGTAGAATTTACACTCACTGAAAGCCTGCAAGTAGGAACTATGGTTGGGAGGTTAGGCTGGAGAGATTTAGGCAGGTAACAAAGATCTTGATTATCTGGAGAAAAGGTGAATATGTCAAGAACACAAAGACTAAAGTAAAAGCAAATGAGTGAAATATTGGGAGTTAACTCAGGGATGAAATATATTTCTAATTTCTTCATTGATTTTGTTTTCTTCTAGTCATTTGTAACCAGTCATCAGAAGTCAACACTTTTCCCCTCTTATACATATTGAGTACACCACTCAGCATTAATCATACTTTTCTTATACTGATTGGATGTGGCAGTTGCCAGCCAAATTTGGCCAGCACAGAAAAGAATCAAAACTCAAAACAGTTATGCTCCTCCTCCCATAACTACTAACTCCTGTTGAAAACTCTAACTGATCTGAACCCTCGCCAATAAAGATGTTAAAGCATGATATAGAAACACATCACATATCCAGGGGCAGTGGCAAATATATGTTTTTCTGGGAGTTCTTAATAGGTGCTCAGTGAAAATTCTAGGTAAAACCAAGTAGTCAAGACTCTCTTTACCCCTTTTAATTTTGCTTTAACATATTGGAGTCTTTCTTTGTTTTCTCGAGTTAAAGGTTTTATTCTCCTTTTAGAAAATAATATGTTTGTTTGTCTTGTTTGTTTGTTGCTTGCAGTTTTACAGCCTACACATGAGTGAAATCATATGGTTCTCAACTTTTTCTGTTTGACTTATTTCACTTAGCATGATAATCTTATGGTCTAGACCAAAAAAAAAAAAAATTTTCAAATACAGGTTGTCACAAAACTGAAAGCAACAAACAAAAACTCATAGACACAGACAACATTTTAGTGGTTACCGGACAGAAAGTGGGGAGGAGGGAAGTAGATAAGAGTGAAGGGGATTAAATATATGGTGACAAAAGATTTGACTTCGGGTGAAGAACACACAATGCAATATACAAATGATGTATTATTAAATTGTACATTTGAAACCTATATAATTTTAGTGACCAATGTCACTCCAATAAATTTAATTAAAAATAATATGAAACATTTTCCATCACAAGATTCAGGTTCTAAGTGTTAAACAGACTCATATCAATTATTTTACATTCTTTACCTGTACACTACTCATCTACATTAGCTACAAAAGGTACTAACCTCTACAGAAACTTTTTTATCTACCACTAATTCACTCATTTTCCCTCAATTGTTCACTTCCTCCTTGGTTACACTTATTACACTTAATACAATATCTGGTATAAAAATCTCAATATATTTTGCTGAACAATTAAATTCAAGAATGAATGAATATTAATTTTCGCTGACTGAACAAACCACTATCAGAGGAATCTCATTAAGGATCGCGCCATTGCTAAACTGATTTAGCATTATAGAGTAGAAAGAACTCTGGGTTTGAAGTACCAAAAAAAAAGACTTGGTCAAAATTTTTCACTTCTAAAATTTATGAGTTCTGCTATTACAGACAATTTCCTGGCAAAACTTTAAACAACGCTGAGGCTCACTGTCTTTCTCTGTAAAATGGAATTATCGCCTATAAAAGTCCAAGTGAGGCAATATATATAAGAACACTTGTAAGTTATAAATTGCAAAGCAAAATTAAGACACTGTTATTCAATCCAAACTGGAATCATTTTCTCTTGTGGTTGCACAGATCTTATGCTGATGTAATGCAGTAAAATTAGTTTTCCTTTACAAAAAGCCTATGTGTATGCTTTGTGCTAGGACAAGCATGTGATAATATTTCTACCCTAGACGAATTTTTTTAAATATCCACACAGATTTTTTTTGTGAGAAATTGGTGCTCATGCAGCTAGACACATGAATATTGAGCCAATAAAACCAGCTGAAAAAGGGAAGAATTATTTTACGCTTGAAGTCATTGTTTCATATTTTTGAAGCTCCCAGTGGGCTCTAAACATGAGATGTTTTTTCTCTTTGCCTTCCTCATTGTTCTTTTCCATAAGGAGATCCTTTTGGTATATAAGATGCTTTGTGGGTTAAAATTGGTCTTTCTTTAATAAATTTTTATTAAAAAATAAAGCAAAAATAAAGCAAAAATTTTTATTGATACAATAAAATCAATAGAGGCACAAAAAAAATTTAAAAGGTTCCAGTGTTAAGATCTTAATTATGTTTTGTTTATGGGATGTAGAGAAATACTTTAGTTCTTTCTCAATTCATTTCTTGTCGTACTTATAATGAGAGTCCCTATGGCTTCGAGGTCACGCAGACATCTTGACTCTATCAAAAACTAGTTTTATGATCTTGATCACATTGGTTAAATTTCAGAACTTAAGTTTCATCATCTGTGAAATGATGATAATCATCCTTATGCCATGATATCTTAGCAAAGATTAAGCAAATTTTTTAGTATATAAAAGTCAATCAACATAAAGTAGCAATTACAATTATACTCTGTAATGGCAGGAACAAGAGCCAAAGTAAAGCTACATGGCAACAAAATCATAGCATTACAGTAAAAATTAGTATGTCCCCAAAACATGGTTTAATTTCAACAACTTTATCAGAATGATTAAACCACTGGGTAAGAATTACCAGCCCAGAAGGCAATCAGATCAAACATTTATGGTGCTAGCATAAATGCTATTGCCCAAGATATAGCATTACTCTATACCTAGAGAAATTTTCTATTATGCACACAATTGGTATCATATATCATTATTCCACTTAGTCATACCTTAGTTTAATTTGGGCAGAAACTTTATATTGAATCTTTAATTAAACTTCTCTTTTTTATCCAAAGGTAATATTTACACATTTATAATCACTTTATGATTGTTGAAAATTATGAGACATAAACGCAATAATTATAAATATATTTAGGCACAAATATATGTCTTAGATAATAGCAGAGTCTTGGCCTCAATCTCCAAATTTAGCTGACATACACTATATATGCCCCATTATAGACATATGAGTGAATTTAGATGGATGAATCAATACCTTTGTACGTAAAATACAAAGTGAAGATCTGTATATTTCCAATAAACATACATACCTAATGTTCTTTCTTGATAGCAGATTCTTTATTGTGGAGCAAGTGGAGTGAAATAAAACGGAGGCACAAAATGCAAAAAATAAGATTTTCCCATGTAGAGGAAACAGACTCTCTTTGAAAGATTTACTATCATCAGCAAATTTGGTAGCAACTCCTCAAATATTTAATATTAAATCAATGTTCAAAGACAGTACAAGCAGAAGATATCTTGCTTTTAAAGCCAAGACTAAATATAATCTGTACATTGGAAAAGAAATTATATAGTCTGAAGTTTTATTTATTAAAGAGTAGATAACTTAGTTTGTGGGTGAAGGATTTTTTTTTTTTTTTACCTACAATGACTGTTAAAACCCATTTTTGTTTATACCATGTTAAATTTATTTCTTTAGTGTAAGCCAAACATCAGGTCTTCATAAAACACAAGTTGAAAGATTGCTTGCAGGAGCAGGAAGGTAGAGATTTACAGGTTAAGAATGGACCATGGAGCATATTAAAAATTGCTGAATTTGTCTCCACTCAGTAGAGTCACTTACAGCTAGTTTCACAATAGCCATTAACTACCATATGTTTATTGATTTTTCAGCTGTAAGACGAGAACAGTCATATAACAATTCAGATCAGTTTCAAATGACTAATTCTTTATATTTTTTATCTATTTTATGACTAATGAGTTACCAAAGAAACATTACCCAAGCTATGTTTCCCATATAATAGCTACACTAATTTAAAAATTAAACAAATCAGCATTGTCTAAAAAGTCCTTTTGATTTAAAATATGGTTCTTGAAGAGTTAGATAAATCCTTCTCTATCCACCCCTCCTCACTACTGGGTGGTTTTGAAAACAGAGAAAGAAATGTTTGTAAATTGTACTGATCTTTATTCCCAGCATAATGGGATAGCTTATTACTATATTTTCCAGAAAGAGTGCTCTGTGGTCTTAGAACACAATAGATATTATATTTTTGTTAGCTGAGTAGATGTCTAAAGCCAAAATCACTTCACCCAGTGAGAAGAGTGAAGCTAACTAATGCCTTTCTTTCTCTCCTTCCTCTGTGACCACAAAGCACTAGGCCTTTTTTATCTGTTCCTCCTGATTTTCTCTTCCACCTTCTCCAGAGTGGCTTTGGCTAGTCCAGGTTAGTGTTCAAACTTGTAATTGGGCCAATTTTCTTAGAAATTCAATGACAGAAATCTTCTTTGTAAGTCACTGAAAATGTCTCTCCCCCCACACCCCACCAATATCACTGGAGATCTTGGAGACTTGGCACAGAGGAGTGAGAGAGGAGATAGAAATTTGTGAAATTCTTTTGGATTTGGTGAGTGCAATTTTTCACAAACCAAAGTTCTTTTCAGATGATTACTATCTATTCATCCATTGAACAGCTACATACAGCCTTAACCTTGTCATGGAATATGAAACATACAAATTATATTCACATGATTGTAAAAGTAACAAATTCTCTGCTTTCCTTAATATTATTGAACTTATATGGAGAACATACACAAACACATGGAAACTTTGTCAAAAATTAAGTTGAAGTGCTGATTTCATTTCACTCACAAAATGAGCTCTTTTTTTTATTTTAATTGCTAAATGATAGAAAAATTAAGAATGAATTATCCTGAAAGTTTTTAAATATTGATAATATAAACAAACAAAAAGACAAATCAATATTGAGATAATATACAAGCATTATATTGATTAGAACTAACAGTTCTAATAATGGAAACTTATTAGTCTTACAGGTGGCCTCTAGTCTCTTTTTTCAACCTGTGGGCTAATATATAAACATTAAAAATCATAAATATTTTATTACAGCTTTTAAGAAGAAACAAACTACATGTTATAGTAAATCATGTATGCATATGTAAGATCATTATGCTAACAGTTTAGGGTCATTTAGAAAGTTGTAAATAGAACTAAGACTCCTCTGGTTCTCAACAAATGCTTCTAAATTCTTTTCTTCCTAGCAAGATTAAAAGCCTTTAGGATGAGAGATTGAGTCCTGTGTTAATTCTAATCTCCCATTTTGCCTTGCACTGTGCTCACTAAATCAAAGAAATGTCATCTACATATATTTGTCAAGCACCTATTATTGCTTTTGTTAGACCATATGAGGGATAGAATAAAATAGTATTTTGTCTGCCAGAAATTTACAATATCTCAGGGATGTTAGTTGTTTCTTTACTTTTTCTGAGCTGATCAGTTTACAGAAAACCAGGGACAGACCTGTCTAAAAAGAGATAAATTGAAGCAAGCTCAAGTTTTATGTTGCCATTATCTTGCCTGGCTTAGGACATCCAAACTGTGCTTTCTTCAACTCATCAATCAGAGAACACTTTTGTTTCACCAAATTGCAAAAATATATAATATACATTACATCATAAGTATGACAGTTCTCATTTCCCAGGCTTTTAAGTGTAGAATTGTGTTCCTAATTTCTAAACCTTCAGTGCTTCTTTGATGCTACTCAAATACCGTGATGTCCTTCTTTTGATAGTAATGAAAATTACTCCTCTTGATTTGTGAAACACTGCACACCTTAAATTTCTAGGCTTCCCTTTCTCAAGTCCTGCCCCTAGTTTCTAAGATTCTAGACATACAGAAGAGTTATAGTATCTTAACCTGGAATCTTTACCTTTTCAAATTCTGACTTAAAAAATTATTCCAATAAATTCCACATTCGATCTTAGCCAAAAGACTGAGAAGTGATACCAATAACTTCTAAGAATTAATCTTTCCTATGGCTGCATCTAAGACACTAAATTCCAAAGGCCAAGTCAAAACAGGATTTCTAACCTAAGTTGAGATAGGCATGGGTTGAGGACAAGTTACAAGAGATGAAACGATGAGAAATGAACCCAGAAATTAGGCCACAAAATGAAAAAAACAAATGAAGAAGTGAGTCAATGAAGCCTGGATTTGAGCTCAGGAAGTCTGGCTACAGAGCCTGTGCTCATACAAGCCCCTGGCAATATAACAATAAAAGAGCTAAAATGAGAAAAGTTTGCTATCATAGTGAAATACTGAATTTTTAAAATTTTCAGAGTGGAAAGAATTTCAAAATATGACAACATATTAATCACAAAGATTAATGTGATACAAAGAAAGTTTAATTATTTGTAATTGACTTATAAACCTCATTGGCCAAATTCACCCAATATTCATACATC